>NW_006160083.1:1640762-1648311 GCF_000334495.1 Tupaia belangeri chinensis | reverse complement strand
GGAAAGAGGGCAGGAATTAAGTGCTATCTCATCGCTCATGTTCTGAAATACAAAGTCTTTATTGGGTTGTAGAAGTAGAAAATAGAAACCCTTTTTTTCCCCATATAACTTCGACAATAGCTAAGTAGAAGTGAAGGGGTAGATTTAAATTAGAAAGGGTATATTAAATCAGCCAAAGTCAAAGCCGATTTCACTCCAGGAACTGTGCGCATGAAAAGGTGTAATTATGAAAACTTGATATTCTGCTGCCTTTATGCATATTCACTTTATGAACTTAGACCTCCAGAAGCCTCCTAAGACTGCTTTCCCATTTTTAATAAGTCTTGAGAATGAAGTACTTCCTGAAGGAATTAAAGTGAGTAGGAGGTTTTTGCTAAGTGTAATTTTTTTCTCCCTAATCTCAGCAGCAGCATTGAAACAAAGGAGCAGTTATTCTGCTGGTGTGTGTGTGTGTGTGTGTGTGTGTATGTGTGTGTGTGTGTGTGTTAAGAGTGCTACAAATAAAATGAACCTCTGGGGAGTCAGTAAAGAAATTATGGGTTGGCAGTTAGGGGGCCAACAGCTCCATTGAGGGAAAAAAATCCCATTATTAATTGCAGCTTCTAAATGACATTGGTGGGGTTCTCTGCAGTCCCCTGTAATATCTTGGGGAAAGGAAGGGCATTTCAGACGATCCTCAGAGGATTCAGTAATCCAAACGCCAGGGCTACCAGTTGGGTCATGTTTCTGTCAATGGAACACCATAGCGAGCAACACAAAACTATCCAGGTAAGGAGAGAGTTAGGGATTAGCTCAGACTGAGCAGGTAACTCACACCTGTCTATTATATGTGGCTGCCAACCTGAGAACGCTGTGAGGTTGCATCACAGACTAAAGAGACCTTTTAAAGAAAGATAACAAGACTATTGAGAGGCTGATTTTTATATGTCATTTCCTCCCACAACCACCACCCCCAAAATTAATGCTCTGACATCCTCAATTTCAGGATCTTTAAGGATTTAAAACTACAGATAAAGGAATTAGAATGAATGCTATGAACAGCTTTGAAATTATTACTTCCCAGGTCTCCTGTTTTACCAGTGGAGGCCCAGAAAAATTGCCACTTGCCCAAGGTCACACAGCTTGTTCATGGAGCTCTTCATCATTGCTCAACATGTCCAAGTCCATCAAGAAAAGCCAACAGGTGGTTTAAGTTCATCCAGTCTGTCAGTCCTGTATCCCCTTATTCTGTCAGTCTGGTTCAGGGCAGTGAACATGTGAAAGAAATATGCTGTTTGTGCTGTGAATTTTGTTGTTATTCTTTACATGAAAACAATAGCCAATCTGGGTACAGGATGCCTCCACCAAAGCTAGGGTAAATCTAATGATCTTCTGCAAAGAGCATTTACTTCCAAGATACCATAAGTTTCAAGCTACCAGGTGGGTCCATTGGGAGGAAAGCCATTAGTTGAATGTCAGAACACTTTTTTTTCCTTCTTAGGATCTGGGCTCTTTTCTTTCCCTGCTGTGGGTGATGGAATCTAAAATATTTATGAGGTTTTATAATGACTATTTAGCATTTACAGGTACCTGGTATTTGCCAAAGTTCTTGACAATCAGTGTTTATTAACAGGAACATAACTGCTAGAAAATCTGCCCTGTGATATTTGGGGAACAAGTCCCTTTGGGGTCCTAGAGGATGTTTCTGAGAATGACGGTGATTCACAGTGAAAATCATTTGCCGGATTTTGCCTAAAGCCTCACATGTAAACTTTGCCCTGGTTTACTAGACTTCATTCCAAGAATCTTGAAGGATAACATTATTACTGTGTATTTCATTCACTCATCAAGCACTTTTTAAGCAATGACTGGATGACAAGGATGATGAATTAATAAAACTTCACCCAAGTATGGGTTTTTTATGGGTTAGGTGCTCCTCCCATGCTTCCTTGGGTCTAGCCTTAAGGTAGCTAGGGCTCTCAATGATAGAAGATGTGGTAGTAGGGGACAAAGTAAGGAAGGCAGAATCTTGCACTGTCTGGAGACATTTTTGGTAATCCCTTCTGGAGGGGATGCTACTTGCACCTAGTGGTAGGGGTTAGGAAGGCTGCTAAACATCCTATGATGCAAAGGATACACTAATACAACAACAAATGATCTGTTTCAAAATGTCATTAGAGTGGGAACCAGCAGTTAGCGTAATGGCTATGAGGCTGGATTCCCACGTAATTGGCTGCAGTTCACGTCCCGGACCCGGTGGCTTAAAACTCACGCCGGGCGTGTGTGCGTGCGTGCCCAAGATCCCGAGAGGAGAATGGAGGAGAAGGGATTGCGGCGTGACCACCCCCCCGGGGGGTGATTTCTTGCTTTCTCTCTATATATCTCTGTCTGTCTGGCGAGCGCATGCGCCCTATAGCGAAAACCTCTCCAAAAAAAAAAAAACAAAAAAAACATGTCAATAGAGCCAAAGAAGAAGAGACCTATTGTCAGTCTGTCTCTCTGGTTTATACTTGTTTGGCTACTATTAGCCTCCCTCAGTATATCATAAGATCTTTGACTTTAGAGATGACATTTTCTTCTTCCTTATCCCCCAGCACCTAACATATAAACATGAACTTAATGTACATTATTGAATGAATTAATGAATGGGGTGTTCTATTCCTCAAGGAGCCCATAGTCTCATGGGCAGAGATAGGTAAAATAGCCAGTTTAAGGACAAATTTGGCTGGTCTTCAAAGTCAGTCAGATAAAACTTACAACTTATCATGCATGCAGATAAACTTTTTAAGTCAAAGTGGGCACTTTCAATAACTAAGGCAAGGCAACAGGTGAATTTCTGCAACAGGCCTATCCCACACAAATCAGTTCATCTCCATGGTCACTCATTTCTCTCAATGCTGAACACCCACCATAAGCAGGAACCAGTGCATCACAGAATCCACCATGAGCTGGAGACTGGATACATATAAGAGATACATATAAGAGATCTCATGGGAGCTGGATAAGTTCACACTATATGTCTCATAGCAAAAAATAATAATAATGAAAAATAAAACCTCATTATATAACTTACTCTTCTTTCCAGGCCCACACTTCATGTGTAATCTCTAAGCAACTTTCTCCTCTGCTTCTTGACCCTCCTCTTATCAGCCTCTCTAGTCTTCCAGATTTTTCTTCTTCCATGATATGAGAATCATGGCATGGTCCCTTTTCTATCATATAGATATAACACACTCTCAGCCTGCATCCCACATCCACTAGCCCCTACTCAGTCACCAAGGGGCCCTTCATGCCTAGAAACAAACTAGAGGTTAGAAAGATAACTTTTTCCAGATGTGAGTCTCATGATTCCAAGCTAGAGTTGGGATTTCTGCGATACTGTGGCTCTATACCTAAAGGCAAGGTTAACCCTAACTGGGATTGTGGGGAAAAGCTTTACAGGGGAAAGCGTATTCAAACAGACTCTGTTGTTAGTTTCATCAGAAGAAATTTAATGAGCAAGTCCATGGAAGCACAGTAAGTGATCTAGCCACTTGATCTTTTCTAGGTGGATAGAGTTACGTTCACCAGCGGGCATACTTCGTTAGACATTAGTGACAAAGAGCTCATGAGGAAACTTGCTAAAGAGTGAAACAAGTAAGAACAAAGTAGTTTCTGGCTTTTGCAAGCCTAGCTTTTGGAAGAATGACACTGAAGCTTCCATTTAACTTATTATTTTCCTTATATGCTAAACTCTATTTCGGTTAAAAACCAATCACTTATCATCTTTAACATAGTTATGAAAATAAAAACTTACTTTTCTATGATCCAAAGCATTCATGTTTTAATATAAGCACACTTGGGACAATTAATTTGCTATCTTTAACTTTAGGTAGAAGAGCTTCTTTAAGTTTACAGTCTTTTCCAACATTCCTGCCACAAGGAAATCCCCAGCTGAGACTACGAAATACTATCTCTTCCTGAACTAGAAGAGTCTCTTTGACACAAGATCGAAGGCATCCATCATCCTTGTGTAGACTTTGAAATTTCACAATTTTGTATTTGAGTTTTATACCAAGAGGACCTTTCAGAATAAAATGTTACTGGTATTGAACATAGTCTATTCCAGTTGGCTTCCTGTGACTACATGAGACAAACACCAGCTGGAAATCTGTATAAGGAGAAGGGAATCGGTGCTAATTTTAGGAAGTTCTTGGCCATTTCTCTACTCAAAGTCAGGAAGGGAATTCTCATTTGGAATGACTTTCCAAGTTTCAAGAAGCAGCTGTCTGATTTTCTTGAAGCTGTGCCATCATGCTACTTAACAGTATGTCAGGGCAGTTCATAGAATTAAATGCACAGAAAACATGTTAGCTAAATCATCTTCCTCATCATTGATAGATACATCAGATGGGCTAAAGTTGTCATCAGAGTTCTCTTACCCTTGATATCCTATTTCTACATTCATTCTGGCTCTAAACACCACCATTTTTAGCTAGTCAAACTGATTGAACCAGTTTTTAATCTCTAGTCTATACTGTTAGGTATCAAAAGACTGGGAAAATCCTGGCCTGTTGGCAATTTGTAAAACAGATGGCTATGCAAATACAGTTCTCACACTCAGTTGTAAGGTAAACTGTGAACCAGGGAGCAGCAGGTGGCTGGGTAAACGCACTGCTTAAATGCTGTCTGCATGTTTACATTTAGGTCTTCGAGACTGAAATGTTCCTAATTGAATTCAACAAACAGTAGAATTGAGAAATCATTATGTGCAAAACATTTCTCTAAGCCCTAAGGCCCAGAGAAAGTTGAATTATAGAGAACACTGACTTTAGGGATATTTGGTTGACTGAGCTGAGGGTCATATTGAAAGGAAAGCAGAGCCAGCCCATGGTGCAGTGGTTAAGGAGCAGGATCTCACATGGCCAACTGCACAGTTCAAGTGTTGGACCTGGCATCTTTAAAAACACTCCAAGCACATACACATGTGTTTCCTTCTGAAAGTAGGGAAAAAGAGAAGGGATTTTGGCATGACCATTCTCCAGGAGGGTGGAGGGGGAGCTGCTTTCTCCTTCTCCCACTCTGTCTCTTTATAGCAAGCTTTTGCCCTCTAGCAAAGTTTTTTTTAAAAAAAATTAGTAATAATGAAAAGAAAGTCATTGGCTGTGTAGAAAGAAAAAATAAGGGACTGAATTGATTCCAACCAAAGAAACTTAAAAATGTTAGGGGGCGGAGAGTGAGGAAGTCAAATGTGAAAACCAAGACTAATTTCCATGGAAAAATACAGTGGGACACTTCTCTTCACAGAAGAACTACAGTAATGGACCAGAGTCAGTCCAAGAAGGCAGGAGGGAGTAAGAGTGTAAGTATGGAGAGAAAGGGTATGTGAATGCTGTGAGAGTACATATAAAGATGGAAGACTTACACAATAAAACTGTTAAAGGTAGAAAGGCTCAAACTGTGGAGCATAGATTTGCATCATATAAAGGATCTCTGACCATTGCCTTCAAAAATAAAGAAAAGGAAAAAAGTTTCCAAGATCGGATGAATTCTAAGTCACTCATCTATGACAATGAAAGTTTTGAGTAGGAGTTGGGTATAAGCAAACCTGTCCCCCATACCTTAGAGTTTATTTACCTCAAGAGAAAGAAAGAGACCAAGCCCTCTTCCCAAAGTAGGTCTGTCATACATGATCTTCCCTCCAGCTTTTCAGTCAGGATCATGGGTGCACCCCTGGGTATGCCCACCATGTTCAGGTTCACTTGATCTGAGCCTGAGGTCTTTCCATATGGCTCTGGCATAATGCATTAAAGACCTACTGCCTGTGCCATCATGGCTGGTTCAGCAAACCTGTGTTTTAAAAAGCTTATGTTAGGCTGATCCTGTGGCACAGCAATAATACACCACTCAAGAGAAGTCAGACTCCACATGGCCACCACCATTAGAATCCTTAGTCTGGTCAACCTGATGCACTCAAAGCATGCATGGGAGTGCTCAGGATCTGATGGGCTAGAGGACTGGAGGAAGAGGATCAAGATATGGCCAGACCCTGTAGAGGACGTGACTGTATCTCTGTGTCTCTTTCCTTCTCCTCCCACATTCATGTGCTCCATTGTCAATAAAGAAAGAAAATATTTAAATTTCTGATAACAATTGAATAATCTGTAGGTAATTGAGGTGGGGGGGGCTGATTAGGAGGTAATTGCAAAAGTCCAAAGAGAGCAGAGTCTATTTACAATGTCAACTACTTCTTAAGCGCTTACTACATCTACGCTCAGAACTTAGTGCTTCATAGGCATTATCAAGTTTGAGCTCCCAGAACTCCTTCCCCCAGGATGGCCCTGCCACAATCCCTTCTCTTCCATTCTCTCTCTCAGGACATTGGGCACACATGCACATGCATCCAGCATGTTTTCCAAGCTTCCAGGTCCAGGATTTGAAACACACAATCGGCCATCTGGGATCCAATCTCCTCCACCATGCCACTAGCTGACCTCACAGAAATCCTTGAACTAAGTGTTTTTATTCCCATTTCAAGTGAGGCTCAAGATAAACAACATGGCTGGTAAAGGGTTGACCCAAAAGTGAAGCCAGATTTATTTGATCCAAGACCTAGACTGGTAATCATCACCTAACACCATCCCAAAGGAAAGGAGGAAGAAAAATGTAGGAAGGAAAAGCTTCAAAGGGTTCATTTCAGCCTATAGCATGAAATTCTGTCTTCAGCCAAGCTGATACATGCAGATGAAAGAGTGGGTGTAAAGAGAAAGAGATTGAGCCATTTTCAGGCAAATTAGATGGGGAAACAGGGCATCCAAGTGTAGGTGGTAGCAAGAGTTTGGTATCTTGAAAGATGAAATTTCTCAAACCATAATCCCATTAGAAAAGGAAGGAGGTGGTTAATAAGAGATGCAAAAAAACACATTCTTGAGAATATTTTTCTTTAGTTTTTCTTTTTCACTATTTTAAATAGTCAGCATTATATTTTATAATCCGTTATGCTATATATTTCATCTTTGCATCATTTCCAATACTGGAGGTCTAAACTGTGTAAAGACTTCAAGATATTTTTTATTCATTTTATGCATTTCATAGAGTCACATTTGCAAAAAAAAAAAAGTGCATTATCACAACATTGATTTTGTGTTTAAGCTTTGTGCAAGGAGATAAATGAAACCATTGAAAGTCCTTCAATAAATGAAGAGATGCCCTTTTGTATATCTGCATTTGGGAGAGATAAAATTTCTCAAGATTTCAATTATTTAAGCATTTGCATATGTAGTGATCATCCACTACTCTTTTTGAGAAATCTTGTCATAAGACTTAGGCTGTTGGTCACGATTCTTAGATGAACAGTTATAAAGCTTAGAACGCACAATTTCCAAATATAGTAATATGTATTTATACATATTTGTATATTATTGCCTATTTTAATTTAAAATGTCCTTTGAAGTCTTCTGCCATGTTTTTATATTTCTCAAATAAATTCCCTTCTAAATTGCAAAGAAACATCTCTTTTTTAAAGGATTATTTTATTTAATCTATTTTATTTATTTATTTATTTAAATTTGATCAGAGAGGGATAGAGTGA
>NW_006160083.1:1623488-1640749 GCF_000334495.1 Tupaia belangeri chinensis | reverse complement strand
GGAAAGAGAGAAAGTGAGAAAGCAAGCCACCAGGTCCAGAATTCAAACTGAGGTCAGCTACATAGGAGTCCAGCACCCTTAACACCAACTGATGGCCCCTTAAAGAAATGTCTTTTAAATGAAAAGACTTCTTACGGAATTATATTTTTGGAATCTTGACTTTTTAGATTTTATGATTGGCACCATCAGAGTTGGGCCCCCAATAAATGATTACCATATTTCCAGCCAGAAATCTGAGGGTTTTCTTGGATACCTTCTCCATACCTCTACATCAAAATCCTTCACTAAATCGCATTAAATTCATTTTATAATCTCTTCCTTTAATCCAACTGCCACTTTCTTACTCCAGACTATCCTCACCTCTTGTTTAAAATACATCCACAATCTCTTACTGGCCTCCTTTTTCATCCTTCAAACCTAGTTTTTTATGGAACAATATATGCATATTTGTTATCACATTCTACATGGGTTTCTAAAAGGCAAAGAACCACTGTTCAAGTCCTTTATAGCAAGTAAATTAAAACCTTCATTTTTCTAAATTGATAAACCTACCATGCTCATTCCCATATCAGAATCCTTCTACCTCCTTTTACCTTTGCTTGGAAGGCTCTTCTCCAGACATGCACACATAGCTGGATCCTTTATTTTCTAAATAAAGTGTTTTCTGGCTATTCCATCTGGAATTTTAGCATTTTTTTAATCCAGCTCAGTTACTTCATGTTCTTCTTCCCTGTATTATCATTTCTTAATAAAAATTTATATATGCAAACCACTACACACATATTTCACTTATTTACCTTGTTCATTGTCTCCTCCACAAGAGAGTGCTAGGTCATTGGGAAAGTTGTGACATATTTTGCTAAGCAAAAACACATCCTGACTTTCCCAACAACCCATTACAATCTGTAAAGGCAGGAATTTTAGTTTTCTTTTATCTATCACAATATTTTCAGTGTTTAGAAACACACTTGACATATGTTGAAGAATGAATGAACAGTGTTGTATGTGATTGTTCATTTCTTTTGGGTTTTCATTGTCTTGGATTGTCTGGCTAATCTTTCTAGTTCTTACTAGAAATGAATAATTTCAATTTTTTTCAGAATTATTTTATTCATTGCCATTATTTTATTTTTTGGAAGTTGACCAGAGAGAGAGAAGGAAAGTGAGAAAGCAAGCTGCCAGGTCTGGGACTTGAACCTCAGTCAGCCATGTGGGAGTCCAGCCATCACAACCACCTCACCACCTGCCAGCCCCAATTTCAAATTGTTTTTGAGTTTGGTTCCTCATCTAGCTATAGAAAAAAAAATCAAAACAAAAGCTCCTGCTATCTATCATTTTAAGGAGGAACACTTGATGTTCCTCCTGAGTTTTGAATGCCAAGCACTGGGGAGAAAGGACTATTCCATTTTAAAAGTGCTGAAAATGAATTATGAATTTTCATTTGAAAGGTCGTTTCACTCATGCTTATAAATAGCTATTCTATGACCCAATTGAGCTCGAATCTCTCTAACAGCTAAGATGAAATTAATCTTCAAGGCCATTTCATATTGAGAAACAAAGAAGTTGATGAATATTAGAGAAAGAAAGCTCTCTCTGTCTCTATGACTTTTTTATGAGCAAAGTTTATCAAAATCTCTTTAGAATAAAAGAGATTTCAGAAAGTCCTGTTTGTCTTGAGGAAAATATGTATATTGATAAAATATAGATGATTTAGCAAACAACCGAATCTGTGGGAATTATTGGAATGATTGCTTTTCTTTTCCAAGATGCATGAAATTATGTGCCCTGGGACAACTAAAAATGTGACTCAGAAAAATACTTTAATAACTATTCTTTGCTCATAGCAATATAAATCCAAAATCAAGCAAGGCCTGTGGGAGTTAAATGGCAGTGTAGGTTTCAGAATAAGGAGGAAATACCAACAAAAACCTGGAACACAATGCAGTACAAATGTCTCAAAGAGAGACATTCAGCCAAGCAGTTGCTACTTAGCTTCTGAGAAGCAGAAGCATTAACCTAATTCCTACATCAGACTTTACTGACATGGTGTCGAACTAGTTAGTTAATTAACAGTCTCTGGTGCTGAAAGCTAGTGGGAAAACTAACTTATACATCTCATTTAATCCTCAACAGTTTTATGACATAGGTACTATCTCTCATTTTACACATGGGGAAACTGAGGCTGAGAGGGTGCAAGGATCTTTACTAAAGCCACATAATGATTCAGTGATGATGAATCCACAACTAACTTCAAAATATAGCAATTAAGCCCAATGCTTTGCTGCCATTCCAGACAATAGAAACCAAAGAAGGTAAAGAAGTGATCCCCAAAGGGTATTTTCTACCACCAGTTCTGAGAAAGATCAGAAAATTTCCATACTGCACCAGAAAAACAGACTTTATCCCAGATGGATACTTAAATTGCTTCAAGAGAGTAAACACTAGATTGAGAACTATTATTGGGCCGTCAGAAAAGTAATGATGCATTTTTCATAGAAACACATAGAAAATTACGCCATGACTTTTCCAATGACCCAATATTTTGAAACAGTGTTGAGGGGGGGCGGGGGAGGAGAGGCATGACTATCACTAAAACAAAACCACACAGAAAACTGAAAGCCACACGGTCATTCCAAACCAATACCGTGGTGGACTGCACTGTATATCTATCTGACATATGATCATTAAGAGATACTCATTTACCCAAAAAAAAAAAAAACAAAACAAAACATACACTCACAAAAATGTAATGAAAGAAGAAAAAGACCATTTCACCCCACAGGCAATTTGTCTGCCATCTCATGAAACAACCTAAGCACAGGACTATGTGTCTCTCTCCGCCTCCTCACAGTGAGCACATCTCCCTGAACTGGAGCAATTCCAGGGTTCAAAGTTATGTATTTTCATACAACATAGCCTTAAAGACAAGTCAACAAATTTATGCATGCACAGAAGCCAGGACACTGCTCACTACAAGGGACTTGAAAAGCTTATCAAAGATTATTTTGACTCTTGGTCATTTTTTATTTAGTGATTTTCTCATTACAAGAAGGATTGTAGAACCCATCTCTACATGAGTGATTTAACTCTCCCATATTTCCAACACATTTTAAAATGTTACTTGTTTTTGCAAGTGAAATTTCTTTTTAAGTTAGGCTAAAGACTATTACTTTAACAAGTACCATAATTTGGCTTTCCCATTCTCTCAAAATCATCAAAACAAAGTGCTTGCAAAATGTTTATTTCTCAGTGTTTTCCAGTGGATTCAATACTGTTTGCCATGATGCATAAACTGAATGAGCATGGTACCTGAAATATGGAGCCAAGATGTTGCATACTAACCTCCAGGACAGGATGCAACTTTCCTTGGAATCTGAAAAACACTTTTTACTTGGCTTCATTTTAGTAACATTAAAAATTATCAAGAAGGGGGATAATATTACAAGCACCACTTAGCAGAGACAGCTTTGAAAACTGGCATGAGATTATTATATCTTCAGCTAATTTCTAGAAATTTGTGTGAAATCAAGATCCTTTTTGTGACTAAGAATATCTTATGTAGAATCTTCCCTTTTTTTAGTAGCTTATTTCTTCTTCTCATCAACAGAATACAATATGGCATATAAAGAGAATCTCATTAGAACAGATTTTAATATACCATAGGTCAAATGGTACCCCCGTAGCATAAACTACTCATGATCAGATTCTCATTATATGCAGTTTAGCTAAGTACATATTATTAGACTTTGGTCTGATAATGTTAGTCCTAATCCCCTGATATTCATTCAGCCCCACAGGTTTCATTAAGTAGCCAATTAGGAAAGAAAGAGAGAAACAGCATATAAAGATTTATTCTTTATTTTTATAAAAAGATTTTTATTCTATCTAATTATATGGACTAAATATACGACTGGAATAGGTACTGCAGGAGTCATAAAACTACATTTAACACAGACCTAGTATGGCATAATCTTAACAAATCCTTAATGGGTTGGGGCCCAGGTCTTATGGTCAGACTATATATGTGATCTGGTTTTGCCAGCTGGGTGACTGGCAATTTATTTAACCTCTCTGTACCTCTGTATCTTTGCCTGTTAATTGATAATAGTGGCATTGAGAACCAATGGGGTTAACTCATGTAAGCATTTAGCTCAGTGCCTGATACATAAAAATTATCCCAAAAAATGTTAGAGGAGAGAAAATAAGACTATGCCTTAAAATTAAACTGGCATAAAGAGACCCGCATATTTGAAAATAAGACAGAATGGCCAACTATGCATAATGGTGTTGGGGAGTTTTTGCAGAGTAGGGTAACAAATAGCAATGGATGATGGAGAAACTGGCAAGTTATTATAAAGGAAGTCTCCTCATAGGCTAGGACTTGCTTCTCTAAAGTATGCCCTGGACCAGTAGCATCTACCAGTATTACTTGGAAGCTTGTTAGAAACACAGACTGCGAGCCACCTGGCAGCTTGGTGATTTGGGCACTGGACTCCCACATGGTTGACTGCGGTTCGAGTCCTGTACCTAGCAGCTTGCTCTCTCTCCCCCCAACCCCGTCCCTCTGGTAAAATTGAAGAATAATAACAAATAAAATTAAATAAATAATTCAAGAAAAATGAAACAAACACAGACTGACAGACCCTATTTCAGACCTACTAGATACAAATCTGCATTCCAACAAGATATCTAGAAGATCTGTGACATGTGATGTGGAGAAGCTCTCCTTAAGGGGAATTTTTGCTTCTCAGAATGTTTGGGACTGCCTTTATTTCCTATCACACTCAGCAAGCACTTACAAAAGAATAAGGAGAAGGAGCCTTTACTCCCCAAAATTCCCACTTCAGGGGAAAAAAAAAAACAACTGTGAATGTAAAATTCTGACAGTTACATATTGGAAATATGATATAACTGACAAAAATAAGTAGAATCAGCTAAATAAAGCATGAAACATAAGTTATGATTCAATTAATATTTATGTCTAGACAGGGTAACAATCACAAATATTTATTTCATGCAGACTGAAATAAAAACCAAGAAAACATATGATCACTCTCACGGAGGGAGTTACAACAGAAGTCCCTCGTACTCTGAAGTTTACAAAAAGCATGCATATCCCTAGAATGTAATGACATTTCAGTTGCATATGTCTTCCTGTCTATTCCTCTCACACAGACACCAAACAACACCACCAACACAACAGTTGGGTGGGTTACACTATATGGCATGCCACACGTTGCAGAGAAACACACACACACACACACACATACACACACACAGACTCACACCTTCCCATTTTTTTTTTCATGTCTGCCTACCTTTTGTCCTTAGGCACCTGCTCAAATCCTGTCAGAGACACAGAATCTTTGATCTAGCATAAATTTATAGGAAACAGGGGACAAGAAATGAAGGAGAAATGATGATGAAAATAATCATTTTTATGATTTATCAGATGGCTTTGTTGTGTAAGATATTGTCCCCACAAGATTATTCATTCTTTTTTAATTCCTGAAATAACCTTCTAAGACAGCATATTCATTCTCTACTATTCCAGTGAAAGTCTATGAATACAAATAAATAGCCAAAGTCTATGTGGCTAAAAAATATCGTAACTGAGACATGAACTCAGGGCTATCTGCTTCTTTCCTCTGACATAGTGAAGAGGGCTATGAATCCAATAGTCATCATGTTGAGGAACAGCTTCTAATTTGTGATTCAAATGCAACATTTTTTCTCACTTTCACTTCATACAATGAGTGGGAAAGAGGCAAAGGAATATCTGCAGTCACTGAATTTAAGCTGTGGATGGTGAAGCACAGGATAATTTCTTCCTTGGTATTTCAGAAATTCTTCATTTTAACCATCTGTTGCAGGCTGACAGATGGGTTGATATATGACAGAATAATGGGCTTTCAATTCTACAAAGGCATAAGGAATGCTTGAAAAATAGCAGCTTTTTTCATGAACCTAACTGTGTTAATGCCGCTTGCTCATTTGCAAAAAAAAAAAAAGGTTGGTGGGAGTGAAGTGTGAAATATAATCATAATCATAATCACTTCCCTAAACAGAAACTTGCCAAAGGTCAAATCCAGTAAAATATGCCTATTCTAAAATCGTGTCGGCATTTTCAAATCCAGTCATTTAAAATGGTATACTGGGAAATAAAGGTATACTTTAAGAAAAATAACAAAAACAAAACATTTTTTAAAACTCTTCTTCCATCTCTATCTCCCAATCGTTAATTTTCCTTTATATAGGCAGCCAGGTAATATAGAAAACAGGCACATTTTGAGACCCAAATGATTTTTCCCTTAAAGTGTCTCCCTGGGGCTGGCCTGGGGCCTAGTGGTTAAAGGAGATGGATCCCACATGGCTTACCGTTTGGTTCAAGTCCCAGCCCTGGTGTCTGAGGAACACACCAGGCATATGCTCCAAATCCCAGCAGGATGAGAAGTGGAGGAAAAGGGATTGTGGCATGACCACACCACACTGGAGGTTACTTTCTCTTTCTCCCCTCTCCCTTCGTCTTTCTCTCCTCTCCTTCCTCTTTCTTCTCCCCCTCTCCCTGTCTGATGAGTACACATGCCCTCTGACTAAATTTAAAAAAAAAAAAATGCACAGTTCTTCCACCTAATGTGAAGTCTCTTTTTCTTTTTGTATTCAGTGAAGATAGGTCCAGATACAGATAGTGATATGGATATAAATAGAAAGTTACCAACAGTAGACATGTGGCTAGGAACTAGGGACACAGGTGTTAAGATAGTTGTGTCCCTAAGGAACTTATAGTCCTTTCTGCAATGCAGCAATGTGATAAAGGCATTCACTCATCATATCAATGATTCATTCTTCCAGGTCAAACTTCTTCAAATGGTTTTTCATGTCTTTACACAATTACCCAAGTTCTTTTCC
This sequence comes from Tupaia belangeri chinensis, assembly GCF_000334495.1. Taxonomy (NCBI): domain Eukaryota; kingdom Metazoa; phylum Chordata; class Mammalia; order Scandentia; family Tupaiidae; genus Tupaia; species Tupaia belangeri. The sequence continues at coordinate 1,633,840 of NW_006160083.1, read as the reverse complement.
AATCACATAATGTAACCAGATTAAATAGTTATGCACGCACACACACACACACACACACCATACACACTTAGATGCCTGGTTATTGCCAAATAGAATTGAGGTTCTCCTAGCCAAGAACCAGAGGTTCAGTACTTTAGCCTGGGCTGGCAAAGTTTTGTCCATATTTATTTAACCTCATAACATGATTCTATTTTCCAAAGAATATTGGATACAGATTTATTTATATATGTGTTTATTTTTTAGAGAACGATTTTTGCTATAGGGCGTGTGAATTCACTAGAGACACAGAGAGACACAAAGAGAGAAATCACTTACCTGCTCCCCCCCCCAACCCCCGGAGAGAGGAAAGCCACACTACAATCCCTTCTCTGCCACATAGATAGCCATGTGGGAGTTCAGTGCCCAACCACTATGCCACCTGCTAGCCTTCAAATATTTTGTAATTAAATTCTCGTAATAACACTTTGAGATAGCTTTTTTTTTTTCTATTTTTTAGAGGTTTCTGCCATAGGGCATGTGCGCTCGCTAGAGAGAGATAGAGACAGAGATAGACAGAAAGCAAGAAATCACCCCCTGCAGGGATGGCCACACCAAATCCCTCTCCATTCTCCTCCTGGGATCTTGGGCTGCAGGCACATGTACTCAGCATGGGTTTTAAGCCACCAGATCTGGGACTCAAACCACAATCTACTATGTGGGAGTACAGTGACATAACCATTATGCCATCTGCTGACCCCAAAGATACAGATTAAAAAGAAAACAAAACAAAACAAAAAGTCCATATCACCTCAATCCATGATCAAGTATCATTTACCATGACCAAATCAGGCCACGTCACCTGAAAATTACATCATCTTAACTATCATCATTATTGTCACCATTATTATAACAATTAAAATAATCTAGTCTTTATGCTCAGCATTTTTATTAAATTTCAATCCTTACATCAACCCTGTAAGGAAAACACTCCTGTGCCATGTTACGGATGTGAGCACTGAAGCTCAGATAACTTTAAAATCCATGACCAGACTGACTTTCTAGCATTATCTCTGGTCATGCATATCAACTCTTCCATGTCCCATCTGGGAGATATTAACAGCGTAGAATAGTAAGTTAATAATAGGATTATATTTTCAAAAGAGTATTTGACAGCCTGAATTTATCTCAGCAGTTCCTTCCCACTCTAATATTATGTAATTCTGGTGAGGGAGATGAGCACTTTTTTCCTGCTTATAGTGAAAATGATGGCAAAAGACCATGGATCAGAATTCAGAGAGGAGCTGATTTGGTTCAGAAGGTGGTACCTGAAAGGCCTGCCAGAATTTTCTGAGTCAAAATGTCTCACAGTAGCTTGCTTGAAATAATTTCCCATAAACATACCCACTTTCAAATATAGGTTAGTGGTGGGGCAACTTAAACATATTTAGACAAATTAAGAAATTACTATGAATTGTATGCTATTTTAATTATCTATGTCTCTATCTCACTATACAAGCAAAAAAGGGTAGTTGTGTCACACACTTAATAAAAAGTGAGTGTGGGGGGGAGAGCTCTTCAAATAGTTCATGGAAAAGAGCATATTATGAAAAACACTACATGGATTTAAGCATTTTTTGCACTAAAATAAACTTGTACTGGGACCAGCAAATAGTGTAATGGCTACATGGCTAGACTGCCATGTAGTCGACTGCGGTTTGAGTCCTGGTGGCTTAAACTCATGCAGGCATGTGTGCGTGCGTGCCCAAGATCCCAAGAGGAGAATGGAGAAGGGATTGTGACATGGCCATCCCCCTTGGGGGGTTATTTCTTGCTTTCTGTGTCTCTGTCTCTCTGACTCTCTGGCAAGCACACATGCCCTATAGCAAAAACCTCTCCAAAAATAAATAGATAAAAAAATAAAATAAACTTGTACTTTAATTACATTATTTCAAAAACACTTTGAAGTCTTTTTCATGTATGTATGTGTGTGTGTATGTGTGTGTAAATGATGAAGTAGTTTCATTCACATGATGAGAAAATGTGGTATTTCAGAATACATGTGAGAGATAAAGTTCAAAACTGGCTGCTTCTGACTCTGGGCCTCCTGCTGTGTATCATGCAGGCTACACTCTTCCTCCAGATGTTTCATCTATATGCTGCCTAACATCTGGTATTTTCCAGATATGTTTATAATGCCCAGATGTTTTGTGTCAAATAAATAAGGCTGGTGCTTAACTACATAAATCTTAGCATTTTCATCTATCAGGTTCAATGGCAGCTCCAAAAATACTTCAGAAGTGAAAAAAAAAAAAAGTAAAAATAAGAAAGATTGATACGATGTTCAACGAGCATCCCCAAATTTCCGGATTTGTTCTTGACTAATTCATCAATTGGATTTTTTTCCTTAATATTTTAAAGACATTCAAAATGGTTTAAATATTTGCTTTACCTCTGGTCCAGGAACTCGGGCTTGTTACTAGTTTCTGTACTTATTTACAGATTTGTCAACACCAATAATCAGGTTTTTTGTTTTTGTTTTGTTTTGTTTTTCAGAAAGGGTGTCACTTCCTATACAAGCTAATAACTCACCAGAAATACTTCCAACCCTGGTTGTTTCCCTAAGCTTGCAAACTGCTAGGGTACTAGAGGACAGAAAGATAGGAATACTATTTTGCTAACATTTAGATGTATAAACAGAGCCACAATAACTTATCCATTGTATTCACCTTGCCCCTTTCCTGCAAAGCTATTATCACCATTTGCAATTACATGTTCTTCTGTGATTATTTAACCAAGGAATCGTTTCTTTACCATACTAAGTACTAGGACCATGTCTGTTTTTATTAGCTCCTATGTTCCCAAGACCTGGCACCTAGCAATTTCTTGATAATGATGTGAAGGATAAAAGAATAAACCCACTGATTTATCTGACATTCCAAATCCACTGAATAATGCCAGTGTTCTTTTGCACTGCTGCATTTTTAGCTATTATTTTCCTACATCAAAATTATAATAGTTGAAACGTATAAGACTAAGCATTTTATTGCATTAATATTTTCATCCTTGGCAAACGTCCTATGAAAATGTGTCTTTATTGTCCCCTTTTTATAGATAGAGAAGCTGATGCTCACATACTGGGGTCTCTGGGCTAGTTAGGAAGAGTTGAGATCTGACTATGGGCTGACTGATTCGGAAAACTGTAAACCTAACTACTACATGACACTTTCAATGGAAGATTAAGTGGCAAAATGCATGTAAAAGGCTTCATACAGTGCCTAGCTCATGGTAAGCACTGAATCAACAGCAGCTGTTAATAGTAATATTACTACTACTATTAACTTATTTGAAAGGTTGTTAATTCAGCAATATTACTATTAACTTGTTTTGAGAGGTTTGTGTTATTTGTAATAAAAAGGTTAAGCAAGGTCGATTGGAAATCAAATCAAGTTTTCAGGGGTGTTTTAAACATGCAATTTACAACAACATTGCAGAAAGCTAGTGAAGACATTGCATCCATTCTGAGTTTGCCAACCAAGCAGGAATACCTCCCTCCTGCACCAAGATTATGAAATCAACTGCCTGTAACTGAAATAAAGGGAAGAAGTGCAGGGGATTTTTCTTTTAAGTTAAAAACAAAAAATAGGAAGTTTCAGTTCCACAGCTGAGCAACCACAAATCAATTGATGAAGTTCTCTGGAAATGTCTATAAAAGAAAAGTGTAATACGCCAATCACAATCAAATTTAACTTAAGGGAAAAAGAAATGAAATCCTACATTGATTCTCAAGCATAAGCCTGATTCTTCACACGTGAAATGAGATGATTGATTTTTTTTCCTCAGCCCTTGTAACAGAAAGACATCAGCATTAACTACCTATTTTTTTTTTTTTTACCAAATCCTGATTAATTGATGGTATAACATTAGTACACCCTACAGTTATAACATAAAACAACCTAACAACCCATCAAACTTTCCAGTAGAGAATGGAAAGATGTAAACCACTGGAGGGCTGAGAACAGATCCCCTCTGGCTGGTGTCTCTCTGCCCTACCCCATTTTAGAACTGTTCTCTGCTTACAGTGTGAAGACAATAAATGCTGATCAGATGACTGGTAAAACGCACAGAGAGGACAGTGAGTGAATGAACCTATCGATAGCATTTGGAAACAAACAGATCTGAGTTTAGTACCCACTTCTCTTTGCTTAACTTCTCTCAGCCTCCCTTTCCTCATCTGTCAAATTTAAAAACAACAACAAAACTAACAGCTACTTTCCAGAATTGTGGTGAGGATGAAATGAGGCAAAACAGGTAAAGCACTTTAAAACGATATTTTATACATGATGGGCTGGCTCCCAAGAAAGCCAGTTTGGGATAAAACAAGGTTCACCTTCCTATGAGGAACATAATTCAGAGCTCAGCAAACTTTGGCTGCAACTAAGGTTTAGCAACTTAGTAACTCTGAGATCACCACTATATCCACTTCATCTTTCTGAAACTTGACTTTCTCATCTGTAAAGTGGGTGCAATAATAGACACCTCAGGGGCCAGCAGATGGCGTCATTGTATGTTGCTGGCCTCCCACATGACCAACTGTGGTTTCAGTCCTGGATCCAGTGACTTAAAAATCACATCAGGCATGTGTGTGCATGCCCAAGATCCCAGGAGGGGATAGTGGCATGGTCATCCCCCCCAGGGGGATAATTTCTCACTTTCCCTCTCTCTGTCCCTCTCTCTCTTCCCAGTGACCACACATGCCCTATGGCAAAAACACCTAAAATATAGGGGAAAAAAATAGCCACCTCAAAATGTTACTGTGAGAATTGAATTTAAAAAATATTTTGAGAGGCCAGTCATCGGGGCGCTGGAATTCCACATGGGCATCTGTGTGGTTAGAGTCCCAGACCCGGTGGCTTGAAACTCATGCTAGGCATGTGTACATGTGTGTCCAAAATCCCAGGAGGAGAAGGGATTATGGTGTGGCCATCCTTCCTTGGATGGGGAGAGTGATTTCTCACTTTCTGTCTCTCTGTCTCTCTCCAGTGAGCGCATATGCCCTATAGCAAAAATCTCTCAAAAAAAAAATGTTGAAAGAGTAGTGTTTGGGTATAGCCATAATGATAGCCATGAGTATTAAATCATAATTTAATTATTGTTGTGAGTCAATACAGTGACTCTCTAAAAGCAATAGAGGGTTACTTAATAGATTATGAACACAGCTTCAGTAATCAAACTCCCTGGGGCCAAATCCAGGCTCTGCATCTTTCAAGCTGAGTTTAAGTAATTTATACCATCTGTAAAATAGAGTAATAATAGTGCTTACCCCAACAGGGTTACTGGGAGATAAAGTAACCAAATATATTTAAATTATAAATAAGTGTTCTTATTAAGGCAAATTAAGTTGTAGCAGCTCTTATCACTATTATCATCATCACATCATATCATCATCTTCTTGAAGGAGTTAAAAAATCAACTCCTTAGAAATTGTTTACCTCCCAACTAAATGTATAATTATAATAAATTGAACAAATTGAAAAGTTTATTTCAGATACAATGACATTAAAAAAGAAATATGCAGTCTGCTTTTTCTGTTCCTTACCACTTCTGTGGGCCTGTTATTCGGAGAGACCTCTAGCTGACCTCACAGAAAACGCTTTGGGAAGATAAACGTGGAGCCTTCAGCTCTAGGGTATTAGAAAGCATGACTGAGTTGGGTATTAGGCAGAGGCAACTGGGATGGGCTTTTCCAAGGTGTTTTGTGAATGAAACACTGGTATTTACAGTCTTTGGCTTATTAGCTACAAGGTAATCTTCAAATAACCAAATAGGGTGGGAAGTTACCCTCCAAATTTAGGAACAATAACTCACACCCAAAATGTCATGGAGCTGGTGATCTGATTATAGAGATTTTGTGACTTTTCATTTCTCCTCTATAAGAAAATTTAACTTGATGGCTTGATCACTCAACCCAGGCAAATTTGTTTTGCACGTTTGAAACATGAGGCCTGGCTGCCAAGTCTTAGCTCATTATAGGGAATAGAACTCATCTAACAAGCTTAAACCACTTCATCAGGGGATTTGTCATTAAAGATTCTAAAGTCTGGGGGATTAATGTGATTTGTCTGAGCACAGTCAATGTCAGAATATAGAGGAAAAATGGGCCTCCTTGAAATAAAAACTCCAAACCTGGTCTAAACTCACTTTAGATTCCTCTAGAAACTGGGTTTCAGTTTATTTACAAAATAATAGTAATACCCCCTTCTCAGAGTTCTTGAAAAGGTAAAATGATATTGGGCATATAAAACATTTTGCACTGTCCCTAGTACATGATAAAATACTCAGTGGTGGTGAGACTTCTGAATCTTTCATTCCTTTTCTTCCTCTCACTCTCTTTCTTTCTCCTTCTCTTCCTTTTCTTTTCCTCCTTTCCCCTCCTCCCTTTCTTCTTCCTTTTATTTTCCCTCCTCACTCTCTATCTTCCCTATCTTCTTTCTCCTCTCGCTCCTTCTCCCTTCCCTTTCCCTCTTCCTCCCTCTCTCCCCTTCTCCTGCTCCTCCCCTCTGTCATCCTCATGCCATCCTGCTATCCAGCTCTACAAACAAAAAGACCACATGCTTTATCTCACTGCACCAGCCATAGTTCCTCCTCAAATCTTAAGAACACAGCAGTCAAGTCAGCCCCTTTCCTTGTACCCCTATAGCCTGCTTGCCAGGGATGTCCTGTGGACTACTTCCTTTGGGTTGTCAATATGGAGGGCCCAAATCTCCCTTTAGTCACAGTGATCTGCTTTCAGATCTCCATGGGGCCACTGAGGCAATGAATTCATGACCATATCAACCCACCTATGCAACCCTACAGACCAAGAAGGATGTGAGAGGTATGCTGGCCTTATCGAAGTGAAGCTGAGGGATCTCTTAGGGCCATCTCAGACTCAAGTACAAAGGAAAATTAGGACACTGATGACCCCAAATAGGAGAAGGGGCATCACTTGCACTTGGCCATGGATACAAGTGTACTTCCATTGGTTAATTGTGGATTAGAACTGTGCAATAAGATACTTCTAGCAACATGTGGCTTTGGAGCACTGAGATGTGGCTAATATATTGAAATGTGGTTAATATATTGAAATTCAAATGTGCTACAGGTAAAAAATGTACATCATATTTGAAAGACTTAGTGCCAAAAGGGTAAAATATCTTATTAATAATTTTACTTTGGAGCATATGAAATAATATTTTTGATATATGGGTTTTTTTCTGTAATTGTGTGTGTGTGTGTAAAGTTGTGCTAATTTATTTTGCTTGTCTTTTAAGGTACTTGCCATAAAACTTTAAGTTACGTATCTGGCTCACACCCATGGTTTATATTAGATTTGCATTAGATAGCACTGCATTAAGTTGCCAGCACTCCCACCCCAGGATGGTGTCATGCATTCCTTCCCAAACTCCCGGCAGTTTCACTCCTGCTTTTATTACTTGGGTCACAAATTATTTATTATTGTTCTTTAAATTACATCATTTTCTTAAATGTAAATAAAATGTATTCTTGAATAAAACCCTATTGTACCACTACTAGATATAGCAATCAAGCATTGTTAGTCGTAATTAGAAAATAAACATAGAGATGAATGAATAGAAAATAAATACTGTTGTATTCCAGATAGGTACCATTGCTTGCCTAAAGACTCTCAATCTGGGGCCAGTTTTCTTTCATCAAAAAGGGAAGAAATTCACACTTGTTAAGTAGGTGTTGGAAACAGATTAGCACCCAACTGAGATTTTCTCCTACCACTAGGGATGAAAGGAAATCCTGAGAGAGAATGCCTTTCTCCCTATGTAGCTCCTGTTATTTATTGCTATAACTGTGTTAGCATTGTGGCAGGCAACCCAAACTTCAGCAAACCTGGGCATAATGAAAGGTTATTCACTTAACAGGAACCCCAATATCCTGAATTCAGGGACCAGCAGTTAGTGTAATGGCTGGACCTGGTGACTTAAACTCATGCTGGGGCGTGCGTGTGTGTGTGTGTGCGCGCGTGCCCAAGATCCCGAGAGGAGAATAAAGAAGGGATTGTGGCATGGCCATCCCCCCTGGGGGGTGATTTCTCGCTTTCTGTCTGTCTCTCTCTGTCTGTCTGGTGAGCACACACGCCCTATAGCAAAAACCTCTCAAAAAAAAAAAAGAAAAAAGGAAAATATCCTGAATTCAAATCTGTTACTTTTTTAATTTTTTTTTTTTGGGGGGGGGGGGGGTTTTTTTTTTTTTTTTTTTTGCTATAGGGCACGTGCACTCGGCAGAGAGACAGAGCCAGACAGAGAGACAGAAAGCGAGAAATATGGGGGGGATAGCCACGCCACAATCGCTTCTCCTCCATTCTCTCCTCAGGATCTTGGGCACACATACACAGGCACCTACACCTGGAGTGAGTTTCAGCCACCGGGTCTAGGACTCGAACCGTGGTCGACTACATGGGAGTCCAGCGACATAGCCTTCAACCATCTGCTGGTTCCCCCAAATCTGTTACTTTCAACACTTTAGACAAATCACTTAACTTCTCTGCATTGTTTCCTCATTTGTAAAATGGATATAATCATCTTCACCCTCACATAGCTGTTATAACCAAATGACCTTCTGCAATAGCATGATAAAAAAAAAAACTGGAGGCACCCTCTAAAGTCAGACATTATGATTAGTAACTATTCTAATGAAATAATGAAACAAGCCCATAAACAGGACAGAACATTGTTCTACCTAGCCACTCCTTAGATCTCTCTTCTAAAATGAGTCCAGAGCTCTTGTCCTCAGCTGAGCTGCCCTCGGTTTCTGTGTTTCCTGATTCACAGCTCTTTTCAGAGATTCTTGAAAGTGGAATGAGCAAAGTGAATCCACTTACACTGACAATGAGGATGACTCCTTGGACTTGCCAGTTTCTGGCATAAGCTTTCAATATAAGTATCAACTTACAGTGAACAAAATAACAAAACCATCAAGTAGGCAAAACAGATAATAGTCACCAGATTGAAATACTGGCAATATTTGCTAATAGATATAAATGAAATAATTGATTATCTTTTCCACTATCCAACCAAGCTGCGGTGTGCCACCTGAGAAAGAGAAAGACACATCTTTGCCTGGTTCTGAAATATTGAATTTTCTGTCACCAAAGATGACTCCCTCATGAATAGTCCAGAATGATCTAGGCTCAGCAATGAATGAGTTTACTAAAAGCAATTTATGAGAAACAAGGGCAGCAAAACACTCCCAACTACCTAAATGGAAACATATCACCCAGTCAACAGTAAGCCAGGCTGCTCCCTGTTGAAGCAACTGTTTCCTGGTTCACTGGACAGATATGTACTTAAAACATATAAAAACACACCCAGATTGCATGTCCAAGTTCTTTAGGTATAGGGCGCGTGCACTCGTCAGGCAGACAGAGAAAGACAGACAGAAAGCGAGAAATCACCCCCCAGGGCGGATGGCCACATCGCAATCCCTTCTCCATTCTCTTCTCGGGATCTTGGGCACACACGCACACACACCCGTGTGAGTTTTAAGCCACCAGGTCCGAGATGCGAACCATGGTTGACTACATGGTAGTCCAGGACACAGCCATTATGCTAACTGCTGTCCCCTCAGGGTTTTTTTTTTTTTTTTTCTTAAAGAGATTTTTGCTATAGGACTTGTGCACTTGCCAGAAAGAGACAGAGAGACAGAAAGCAAGAAATCATCCCCCCAGCAAGGATGGCCACACTGCAATCCCTTCTCCTCCATTGTCTTCTTGAGATCTTGGGCACACAAGCACACACACCAGGACTGAGTTTTAAGCTGCTGGATCCTGGTCTCAAATCAAGGTTGACTACCTGGGAGTTCAGTGACATAACCATTACGCCATCTGCTGGTCTCTAGAGGGCATTTTTAAACCATCTACTGAACTATGAACAAACGAAGCACTTAACTCACTGGCCACAGTTTCTTCATCTATAATATGGGGCTAAAATTGCCTCTTCTCACTGCTTCTTGGGGTTTTATGAGAACCACATAGATCATGAGCATGAGAGCATTTTAGAATTACTGAAGTACCTTCAGAATGGCAAGAAAATAAAAAACACAAGCAGGTTCCAGCAGTTAGCATAATGGCTATGTCACTGGACTCCCATGTAGTGGACCACAGTTCTAGCCCCAGACCCAGTGGCTTAAACTCACGCCAGGCGTGTGTGCGTGCGTGCCCAAGATCCCGAGAGGAGAATGGAGGAGAAGGGATTGTGGTGTGGCCTTCCCCCCGGGGGGTGATTTCTTGCTGTCTCTCTGCCTCTCTCTGTCTTTCTGGCGAGCGCATGCGCCCTATAGCAAAAAAAAAAAAAAAAAAAAAAATC
>NW_006160083.1:1601682-1623062 GCF_000334495.1 Tupaia belangeri chinensis | reverse complement strand
AAAAAAAAAATCGTTCCAAAAAAAAAAAGAAAAGAAAAGAAAAAACACACAAGTAAAGGTAACAGAAGATATATTCAAAGAGTTAATATGTTTGCCAAGATAACCTAGCAGTAAGTGTTACAAATTAAGCTCCCACGTGCATAACTCAGATAGATAAGGCATAGTATTTATAAACAACTGTGTTCTTGTCTGTACCATCAGAAAGAAGTCACTTCCCCAGTCCCATGGGAGCCATTTATCTTCCCTGATACATAAGATGGTTTTACGCAGATCATAATCATGCCATTAGATAGCATGAATGATAAAATTATTCCATATTCAATTTGGCCTTCTGATTAAGTCATGCTAGTACTTCTTTAACACCCCACTAACATGTGCTAATCTCCCCATTTAAAAAAGATCCTAGACTCCAAAGTCTTGGGCAAACATCTCCAGCTAGAACTTAATGTATTTTGTTTTTCTGTATAGCACTTACGTTGCAGAGTTCTTTATTTAGAGAATGTTGTATTAGTTTACTATTTATAGTACACATATAATTTCTTTCTAAGATAAACCTTATTTATGCAAAAACTGTAATTTCTTTTAAAAGAAATATTAAACAAGAATACAGAAAATAAAATTGGTTAGGTAGTAAAAATCAGACTAAAATTTACAGAACATCAAAGTAATTACCTACATAAGATATACCAAAATGCATCTTTCCCCCAAAAGTTTCAGGAAACTGATGATATGTTATAGCAGTCATGCCAGCCACTAATTATAAGTGTTTAACTTGGCTGTGGTCAGTTTCCTCATAAGTAAAATGAGACTAACATAAGTACCTGTTTCAAGATGCCAATGATAACTGCACCTGGCATACAGAAAGAATTCAGTAAGCATGGGCAGTGGGTGTTGCAGCCACTTCTAAGACAACCACTAGTTCAAGACAACTTCTGGCTTAATATCTGCCCATCCACAACACGCTCTATGCCAGGAGGTGATCTGCATGGATCACATCAGTGGGGTCCCTGCCCTCTAGATTCTGGTTGGGTTTGGTTAGTGAGGACTCATGTCACACTTTCTGTAAGGGAGCATCAGGCTCAGGTTCACACCTAAAGCCAAAATATACCAAAATTTAGGCTAATACATTCTTTTTTTTTTCTTTTAAGAGGTTTTTGCTATAGGGCGCATGCACTCACCAGACAGAGACAGAGAGACAGAAAGCAAGAAATCACCCTCTGGGGGTTGACCACGCCACAATCCCTTCTCCTCCATTCTCCTCTCAGGATCTTGGGCACACACGCACACGCGCCCAGCGTGAGTTTTAAGCCACCAGGTCTGGGATGTGAACTGCGGTCGGCTATGTGGGAGTCCAGAGACATAGCCATTATGCTAACTGCTGGTCGCTAGGCTAATATATTCTTCAGGTAGGATTTTGACATAGTCTGCTCATGTCCGTACTCTGCTTAGTTATACAAAAACCTGGCTTGAGGCTACTTTCTGGAACCCTCTAATGCAAAAGTCTCTCAATTCTAACAATACTTACTATTCGGTCTAATTATAAATGTTGATGCACTTATAAGGACAAACTAAACCTTTGAAATTCTGTCTGTGAGAGCCATTGGTACAATCAATCAGTGTCACATTGTTTTAAGTTGTTCTAATTATTAAATTAATTTTAAGATACACAAAAATTACATAAAACTCATTAAAATTGATCTCCAATCCTACCATTATCATTTGGTAAATTCTTATACGATGTTATATATACAAACATGAACGGCTTTTTAAAAAAATTTGTTAGATGGCTCATGCGCTTGCAAGGAAGAGACTGAAGGAGAGAGGGAAAGTGAGAAAGCACCCCTACCACACCTCAATCCTTTCTATTCCATTCTCCTCTTGGTATTTTGGGCATGTATACACATGTGTACAGAAGTTTATTTGTAGAAAATAATTTATTGCTATTTTTTATATTTAAATTATGTAGAACCTCAAACCCAATTTTTAAACAACTTTTTAGATTCAGTAGGACTTCAAATACAATTTTTTAAAAAAATACTTCCTTTAAATAGGAAGCCCAGCATTTCAAGATGCAGATAGGAGAGGCAGAATGGAATAAGTACATGGCCCTGGGGAGGTAGAGGGACAGGCTTAGAATCCTGGTTCCTCTACTTTCAACTCATGACTTCAAACAAGTTATTTAACCTCTTCATGCCATAGTTTCCTCAACTGTAAAATAGAAACAGGATTACCATCTATTTCATAGCATTGTTGCCAGGATTAAGTGAGTTAATACACTCACTTGGAATAATATTTGGCACATATTACGTGTTTAATAAATATTAGGGATGATAAAGATTATTATTATTTGAACAAGTAAGAATAAAAGTTTTTACATGGTTTTCTTCAATTTTCAATTCAAAGGTCTTCACATGACTTTTTTCTTTAAGTGTTCCCCCATCCAAACTTTAAAAAGTTTATTTCTAGTTATGATGAGTATAAATAATGACAATAAGAATCCTGTAGTTGGAATTATAAGGCAACTGTGGGTCTTCACAAATATGTATTTTCAAGAGAGTAAGTTTCCTATTTTTATAACACATAAGCCTTCCTCAATACTTTGCATATTACTCAAAAATTACTAGTTGGATTGATGTATGAATTAATGAATGAAATAAGGAATCAGACTGAATAAGAACAGAAGGCTGTGATTTGACACAGTTAAGCTCTACTTATTTGTAACCATTCCTTTCATTTCTGATTCAAATAAAAATATTTGAATTACTTTATTCTAAATGTTATTATTAATATTGAAACAGCTATAAATACACTTTTTGCTTGTTTTTTAAAGAATTATTTTATTTAACTTTATTTATTTATTTTAATTTGACCAGAGAGTTACAGAGTGAGAGAGCGAGAGAGCAAAAGCAAGCAACCAGGTCTGGGACTCGAACTGCAGTTAGGCACGTGGGAGTCCACTGCCCTAAACCACCATGCCACCTGCCGGCCCCTGATTATTTATACCTCCACCTCATTTCATAAGGGATTTATCATGTGTTACAGGATATTTAAAAATGAAGGTGACATTAACTGAAAATGAAAATGGGTGGAAAAAAAGACGGCTATGTAAAATAACATAGGGGAAAAGATTAACATATTCATGCCATAAAAATCCTAAGAATGGGTTACAAATGGGTCTTAAATTTTCTAGAGCCAGCATGAAAACAGTGGTAAACTGGTGATTTACATAACTCATACCACCCACTAGATAAAAAGAGACTATTACTCAGAAGGCTCAGGCACTCTTAGCAGTGAAACTCTCCAGAAAGTTCTCCACAAAGCTTGTACCTAACAAATGTCAGGCACAATAGCATCTTCAGAGTGTAAGAGTTTCCCCAGTGTAGATGTTGAGATCCTGATGAAAGTATTTCAGTCATGCTATGGGCGTAGGGTAACCAGAGTACGTCAGCATACCATGCTCCTGGGTAGGAAAGCAACACAAGGCAAGCTTTCTACTTGAAAAGGTACTTACTAAGAATAAAAGAGCAGCCTATTTCTGGTTGGCAAATTCAATTTACTATTTTTCTTTCCAAGTTAGTATTTGGATTATTTTAGGTACAACAATTTTTTTTTCTTTTTGGAGAGGTTTTTGTTATAGGGCACATGTGCTCGCCAGACAGACAGAGAGAGACTGAGAGACAAAGTGAGCAATCACCCCCCAGGGGGGATGCCACCCCACAATCCCTTCTCCTCCATTCTCTTCTCGGGATCTTGGGCACACACGCACACGTGCCCAGCATGAGTTTTAAGCCACTGGATCCGGGACTCGAACCACGGTCGACCACATGGGAGTCCAGCGATATAGCCATTACACTAACTGCTGGTCCCAAAGAACAATTTTTTTTTTTTTAATCACTGCACGTTAATCTGAAAATTTGTCCTACTATGTTAAAACATGATTTTCTTGGGACCAGCAGCTAGAATAAAGGCTATGTCGCTGGACTCCCATGTAGTTGACCACAGTTTGAGTCCTGGACCTGAAGGCTTACACTCTTGCCAGACACATGTGCGTACGTGCCCAGGATCCTCAGAAGAGAAGAGGAGAAAAGATTGTGGTGGCCATGCCCCCGGAAGGTAATTTCTCGCTTTCTGTCTCTCTGTCACTCTCTGTCATTCCGGCAAGCATACACACCCTATAGCAAAAACCTCTCCCCACCCCCCCAAAAAAAGCAAAAACAAAACAAAACAAAACAACATGATCTGCTTAAGTTTTAGACAGCCAACCCTGCTAAGACATGAGAGAAGATATTAAAACAGTCCCCTATGCACCGGAAAAGTTAAGAGATATTATCTAAAATAGTCCTCCCTTTATAAAGAAATTATATTTAATATGAACAAAGAAGATTCTCTCCCCTACGCATTTAACACATGGTTTTCAGAAGCAGACAGACCTTCATTTGAATTCCTGTTCTGCCATTTTCTTTGTGTTATCTCCTATCTCTGGGCCTCAGTTTCCTCATCTTTTAAATTGCCTAACATAATTACCAAAAGGATAGGTTTATATAAAACTTTTCACCCATAATAAGCATTCAAACACAGCTTTATTTTTGGGTGAATGCATTTATTCTTTCCATGAGAGAGAGAAAAAGAGAGAGAGACAGACAGATATCCCCGACAGTGTCTTCACACTGAGACCCACCCTCAACCAGCCTAAATCACAGGCATGTGTGATGCACCCAGGACACTCAGGAAGGTCCCGGGATGCAAGCCCAGGACCTTTCACATGTGGATACAACTGTGTTACTGCTCACCGCCCTTTGATCCCAAAACATAGCTATTATCGTCTCTTACTTAACACAATCCCAGGCATATAATAGATAATGCATAGATTTGTTACATGAACTAATGGATGAATGAATTAATATGGCCAAGAACCTTTAACAAAGGACAAATACAGTAACTCCTTACAGAGATGCTGTAGGAACAATTAAATGAAAGTTATAAAGTCTTTAGCATCAATCCTGAGACATAGTAAGCATTCAATGTATGTTACTATTACTATTTATTTTATATAAATATAAAATTTTCTTTTTTTTTTTTTTTCATGTTTTCACTGGTGCCAATGCATGGGATCTTGGGAGTTTTCCCAAAGGCAAACCAAGAAGCTATAAAAACAAATCAAAGGGTCAGCAGGTAGAGTGGAGGTTAAGGCACTAGAACCCACACGGCCAGCTTTGAGGTTTAAGTACCAGACCTGGCAGCTTGAAAATCACACTAACCATATGTGCATTATGTGCCCAAAATTCCAAGAGATGTGGAGAAGGGATTGTGGTAAGGCTATCCCCCGTGGGGAGTAATTTTTCACTTTCCCTCTCTCATTCCCCCTCTTTCTCTCTCTGGTCAGCACACGGGCCCTATCACAAAAGAATAATAATAGTAATTTTGTTTCCAGAACTCACATTTTTTCCTACTGTTTTATCTTCTGCTTGTTTCTGTAGGACTTCATCGTCACTGTGGTCTTTTCATTCTTGTGGTTGGTGGGTTCATCAGCTTGGGCAAAAGGACTGTCTGATGTCAAGGTTGCAACAGATCCCAAGGAAGTGTTGTTACTGATGTCAGCTTGCAAACAACCATATAATAAATGCATGGCTGTCCACAGCCCTGTTATGTCCAGCTTAAACACTTCGGTGGTAAGTATGTTTTCATGTATGCTTTACCTCCCAAGTCTTTGTTTGACAGTCCAATGTATAAGAAAATCACCTCCAAGAAATCATCTTGGAAATTTCTACCTCCAAAACTAGGTCAATCAAAAAGGTGATATTTCACTCTGGGTGCAAAATGATCCTTTGGCCATCAAGTTTTATATTGCTGGAATCCATAGATGTTAATGCCACCAATTACAAAACCCTTAATAAGAACCCGGCAGGCATTAACAGCTGCTGCTTAGATGACAGTCACATCAAAATTTTAAGCCTGGGAGTCCAGCAGAGTCTGAGACAGATATAAAATCTGAACTTTAAGGCTGAAATCTGCCAGGAATTAAAAAGAATATTTGAAGGCATAGAAGTTTCCTGGGAAGAAAACATTGTTCAAACCACAGGTAGTTAGAATATACTTGAGAAAAATTTGCACACCTAACAGGGTGCACTCTCTCTCTCTCTCATATATATGTATACATATGTGTCTACAGACACACATATACCATATATATGCATACATACATAAATTATTATAGTAATTACGGTGATTTCTTTATCTTCTCCATGCTCACTTCAGTTGTTTGATAACTTGGAAAAGCTGCACTACTACTGTTTAACTATTAGTTGAACAGAGTCAAATATTATCAAGTGTATGGATCTTATAGGAAGAGAGAAAATCTGGCAGTTAGCAGGGATGCTAAATTTGATTCTTAATTTGTAAGTATAAGAACTTGTGTTACTACAAAGAACATGTGACTGAGAAAGACAAACCATAATGGCAGCAAATAGCAGCAGTTATCAAAGAATAGGAGGTGTAGCAGTATTTGCTAAAAGAGCAACACTCTTAGCAAACCCTAAAAATAATTATCTTTGCTTCAAGGTTAGCTTGTTTTTCTACAGCTTTATAAAACTGAGTCTGAGAAGACACTGAAAAGGGAAAAAGAGCTGCTACTCTGCTCCTGATGATTTGACTGTGAATCCTGCCTTGGAGAGATATTAATGATATAATAAGATCTCAGTCATTTTTATGTACTTGTTGGCCACACCTACAGATAAATTCTTCACAGCATACATTAACATGTATAATTATGTTTCTGTAGCTTATAGACAGTGTTTAATAAAAGTTATTGTAACTATCATCTCAAAATCTAAGAAGACAAAGATAAAATTGCTTGTCATGTTTGCTAGTTTAATAATAAATTTCTCAATAAATTATGAGATCCTGCAAGATTTTAATTACACTTTTATTTACACCTGTGGTATCCCTAATCATTTTTAGACTAAAAGATAAGAACTATGAATGAAAAACAATGTGATGTGTCCCCTAAAACCAAAATGAAGGATGAATTGAAACCAAATAGTGTGCTATGTATGAAAGGGCTGGTCTAGTGTTGATATGGTTATATACTCATGTCAGTTAAGAATTTTACAGTTCTTACTGACAGCAGACCCAATTCAAACTGGCAAATGCAAAACAATTTTCATAGCCCTAAAGTATGTTTTATGCATCCCACTTCTGTTACCAAATAGCTGTATGAATTAGAATATTCAGCTTGCAAATAACAGAAACTGACTCTAACTTCATTGGGGAAAAAAGAAAGTCATAGGAAGGAAATCAACTGGCTCATAAATTTGATGAAACCTGAAGAAACAGACTCCAGAATGGCAAAATATACAGAAGAACCAGGGTACCAGACATCATACACCAAAGAATCATTTCTTCCAGTTGCCATTAGTGGAAAGTTTTACTAACCTTGCATTACTCTGCTCAGGATGCAAAGTTCCAGAAGAGAGCTCAGGCCATTTGAGGGTAATTACAAATTAAATTAGATTTATATTACCACAAACAGGGAAAAATATATTAATCAGCCAAAGTATACATTTTTTTTTCATTACAAACTTGTTTGGCTTCAAGTCATATTGAGCTAGCTTATTCAAAACTGGAAACAATCACAAGGATACTAGAAATGCGTCTTCCCAGGTAGAACACGGGGCCAGGAACTAGAAGACTTAGGAAAATGAACAGAGCTTATCCTCATCCCTCATCTTTTTTTTTTTTTCTACATCTCTATCTCTTTCTTCATGTCTGTTTTATCATTCTCTCTTTTCAGATAGAATTTTGTCTTTTTTTGTCTATATATGCAATAGAATATAACCACCTGTTTTTCTAGCTACTTTACAAGCATCCTCTTTAATCTTCTCAACTGTTCCCCAAGGAAAGAATTATTGCCTTTGCTCCATGGTAGGGGGAAAACAACTGAAGTCTAGAAACTATCAGGTTTTCAGCAAAGTCATGACTTATTTTTCTATGCAAAAATGATGATCCAATAAATGCCTTGTTCAAGGTCATAAACCAATAAAGTATAGTGCTTAGGCCACTCTCATTTCAAAGCCCATTAAATTACTCCAAGACTGACCTCAGTTTTCTTGTCCTGAAGCACTTGCTCCATTATAAAATATTGAAATTTACTGGTAAAAAAAAAAATCCCTGCTCCAAGCTCCCAAGGTCAGGTATCTTTGAGTATATCAGCACCCCTCCTCCACCCCACATATACACAGGGCAACCTGGAACATCCTACTATTATGAAACCAAGGTATAAATTTTGACCCAACAGGAGACTTTTAGCACCCTACTCCAGAGTTAAGGCCACTTCTGAAGTCCATTTTGTTTGGTCAGTGTCATGATGGAGTGGTGACTAAATACATTTTAATTGTAAGCACAGTTTTATATTGTACTATTTGTTATCTCCATTGGAAACTATTGAAACAGGGGCTGAGATGCTGTGGTTAATTCCCGAGTCAACCAGCCAGCCTTGGCAAAGGCTGCAGAACAGACCAAGTAATGACAACTCCTATTTAGGCCTCTCACAATAGCAAACAGTTCTGCTTCCATCAAACACTTAGGCCTGAGGGAAGCAATACCCTGTCCTCTGATTCACTAATTTCCAAGAAATGTCTTACATCCAGTTCTTGAGAAAACATTTCATACCTCTCTGAAACCTGCACTTTATTAGTAGTCTGGTTTTAACATTCACTTCTGAATGTGAGAGGTACAAAAAAATACAACTGTTCAGATTCAAAACTGTATTTAGCTGTATACCACTTAAACCATTGCTCACTCCATATTTAAATTGAGTTATTTTCTTTATAGCGTTACAATAAAGTACAAAGTGTAACTGTAACCATAAAGAGAAGGTAATCTTATAAAGTAATGCACTATTATTAAAAATAAAACCCTGTACCACATAAACATAATCTTACATACCCGGAAGGATACCTTATTGGAGGGAGATAGTGGCATCTTAGAGAAGAGTTCATACTGTGAAGGTAGAGAAGACAGGTTCTGAATTCCATAAGTACTATTTACCAAGTTATCTGACTTTGGGCAAGATTTCCACATTGTTAATATGGGTATGATAACAGTATCTTCCTCTTAGAATTATTCTTAGACTGAGTGAATCAATATATATAAAAGCTCTTTATACAGTGCCTGACATGTAGGAAGCATCCTATGAAGGTCAGACATTCTAAACAAACTAGCGGCTCCAAATGAAAAACTATAAGAGAATTCAACATTGAAGTAAATCTTTCATACTGTAAAAGATTTTTGTGAAACTGAGATTTTTTTCTTAGTCTATCAACTCATTTGCTTTGTTGTCCTTCAGGTCTTTGGATTCTTGAACTTTATCCTCTGGGCTGGAAACATATGGTTTGTTTTCAAGGAGACTGGCTGGCATTCCTCTGGACAGAGATATCTTTCAGACCCAATGGAGAAACACTCTAGCAGCTATAATCAAGGTGGTTACAACCAAGATAGCTATGGGTCAAGCAGTGGTTATAGCCAGCAAGCGAGTTTGGGGCCATCCTCAGATGAGTTTGGCCAACAGCCTAGTGGCCCCACTTCCTTTACTAATCAGATTTAGCAGAGTAGCATTTGCATTCTTCTGGAGAGAGCCTCACCACCTTCAGTAGCAGAAGAATTTTTTAAGAGTTTCAGTCAATTATTAATGCAGAAAGTGTTGAATGTAAATCAGAGATCTGTAATCCTCATTAAGGTAGAAAGGCCTGGGTTGTGATAAATGGTACTTAGAGATGAAATGACATGAGGAGATATATTATTCATCACGGATGGCTAATTGGAGAGTACCTTGTTATATACACAGATGCTTTTATGGTCGTTTTGTATATGTGTTGAGATAGCAGAAGCATTTTGTAGCTTAAAATCTCTAGTCTGTAACATGCATAAAGTAAATTAAATAGCATTGAGTTTTCCTATGCATTTTGATGCAAAAGACGTTCTATTCATTTCTAGAAGACAATTTGGTGTATCACGACATGCATGTATTATTAATTTTTAGTTTTAGGCCCTATAGGACTATGAGTCTCCTAAGTATTTATTTCAGACAGTTACTCTGTATTCTTTTTATATGATGAATCGATGCTCATATGATTTAGTGCATGAATAAGCATTTTCTCACACAATGAACATTTGAGCTGTATTTATGAAAATTTTCCAGTTTGCACCACAAATTTGTTAAATGGGCATTTAAAGTAATATATTCGTTACTTTGTATATTTTGCAAATTTGTCTCTCTGGCTTTATCCAAGATCTGAATGCATTATAACTAAGGTTTGGATTTTTATTTTTGCCTATTAGTAGAAATTCACTGTTACATATAGTTACTGCTCAATATTTATTCTATTTACTTAGCTAAATATTTACATTCTTGTAACTTTCTATGGTGTTTCGTGGCTGTTATTCTATATACCATGAATAATAAGGCCCAATAACTGTTAGTGTTTATGGAGTGTTTTCTTAGAATAATGGAGATGCAGATACAGATACCATATTTAAGATGCTGCCATGCTGTTACTTTATAATGAATATTCTGTAGAACCTTCACTGCCAGCAGCTAAACTTTTAAATTCTATTTATTTGAAAAGCTAATATGTTTCTCAATCCAGTTATTAAAAATTCTCAAGCCACAGCTCAACTTATTAATTACTAATCCTGATTTGAGTATAACCCATAAATTAAAAATGGTTTCCATGTGCCATTGTGTATCCTAAAGAGGGTTCTCATGAAATTTCTGCAGACTGTATTCATTATTAAGAAAATGCCAATCTTCACCTCTTTGTTTTAACTTAATTGAAACACCAGGGCTCAACAATAAGGGCAGGCGGAGCATCTGCATTTTCAGATAAAAGTTGTTATCGGTGTATAAATTCTTTGCGTGACTTGTGTTGTTGGAAGCAATTTAGCACAAAGTAGCCTTGTGTCTTAGATGATATCTGTAACCAGTTTTCTGGATCCTGTTGGATAAATCTGTATTGTGATATCTATTTGACCTTAATAAAGTTATTGCATATAATGCTGGCTGGACAATGGAGAATTACAACAGATCTTGGTTGGCTTTAACAATGAAAGAACAAGGGTTACATCAATAGACTTTCCAATCTCTCACCCTGTCCTTGTTTCATGAACCCAGTGTTGTTCATTCATTCACTCCACCATTCTAGGACCTCTTATGCCACCATTGTTCTGCAAGACACTGGGTCAATAACAATGAGCAAAAGCAGAAATAAATCCCATATCAAGAAGCTTATACTCTATTATGGGAAAAGACGTTAAAATATTCACACCTCAGTTATGCCGTGTACAACAAACAGAGGCACAGGATTCCACAAGAACATCTGACATAGAGATTTGTGATAGTTAGAGAGAAGTCAAGGATCTTCAGACCCATTTACCACTGAGTGTTTAGCAAAGACAGGATGGGAGGAAGCATGTCCCAGGCAGAAAACAGGCTGGTAAAGCTCTTAGATGGTTGGAGACAGGATGGATACGGAGGACTTCCATAGCATACTAAGCACAGGAGCCATGCAAGGGCTGTGGCTGCTGATGGAGGCATGGGCAACAATGGCTAGAGGCCATCATCAGGAATGCTGTCTTTATCCTAAAGAACTCAAGGGAAGAGGACAGCAGGTGGCACTGGACTCCCACATGGTCGACCATGTTTTCAGTCCCAGACCTGGTGGCTTGAAAATAATGATGGGTGTGTGTGCCCAAAATTTGTATTAGCCAGGTGTGTATGTGTGTGCATGTAAGAGGAGAATGGAGGAAACAGGATTACAGCGTGGCAATCCCCCCAGGGAGTGATTTCTCACTTTCTTTCTGTGTCTCTCCAGCAAGTGCATGCACTCTATAGCAAAAATTTCTCTCAAGAAAAGTATATTTATTTGAGCTAGATACACAAATCAAAGTTTTCCCCAGTAGTACGTGTTTAGGTCCCACAGATTTCAGAGTGAATTGGGGTTGGGGAGGAATGACTTCTTCCCAGACAATGGTGAGCAAATAATTGTCTTTGGGAGCTGGAAAGGCTTGGGAGACAGGCAATAGCTTGTGAAAAAACTGTCTAGGTGTGTTGATAGTCTTCAATCTTCCTTCCTGCTACATGAACTTAGACAATGAAATATCACAAAGAGGAATGAACATAATTGTTTTTTTCTTTGATAGGTCCGATCTAAAGGCTGACAACAGAATATCAAAGCAAAGTCCTTTCCTTCGCTTTGGGAGAGAAAGCGGATCAATGATGGTTGAGACAAAGGGCAGGTTATTTCCAGAGTTGGTTGCCTTCAGCATACCTAAGTGCAGTTTATTTCTCTGCCCCACTCTGGAATAAATAGCTCTTCAATTAAAACAAAACAAAAACAGAAGAAAAGAAAGAAAATAAATTATTTCACTATCTATAGGGCAGAGGGCTGGGGGCAGGGGGAGTGGCATGAGTTCTCCTCTCCCCACGCTCATTTCCTGGAATAGTGGCTGGATTTGACTGCTTTCAGCACTTCCGGGAAGAAAAGGTAGCCTCTGCTTCATGAATGTCATAAACATTCTAAAGCAGAGAAGTTCTCAGATCAGTGACTTTTACCAGCCTTAGCCATTCCAACGTTCATGGGGGGCACTGATAAATGGAAAATACTACCAGCCCTAGTTGAGACAGAAACATGTTTCCACAGTCTGCTGCAGATTTGCAGTAAAGAGTTGAGGTAATCCAACAGGGATTTCACTAAACTGGATTTATTCCTTCTCACTTCAAGAAAAGAACAGTAGATCTGGCCTTTCATTAAAAAGGAGTAATCAGTGTACCAGATGAGCCTGGGTCTATGTATCCAATACATCCAATTTGGAATCTCAGCTTCACTGCTCACTAGCTGCATTTGGGTTATGACTTTGCCTTTCTAAGCATTTGCCTTTGATTTTTTGGAAAGAAGTAAAGCATACCAATAAAAAGGGTGAGTTCGGAAATAAGACTATCCGAGTTAGATTCCCCGCACAACCATTTACTTGACTCCTCTTTAGTCCTCAATATCTTCTTCAAAGCCCTGGGACTTTTCTGAAGCCACAGCCAATAGGCAAGTGCAGCCTAGAAATGAAGGAGAGTTAACATTCCAGGAACCACCTTCAACCACTGGCAGGCAAGTCAATAAATGTATTTGACAAGATATTTAGCTTCCTGTTATTTCAGGTACCCCAACTCTACAATGGAGATAACAGTAATATTTGCTTCATCGGATAGATATCAAAATGAACAAGGTCAGCCATGTAAAGGAAATCAGTTAGAACAGCTTCTGGCACATAGCAGGCACTCTGAGTTTGGGTTCCGGTGAAATCAGCGCTTGGGATGACAAGGGCTGGGTGCAGTCAATTTGTCTAAGAGGCAATCTCAGAAAGTACAAGTGAGGCAGTGGGGAGAATGAGATGGGGCAGGAGGAAAAGTAAATAAAAGGGTGTGCCTGTTATATAGCTAGTGAAGACAGTAGGACCTCAGTTTCATCAGAATCTGCAAGTAGAGTTCAGAAGAGCTCCAGCAATTTTCCATCATGGAGCAATAGCTGAAGTGTCTCTCTAGTAACCTGAGCCCCCATTGGTTGAGAGTGACCTACAGGGATGGTGACTCTTCCACATTTCCAGTTTGCATTTCCCTGTAGACGGAGCAGGGTCCTAGCACTTCAGAAAAATAATCCTGAAGTCCTATCTATCTATCAGTCAGAGATTTGAAGGAAGAAGGACTGCCATAAGTCCTATCAGTACCTTCACCTCCTTTATTCTTGGGTGGGCCTCGAGGAAGGATAAAGGAGGAGCCTGGAAGGTACATGCATGAGGGAAGTGATTATCAAAATGAACTGAATGATCTTTCAAGCTGTGGCTGGAATTAGAGTCTGGCCAAGGAAAAGCAACATGTGGCATTATAATCGCTGACTACAGTGATCAATGAAGATTACAATTATCAATTAGACTGTAAAGTTGGGCTGCAGATAATCTCATTTCATAGGATGGCGACAAGCACTGACCTGGTCATGTATAGAAAAGGCTAATTAACTGTATACATTTGATATAGTTAATTGGCTATTAAATGTCTAAGTACAAATTTGTTCTACATTTATGTAAGCCTGAGTTTTAGAAATCAAATTTCTGATCATACTGAGGTAAGTAAAATCTCTGACATCTTTGGAGCTTACAGTCAAGTCTGGAAGAGTCAAATAATTGCCAAGTAAGCGAATCTAATATGTAAGACTAAATTTTGATGAACACTATGAAGAAAGAAAGATACAAAGGTGCAGAGGAATGAAATATGGGAGTTAGCAAAAGCCTCTCTGAAGAGGTGGCTTTTAAGCTGAGAAATGAAGACTTGAATTATAGTAAGGAGTCAACCCTAGGGAATTCCAAGAAGAGGGAAAAGCATATCCAGAGACTAAGGTACATGCATGACCACACAATCTCTTTGAAGGGCTGGTAAGAAAGAAGCTGGTGGGGCTGGGACAGTTAAGAAGAGGGTCAGGAGGTGGTGAGGAGTTAGAGTCATATTATGAGGGACCTTGGAAGATATGAGGTTTTTTGTTTGTTTGCTTTTAGAGAGATTTTTGTTATAGGGTGTATGTGCTCAACAGATAGACAAGAAGTAAGAAATCACTCCCCAGGGAAGATGGCCACACCACAATTCCTTCTCCTCCATTCTCTTCTCAGGATCTTGGGCATGCACACACACACACACACACACGCACCCAGCATAAGCTTAAGTCACCAGATCTAGGACTTGAACCACAGTCTACTACATGGGCATTCAGCAATGTAACCATTTTGCCATCTGCTGGTCCCAACATGAGGTTGTATTCTAAGTGAAGTGGAAAGCCAGCGGGAAGGTGACATGATTCCATTTTCACTTTGAAAAGTTCCCTTTATCAATGTCCTGGCTTCAGTATTATGCTACAGTTAGATAAGAGATCGACATTAGGAGAGGCTGGGTGAAGGGTTCATGAGATTCTATATATTATTTACAACTTCCTATAAATGATGCTGAAATAGATTAATTCATCTACTCATTCAACAGGTATTTATTGAGCACCTACCATATGCCAAGCTCTGTTCTAGGTACTGGGAACATAGATTAGAAAAAGATAAGCATCTCTGTGCTCATAGGCTTGTGTTTATAACCCAGTGTTGGGCAAACAGGATATATAAAAATAAAGAAATAAGATAAATTCAAATAACAATAAATTCTAAGAGTGAAATAAAACAGGATGGCATGAAGGAAAATAAGCTTGAGAGGAATATCATATGAGATCCAGAAGCCTTGAGAAGAGACCATGGCAGCATGAATTAGAATGAGGGATCGAATAGTGTTCAGCAACAGCTCGGGCTGGTTCTTAGCTCTTATATATTGGCAAAAGGAAATCTCATATACTGACAGAAGAAGCAGTGTTCAATTATACAGAGCACTTTGTGTGCTATTCAAAGGTCATAACATCTTAATTTCATTTGATTCTCTAAGTAGCCCAGTGAAAAGGTAGATGTCATTGCCCCCATTTGAAAGTAAATGTCCTAAATTGAGTTTACCCAGAAGCAGACTCTGAGATGATAATTCAAGTACAAGTAGTGACTTAGGTGAATGAACCAAAAAAGGGAAAGTCAATAAATCTTGCATTATGGACAAGGTAACAGCAGTAGGCAATGGAGGCTTAATGCCACTGAAGAACATGAAACATAATCCAGAACACCTCTCACAATTAATCCAACCAAGGGGCAAAAGAACTGTGCTACTGACCTACCCACTCCTGTCCATCACTGAGCGAGAGCTGCTTTGGGAGAGTGATAGCTGCCCAGCACCTCCAGACTAGCCTGGGCGTTGGGTATGGCAGAAGAGAAATCACTGGGCAGCATCCCAGGTGTGGCAGTTGGGAGTCATTGGGCAGCATGTACACAGTAGCAAGTCCTGAGAGAACACAAATGGGCCACTAATGGCCCCTTTCCTTTTGGCCCTAAGATATTTTTTTCCCATTAACTGCCACTCTACCAACTATATGTGACTTTAACCCCAGTATGTGATTTTTATCTAGTGTCCAAATATAACCATACTTAAAACAGCTATAAAGTAGAGCCAGCATTTGGCGTGGTGGTTAAGGTGCTGGACTCTCACATAGCCAACCGAAGTCTGAGTCCCGAACCTGGCAGCTTGAAAATCACACTGGGCACATGTATGTGTGTCCCTAAAATCCCAAGAGGAGAAGGGATTGCAGCATGGCCATCCTCCTGGAGAGGCTCGCTTGCTCGCTCGCTCTCTCTTGCTCTAGTGAGTCCTTGCACTCTATGGCGAAAAGCAAAAAAAAAAGCTATAAAGTGATAGTTAACACTCATTGATCCATTGATCCCTTACAATGTGCCAGCCACTCAGCTAAGCACTTTGCCTTTAAACACAGCACTCTGCTATAAATACCAATATTTCTCCTACACAACAGTTTAGAAAACCGAAGTTTAAAGAAATTAGACAGTGACAAAATCCTGTGAGGACTTTCACTAATAGAAATAATTCTTGTTACTCTTTATTGAGTATCTATTCTGCATAGAGAATTATGTTATGCACTTTATATTCCTTTGCCTATTTAATACTCAGAGGAAATGCAAGATTAAACATTATTTTTATACCCATTGAGCAAATGAGAAAACAGATCTGTAAAGATTACGTAACCTGCTCAAGGTCATTGAACTAGAAGTGAGAAGAGCTCATTGGATGCAGAAATCTAGGTCCCTACATCCAAAATCACCTTGCTAGACCACAGGAGAGCTACCCCACCATTCTACTATATGTTAAGCCAGGTATGCTTTGCCGGTCTAACAAGGGTGCAGTAACAGACCCAGAACATCAAGTGCTTCATTTGATCTTGCACAGGAATGCTAAGTCCCTTGTAGCAGGAAAAGAAGCTACTGTGAGAATCACTTGCCAGCATGAACAAAGTCACTGAATACATTAATTAGGTCATTAAGACTGTTAAAGGTCCAGTTGAGTAAAGAATCATCTCAACATGGTTGACTTAGAGCCTGGGGCTTTGTGAGGTTTTAGGGCTTAGCTGAATGTTCTTCCAAACCTTTCAAAAGTGTATTTCCAAAAATGACCCTGGATCTTCCAGTCCAAACTGAAAACTCACACCTGAATAACATACACTGGATATAAAAGGCCAAAATGATACACAGTTAAGATGAGCTATTTTCTTGAAAGTCTTGTGTTTCTTTGAGTAATATTTTAATGAGTATTTCCTTTGAATGAACAGATCTCCACTATCTGTGTCCTGGTTTATTGAAAAAAAACAATTGAAGGTAGTTGTAAGAAGTCTGATAGTTTTCCTGGTGCCTTTGAGTCTCTGCTATTTTTTTTCCCCCATATATTAATGGCTTGACCTCTTGTAGTTTAAAGGGATCTAATTGGCTTATGCCTGTGAGTTAGGCCCAATGTCCATTTGAGATAAAGTCATCTCTGTACATACTGGAAACAATTTCCTGTGATATTTACCTGGCTTCATGCCAATTTGATGATACAAGTAAAGCAAAATATATACAAACTGAATAGGTTTTCTTCTTTCAGATATTTTCCCTTCTTTCCTAGGAACTGGCATTTCTCTTGGATACTTTCTCCTCTGGTTTCATCACACAATCAAGTCTATTTCGAAAGATCTCCATTGCTATAATATTTCCAGAATTTTTTTTTTTTGGAGAGATTTTCGCTACAGGGTGTGTGCACTCGCCAGACAGACAGAGAGAGACATAGAGACAGAAAGCGAGAAATCACCCCCCAGGGGGGATGGTCACGCCGCAATCCCTTCTCCTCCATTCTCCTCTTGGGATCTTGGGCACGCACGCACATGCGCCCAGCGTGAGTTTTAAGCCACCGGGTCCGGGACACGAACCGCGGTCGACTATGTGGGAGTCCAGCGACATAGCCATTACGCTAACTGCTGGTTCCCTATTTCCAGAATTTGATACATGCTATCACTGAAAGGTTGTCCTGTGGTTGACTGCTCTTTTTACCGATTGTTCATCATGCTCTCAGGAAGCTCCTAGCCCAACTATTAAAATTTCACAGTTACTAGTGAGAGATGTTTGCATGGAACTTAGCAGTATGACACCACATGCACTCACCAGATAAACATTTTTCAGCCAGATAATCACCTCAGAAGAGACCTTAGGAGATCTTTATTTTAGGAGCCAAGAGCTGGAATATATCATTTAGCACCAGCAGATGTTGTCATTAACTTTACAATGGAAATTGGTCATATAAATTCCTAGCAGCAGGTGTACACATCAGGCTGCAGTGAGATAGATCTGAATTCAGATCTTGGTTCCACCACCGGAACCAGGCTGTGTGATCCTGGCAAAGTACCTTAACATCTCTGAACCTGAGAGTCCTCATCCACATAATTTAAGGTAATGAATGACTTCTACCTGTATTAATTTTCTATGAATGCTCAAATTACCACAAACTCAATGGCTTAAACAATAATTTATTATCTTTCAGTTCAGGAGGACATAAATCTCACTAGACTAAGATCAGAGGATTGGCGGGGGCTATATTCTTCTGGAGGCTATAGGGAGAATCCATTTGTCATTTCCAGCTTTTAGCAACTGCCAACATTCCTTAGTCCATGGCTCCTTTTCGCCATCTTCAAAGCCAGACACAGCAGGTTGAGTTCTTCTCACTGGGCATCACTCTGACCACTATGCCTCTCTCCTACTTTTTAGGACCTTTGTGATTACATTTGGCCCACCTGGAAACTTAAGGCTAATTTCTCGATTTAAAGTCAACTGACCAGAAGCTCTATTTCTACCAACAACCTATATTCTATCTATATTCATAGACTTGGTAATCATAATGATATGCACATCTTTTGGTGTAGGTGGAGCGTTATTCTGCCTTCTACATTATCTTACTAGTAAAGAATAAAATGATAAAATTTCTTAGCAGATTTGTCCAACATGTTCAGCAGCTGATAATGATGATTAAAACTGATAGTTATCCCAATCAATAGTATTAACTTTTCTGTTAGAAAATTGACCCACTCCATAGCACTACCATGTGGCAGTAGGTGGCTCTTTAATGATCATGTATTTAGATAACAGTTTGGGCAACTGTTTCCTAACCTGGAGCCAATGTTTATCCAATTCCCTGCAGAGGCACTCTAGTAAATGAAAATGCATTGCTTAGAGAGGGGATCCTTGGGGTACCATACATTTATTTAGTCCAGCCCATAGCTAGAGAAACTGCAAGATAAAAGAGGACACAACTCTTGCCTCGACATTTTTATAGTCTAATGGGAGAGATCACATATAAACCCGAAATTACGGTATGTGTTTATTTGTTTACTTGTCCTTTATATCTCCCACTTGAATATAAATTTCATGAACATCTGGGACTTTACTGGATTGTGTGCACCTGTATCTCCAGCACCTGGAACAGTGCCTGAAATACACAAGGTTCTCAAATACTTGTGGGAGAAGTGCAGTGAGAGACATTATACAACCTATTATATCGTAGGTTGTTCAGAAAATATGCAAACACAGGTGCAACATAGATAATGTAATATATTGATTAGCCAGAAAAGGAAGAGTCTTAAATCTTTGCAAAGTTTTGAGCACGTTTACAAATAGCTTACTGTGTGCCCACATAGATAGGGCTTCCAGCTCTGTGGGGCCTGAAAGCCTCGCCCCTCACTGGTTCCATTCTAATGCATTCTTTCCTCTTACTCTATTTGTAAACTGTACCATCCCCGGGTTATAATATAGGCATCACTTGAAGTCAACACCTGTGCATCATGTTCAGGACTAGCCACTGTATTCAACCCCCTCTGCATTCTTCTTGCCCCCTCCATTATAAATAATCTAATTTCATACATTGACATACTATGGAGAGGACAAAGATGAGTGAAACGATAGAAAGTGTATGACAAGATAAAATTTTACGCAAGCTATCAACAACTACAGAAGGCTCAGCCAAAATGCTATGGTCATTTTCTATAAGAAAGGCACTCTTAACAGTAACTACATTTACATCATTATGTAAGTTGATAATTACAATAAACACACTTAGAATGTGCCCCAGTATGCACAAAGAATTAAACTCAAAGTTTCACAAAACAAATTTTATCTTTGCTGCATGGGACATTGTGTTATACTTTCAATTCTTTTCCATTCCCCTGGATTTTGTTCAAGGTTTTTTGTTTTTTGGTTTTTTTGATGATTTTTCTTGTAATTTCTGATTTACGTATAATTGCTATACATCTTAGTGGGGTATGATGTGCCTTTTCAATCAAGCATATGATGTGTAACACTGGTTTCCCTTCTCTCAATTGATCTACAGGCATGAAGGTGCCATTGCTGATGTGACCCATTAGAGGACATAAGACATGTGTCCTCTCTGACACAAAGAGTTCTAACACCAGATCAGGGGTGCCATGTAATGGATGAAAGTAAAGTGTAGAACTTAGAAGAAAGTTCTGATCTTGGTTTTACCAGTTCTTTCTACCACCCCCCTCCTCTTCCCAAAATGCCCTTTGGATACAGCCATCTTCATTTGGGGGAAAATACAACATAAATGGAGAATGTGTGTCACTGTAATAATCTCAGAGGGGATTTCAGAGTTCCAGGAGAAACGAAGGCAGTTTAGGTACAAGTCTACCAAAGGGTTAAGAACGCACTAAAAATCTATTTCTTTCTTCCAATTTAGAATAATTTGTGGAGAACAGAGAATCCCAACAGGTTCATGTGTGGAAAAGGGAGAAGAAGCTGTTGACTGAGGCACTGAAGCCGAACCAGCCCTCCCCCAAGGGGTGAGAAATGGCTTTCTTCTCCAGCCAAGGACTTCCCAGGGACACAGAGGCCTCATTAGCCTCCTGCACCACAGCCAGCCTGGGACAAATGAGGGGAGCACAGCAGGTGCTCCTGGTGGGCCCTCATCTTCCTTCATTATTTGTCTTGGTGACTCAGAAGGAATCTTTCCTTAATTTTTCTCCCTATTTTTTTGTAGAAGGGACTAATTTCAAAATGTTCAAGAAGAATGGACTTGGGAACCAGCAGTTAACGTAATGGCTATGTCGCTGGACTCCCACGTAGTCTATCACGGTTCACGTCCCAGACCCGGTGGCTTAAAACTCACGCCGGGCGCGTATGCGTGCGTGCGTGCCCAAGATCCCAAGAGGAGAATGGAGGAGAAGGGATTGCGGCGTGACCATCCCCCCTGGGGGGGCGATTTCTCGCTTTCTGTCTCTCTGTCTGTCTCTGTCTGTCTGGCGAGTGCACGTGCCCTATAGCGAAAACCTCTCTCAAAAAAAAAAAAAAAAAAAAAAAAAAAAAAAAAAAAAAAATGGTATTAAAATAAA
>NW_006160083.1:1599835-1601400 GCF_000334495.1 Tupaia belangeri chinensis | reverse complement strand
GGAGGCGCCCGAGAGACAAAACCCCTCAAAAAAAAAAAAAAAAAAAAAAAAAAAGAAAAGAAGAAGAATGGACTTAAAATACATGATTATGTCAGTACAAAAAAGTTTTCAAAATCCATGAATAGTTTTTCCAAAAAAAAATTTTCCATGAACTTTTATAAGTGCCCCCTCCCACCTATAATTTAAGGTCTCCCACTTCTGACCCTCCCAATCTACACACCCAGGAGGAATTGTTTCTGATTTCTTGAAAAGATGGTCCATAAAGATGCAAGTGCACATGTAATCTGTGAATTCCTAATTGATGGTGACATTACTTCCAAGAGGGTGAAGACTGGTTTCAGGGGTATAAGGGTTAAAAAAAACTTATTCTATGTGCAACGCAGTAATACATAAATACATATACTGTATATTGTGATATTAAAATTTCCTTTGGAGACCATCATGAAAAAATATCTACAACTGTTCCTTACAAGAGGTGTTTATCAGTGTTTCTCAAACTTTTATAATCACATATATATACGTATATACTGTGTATTTATTATAAGTATAAATATATATTACAGGGGCTGACAGGTGGCACAGTGGTTAAAGGTGCTGGACTCCAACATGGCTGACTGTGGTTTGAGCACTAGACATGGCAGCTCGAAAATCATGTGTATGAATACCCAAAATCACAGGAAAATGGAAGAGGAGGCACTGTGGTGTAGTCACTGCCCTGGGAAATTGCTTCTCACTTTCTATCTGTCTCTCATCAGTGAGTACACATGCCCTATGGCAAAAACATAACAAATATATATAAATAAATATATATGAGATATATATTGGGTTGTTGGAAAAGACATGATGCGTTTTTGCATGGAAAAACATAGAAAAATATATCATAACTTTTCCAAAGACCCAATATGTATCACATATAATATATATAACATATATATGTGTATACATACACACACACACATATATATATAATTTATTTTATATAACTACCTCATAAGTAAACTGAATACTGCGTGAATGCATATAAAATACTTAGAATAGTGCCTGGCACACAGTAGTAACTCTATAGGTACTTGCTACAAAGTGATTACAACTTAATTATACAATATATCAGACATACTCCTTTCAACAGCTATATAGTATTTCCTTGTATGGAAGTACCATTTATTTAGACTAAGATCAGTAAATCATGGCCCACAAACCAAACAGGCAACCACCTGATTTTGTAAATCAGGTTTTACTGGAACACAGCTATGGCCATTTGTCTGCATATTGTCAATGGCTGCTTTCCCACTACACCAGCAGAGCCTGTGTAGCCCACAAAGCCTACGATGTTTACTGTTTGTTAACAGTAGCTGACCCCGAGCTTAGTCAGTCCTCTATCAAAGGACACACAGATTGTTGGATCAATCTGCTACTACAACAAATATCACGGCAATGAATATTCTTGTACATACATCTTTGAGCACATGAGCAAATATAGCTAAAAGACAAATCTCTAGAATTGGCTTTCTTGGGTCAAAAGGCATGGGCATTCTTCATTTTGATAGATATTGCTAATTCCTGCT
>NW_006160083.1:1581730-1599804 GCF_000334495.1 Tupaia belangeri chinensis | reverse complement strand
CGGATTGAGGGTTTTTTTTCTCTTTAAATTTATTTATTTTTTACATTAATTCACTATACATCATTACAGCATACAATGAATTTTCCAGCCAAAATACACTGAGTATTGGCTCAATCAAGCACATCAACAAACATGTTATCAGCAAATAATTTTCCAATTCTTATGTCTTGTATACTTTGTTTTTTATTTTGCCATCCTTGATTCCCTATTCCTCATCCTCTGCCATGTCCCACCCTCCTCCCACATTGTCTCTGGTATCCATGGTTGCTTTCTATGCCTCCCCCCCCCATTTAATTGATTTGCTAATGAATTTAATTAGTCTAAATATATCCAATAGCTAACACAGCTGATATATACCTATACATGAACCCAAGTCTGAGGCATAAACCTCAGTGAGTAGAATGAACATATTATAAAGCAGTACCTAGCTGGGGCTATATAGCTTACTGCAGTCATCAAATATGCATTTTTTTTTAAATTTCGATACAAACAGTTTTACTATTTTTTTTTCTCCTGTGACTTTTTTTTTTAATTACTTAACATTCATTCCCTGAGCATCATCACAACATACTAAATGTGGTTTCCCATCTAGAATAAACTGCACAGTGGATTGAGTCTTAATCCTTCAAATTCATATGTTAAAGCCCTAAATCCAATGTGACTGTATTTGGAGACAGGATCTTTGAGAAAGTAATTCAGATAAACTGAGAAGAGGGGAGGAGTCCCTATTTTGATAGATCTGGCGTCCTTACAAGAGAAAGAAATACCTTTATTTAAAAGTAAACAAGTCTAATAGTAGCTGGTCAGTACTGCTCCAAGAGCTTTAACAGCAACCAGTTGTGTGAGCTACGTAACAGTATTCTTACTTAAGGGATGAGTAAATTGAAGCACAGGGAAGTAAACTTTGAAAAGATGAGGGAACCAGCAGTTAGCGTAATGGCTATGTTGCTGGACTCCCACATAGGCGACCACGGTTCGCGTCCTGGACCTGGTAGCTTAAAACTCATGTGGGGTGCGTGTGCGTGCGTGCCCAAGATCCCGAGAGGAGAATGGAGAAGGGATTGTGGCGTGACCATCCCCTCTGGGGGGTGATTTCTTGCTTTCTGTCTCTCTGTCTGTCTGGCGAGTGCACGCGCCCTATAGCGAAAAAATCTCTCCAAAAAAAAAAAAAAAAAAAGATGAGGGGCATGGGAGAACTTGGGTAAGAACACAGACCTTAGTAGAGTCAGACTACCTGGGATTGAATAACGACTCCACCATGATTATTAGCTGTGTGGTAAGTTAACCCTCCATGCCTTGGTCTCCTTTTTTGTTTAATGGGAATAATAACAGTAATCGTTGTATAGTGGAATTTGGGGAAATCAATGTAGGCCTTGATGCTATCAATATTAAATGATGAAGTCACAGTTCGAATCCAGATTTCTCTGATCCAGAATAGAAGCTCTTAAATACTTAAGTTATTTCCCTTGGTGACAATGTATGATTATGAAGCATTTTATATTTGCTGAATAAATGATATTCTTTTCTTGAAGGCTTTTAGGAAAGAATATCAACTCTATCTATTTCTGCAAACACAAGTACAGAACTATGGCCCCCAACCCTGAACATGTCTGGATTTGCTTAGTCACAACTATTTAGAAATTCTGGAGCATAAAGCCCTTCAGCGTAAAGACTGCCAAGGAAATAAGAAAACTATTTAATCCTTTGAGTGTTTCAGATCATTCCAATCTGAAATAACACAGACAGTACAGAATTAGATTTTAGAAAGATGCATATAAAATAGGTCTTTCAAATTTTTTGTATGTACACATAAAAATACTGCTTCAGTTTATTTTTTGAATGGTATTGGCTCTCATCACAGCACAGCATTTCAGTCCTTAAATAATCAACCAACTCATGTTTATTTGAGCACCTATGTGCTCAATTCTGTGTGCCTGTTACCCAAAATACAGCAATGAACAAACTTGCCATATTCTTCACCCATATAGAAATTAAAACCTACTGCAGTGCCATCCAATAGAAATTTCTACAGTGATAACACTCTAATATCTACGCTGTCAGGGATGGTAGCCATGAGCCACATGTGGCTATCAAGCACTTGAAAGGTGGCCAACATGATTAAAGAACTGAATTTACAATTTTAGTTGAATAGCCACATGTGGCTTAACTACCATATGGGGCAGTGCAGCTTTAATGTGTCGGTCTATATTTTGTACACATTTCAAGAGTTCTTTCAAGAGAAAGAACACCACTGAGTACCTACTAGGTATTCACTTAACACCTGGAGGAATAAACTGCTGTGCTCTGGTGGTCCAGAATTGTCATGTGGTTATCAGTAGCTTAGTTCAGTAAATTTAACCAAACAATAACAACTGTACACTCTCCAGTTAAGGAAGCACAGAATAGTACCTTTGGTTATCAGGTAACTTCTTTATCCATAGTGCAGAGGTTGTTAATCATTAGTCTCATTCAGCTCAAAGAAGTGTTTCATCTGGCAAACAGTTTTTAAAATTATTGCAAATTAAGGATCAACATGTAAAATACAAGTGGTTTTACATTTCAGACTTTCTTAGAAAATTCAGAAGTCCTGATGACATTTTCCCTGGCAGTAGTTGGCTGCAGCTGTGACATGTCTGCTACTGCTAGAGGGGACCTTCACTCTCCAGGCTAACAAAGCTGCCTACTAATCCCCCCCCCCACTTTGCTTTGTCATTCACCTAATGCCTGCTTGGCCCAGAAGCCATATGAGTTTGCATAGCTACTCTAGGACTTCTGTTCATCTCTGGCCACTTCTCTGAGATGTTCTCAGATGCATATGTCTGGGCCCACGTGTATGTCATGCACACACATACTCACATACTCACACCCATCATGTCTCGCACATTTGTGCTTCTGTGCCTTTTTAAATGCTATTACTCTTGCCTGAATTCCTTTACCTCCATTTGTGAGATTTAGCTGAAAGCATGCTTCTCCACAAAGCCACCTGGACCTCCCCAGGCCTTTTGAAGGAACTTAGTGCATTATACATATTGCTCTCACCATGTATTTCCCTCACTTCTGGGCTCCAGTTTTCTAAAGGGAAAGGCTGGTAGGCTGGTATCTTATTCACCAGACCCTCTAAGCCCTAGCACGGGGTCTAGTGAATTAATTCTGAATGAAGTTATTCTGAAATCTCAGGCCCCAGCCAAGGCCTTCTATATGGATCAGGAGAAAGTGTTAAGAGGTTTAATTCTGCTTCCTCCCAGGTATCTCCATGAAGGTCCCTGAAGTCTCCCAGTGTCCACTTACATGCCTACTTCCTCCTCTTCTGTGCTTCCCTGCTTCAGGAAACCTGTTACTCCTCCTGTTTTCTCTATCTCTAGGTATTACAGAAAACCTCTAAAAATTCCTTAGTTGTCTAAACCAAAAAGCTAGAGGTTCTTCTTGTCTCTTCTACCATATCTCCATATTCTGTAAGGTCTAAATTCTATCCCTTTATTCTCTCTCACTCTTTCACTAACCTTATTACTTTCTGATTCTCATCACAGGTCAACTATTCCAAAGTCATTAACTTAACTCCCCCACAGGTTCTCACACTGCCCTGATCCATTTTTTCATTGTAATACATTCTCCGCTTTCTAACACATCCATAACATTTCCATAATTCCTCACTGCCCTCAGGATAAATACCAGTCTTTGGAGCATAGCCAAGAAGGCCATGCCTCAGCTTCTAGGTTGTTCTGCTCCAGCCCTTCTTTTTATTCCTCAAAACTTTGCACATGCTCCTCCTTCCACTTGCAATGCTCTCCTCCAGCACTTCACACAGCAGACTACTTCACTGTTTAGGACTTGCCTCAAATACTATCAGAGAGGCCTTACCTGACTGTCCAACCTAAAGTTTCTCCCCACTTAAAGTTATCACCCCATGGTATCCCATAAAAATGCATCAGATTCCTTTATCAAAATCATTATTGGGAACCAGCAGTTAGCGTAATGGCTATATCGCTGGACTCCCACGTAGTCGACCGCAGTTCGTGTCCCGGACCCGGTGGCTTAAAACTCACGCCGGGCACGTGTGCGTGCGTGCCCAAGATCCCGAGAGGAGAATGGAGGAGAAGGGATGGCGGTGTGACCATCCCCCCTGGGGGGTGATTTTTCGCTTTCTGTCTCTCTGTCTCTCTCTGTCTGTCTGGCGAGCGCACGCGCCCTATAGCGAAAAACCTCTCCAAAAAAAATCATTATTTTCTGGGGCCAGAAGGTAGTGTAGTGGTGAAGGTACTGGACTTCCACATGGCCAACCATAGTTCAAGTCCCAGACCTGGTGGCTTGAAAATCATGCCAGGTGCATGTGATGTGTGCCCAAAATCCCAGGCAAAGAATAAAGGAGAAGGGACTACAGTGTGACCATGTCCCCCTGGGTGGTGGTTTCTCACTTTTCTTTTTTCTGTCTCTGTCTCTCTCCTCTCGGGCAAACACACATATCCTATAGCAAAAAAAAAAAAAAAAATTCTTTAAAAAGAAGTCTGTAATTTTCATGTTTGTCTGTCTCTCCCACTAAAACATAAGTGGCACTAAGGTAAGGACCCTGTCTATAGCTTCAAGCCCTTGTCACAGTGCCTGGCACACAGTTAGCATCCAACCTGTGTTAGCTAGTGAATGTCAAATGAGAATGACTCTGTAAATTAAAAAAAAGAATGAGCGCTATGGGTGAATGAACATATGTAAAAAAAAATCAAGAATCTAGTCTAACCCACACGGCTATGAAGAAATGATTCTGAGATATATTCTAGTATATTTTGCCCAAAAGTAACAGTCACTCTAAATCAGATATTTGCAAAGAAATCTCAGATTATATAGAGATGATCTTGCTGATCAATAATATTAATGATAGGTGGCAATAACTGAAGTATCAGTTCATCTTTATTTGAGTGTCATTTTTAGGTGCTCTGTGCTCTCTGAAGCCAACAACAAAGGGCTAAGTGACTTAAAATTGCTGGTGGGATTTGCTCAGGCAGACGTCCGTGTAACAATTTATCATTGTGACAGGTGCTGAGGAGTTCAAGGAAACTTGCTGATGCCCTGCTTTCCAAAGTCAGACCTCAGGAGGACACTTATTTTATTAGGGAAATTAGGATCCCCCAAATAGATTCTTTAGTGTATTACTATGTCTTTTGGGTTCAAGACTGGATATTACTATTTACAACATGGTTATCTTTATTCGTATCTTTCCAATTTCAAACATGTCATGAGGAAGACATAAAGCCAGCTGTTTTGTGTTGTAAAAGGACAATTTCATCAACACAGTATTTTTTTTAACATTTTATGCCCAGTATTGTGAGAATGTGGTGCAAAATACGACAACAAAAGCTCTAAAAATAATTGCTGGTATTCTGGGAACCCAACTCTCTCCAGGTTAAATCACAGTCTCTTTAACACAGAAGCACCAATAGAAATTTATAGCACAGTGTATTTTACTTCTTCAGTGCAGATTAGTCTCAAACTCTGATGCCAGCATTGAAAACATTTCCACTGGGTTTTAAAAGTCCAGTGCTGGAGACATAAGCCAAGAAAAATAAAGGTCTGAGTGAATGAAGGCTGAGCGCTGCAGTTCCACAGGGAGAGGCAGGTGTAGATGTAAGTAGACATGTAACAGAACAGCGAGAAAAAAATAATCATTGGGTCAGAGGAGAGGACAGACAAGAATCCCACTAGGACAAAAAGGAGGACTCAAAATTCTCCCAATTACGGAGGAGGAAGTGCTATAACTTCTCCCACTCTCAGAAATACAAAAAGTGACTGATTAGAAATCAGGTAGCAGGAATACAACCTCTGAAAGATCCTAGAGGAGAGAAGGAAATCATCACGCTATCTTGTCTCCAGTAGATACTTGTTTTCGTATTTTTAATTGTACTTATTTATTTATTTAAGTTGCCAGAAGGTATATGTGCCCTCCAGAGAGACAGGGAGAGAAAGCACTTCCCAGTGGGGTGTGGTCACACTGCAATCCGTTCTCTATTTCTCTATCCTGTTGAGATGTTAGGTACTCATGCACACATGTCTGGTATGTTTTTCAGCCTCCAGGCTGGGGCTTGAACCACCATTTGTCCTGTGGGCTTTGGCTTCCTTAATGACTAGGCTATATTTTCATAATTAATAAATTTATGTCTTCATTTATTTTCCACCTTGACTCCTACAGAACTCAAAACAATTTGGATTTTTTGTTGAAATCATGAAAAATGAATTTTTTCAACTTTCTTAAAAAAAATTCAAACCTGGGGCCAGCACATAGCGTGGTACTTAAGGCAGTGGACTCCCACATGGCCGACCACAGTTTAAGTCCCGGATCCAGTGGTTTGCTTTCTCACTTTCTCTCTCCTGTCAACATAAAAATAATAATAATGACGAGTAAAGTTAAATAGAATATTCTTTATTAAAAAAATTCAAACTTGGGGCCAGCAGGTGGCGTGGTGGTTAAGGACACTGGACTCCCATATGTCCGACTGTGGTTTTAGTCCCAGACCTGGCAACTTGCTTTCTCACTTTCTCTCTTCCTCTCTCCCTCTCTCATCAAGTTAAAATAAATAAACAAATAAATAAAGTTGAATTAAAAAATGACTCTTTTTAAAAAATCAAACTTTATAACTAATTCAGACTAAGGTGATAATAAATAGGGCAAGAAGAGAAGAGCAGGCACAGGAACAAGAAGGACAATTTTCATTATTTGTCTCCTTATGTGTTTGCTTTTTAAAGCATGTGTGTTATTTATTTTAAAAATAAATTAGAAGTCTGAATGTATATAGTTAAACCCTTTCAGATAACTTTGAGAGCAAGCCCTTTCCCCATGTAAGCTATCACTTCAGGAAAATGCTGGTGAGCATTATCTTGTCAGGCTGAGCAAGTCCTTTGGTCTTTCAGGCAAACCTCTTAAGGCTGAGCTGAACATTCTCGCCAGATTTCTTCACCGTATGAGCATTAAAATCCTAAATTAAGAACCCATAGTTAACCAAAGAAATTCCAGACTCCC
This sequence comes from Tupaia belangeri chinensis, assembly GCF_000334495.1. Taxonomy (NCBI): domain Eukaryota; kingdom Metazoa; phylum Chordata; class Mammalia; order Scandentia; family Tupaiidae; genus Tupaia; species Tupaia belangeri. Next base: position 1,592,801 of record NW_006160083.1, on the reverse strand, counting down.
TTAGTGAGTGGTGGATTATGAAAAGGAACAAAGCCTAAAATCTAGTTTAATTTTCTGTGATAACTGACAAGATAATAAGCATTGGTTCTACATGTATGGGTGTGTTGGCTGCGTCACTGCAATTACGTGGCATGTTTTATGCATGAGAAGGGCCCCGGATTGCTCCAGTGATCATTGGAACCAGTTTCTCCCTCACAGATGAGCAATAGAAAGGTCTGCCTAATGGCAATCACCAACAGAAAATTAAAGGTTCTCGCTTTCCCCCAGTATGTTGTAAGATAATTAAAGCTCAGGCCAATAAAATGCTGAACATCCTTATTTTGAAATTTAATTTCCACTACATCAGACAGGCATTTAAATGCTTGAGGCCATCTGCTGGCAACTTCACTGGGTGGGCTGATGACAAATCCATATTCTTTCCAAGTGGTTTTGTCAAAGCCCAGCCAAAGAGATGAAATGGGCCTGGCAAGCAAACCCTTAGCATTGTATTGAAAGACCTGGCCCCCAGTCCCTGTTGGCTGACAATAACAAACCTGAAAGACTGGTCAACAGGTCCATAGTTAGAGTTAGGTGGGAAGATTAAATACTGGTATTCTATGGCACAGCAAGGTTACTATAGTTAATAATGATGTGTTACATGTTACAAAATAACTGAAAGGATTTTAAATGTTTTCACTACATAAAAATGGTAAATATCTGAGGTAGTTGGTATGTTCATTACTCTGATTTGATCATTATACAATATTTGTTTGTTTCAAAATATTCTTTTGTATTTCATAAATGTATATAATTTTTACTTGTCAGCTAAGAATAAAACTTAAAGAAAGAATGAATCATTAAAATAAAAAGCTCTAAGGATTGTACCAATGTCAATTTCCTAGAATTGACACTACATGCAGTTATGCAAGATGTTGATACTATGGGAGGACTGATAGAGGGTACATAGGATGTCCTTGTACATTTCTTTGTAACAGTCCATATATATAAATATTTCAACATTAAAAGCTAAGAGAAAGAAAAAAAATGAACAAACCACCAAAAAAAAGATGTTACATAAACCAGAAAACTTGAAGAGTCCAATACTGCTGCGTATTAACTTTCCATGAAGCCAGACTCTCTGTTCACCTATGGGGGGTGTGCTGGCATTCAGTGTGGTTGTTTAATAGCAGGTCTCCATAATAAAGACATGACCATCTCAATGCAGACCACTACGGGACTGCAACATCATAGACATACAGAAAGGGGTCAGCAGAACGTGGATATGAAATGTAATAGAAAGAGAGAAGATAGATACATGCATAGAGATAGACAGACAGACATAGATAAAAACCTGACTACATACTTTATGAAGGCAACTGAGATAGCAACAGGGCTGCAGAGTAATTCTGTAAGTGTGGGGACTGTTACTGGCAAAGCAGCAAGGTGATGTTGTCTAAATTGTGTGTGTCAGGTCAGAAAACATACTCAAGCAATTACTGACCCTCTCGAAGCCTGTGTATGTATACATAGCAAGTATTTAAATAAACTGATATTTCTAAAGTTATATAGGAACTTCTACTTTCAGGTAGATGGAATAACTATATTTTCCTAAGTACAACTAATACCCCTAGGCATAATATATAAAACACACATAAGTGGGGAAGATGGAGAAAAAAAGACAGATTTCAAGGGAACTTGGGACTGAAGGAATTACATTGCAGGAAGTTCCCTGGGGTTTCTTTTTGCCTCTACACTTATATCCCAGATTGGGTGCTTGGGAAGCCGAACTCCAGGAAAACAATGGGCATATACAAAAGGAGTCCTAACAAAAGTCTGCTCTCTCTAATCAAAAGAATAGGAAAGAGGTAGCCTAGCTAGACAATTTTTTCTTAGAAAATAAGTATTCCACTCCACAAACAACTGAGCCCCACACCCACCATCTCACAATGATCCAGTAATGGGCCTAGACCGCCTCTCTCTTCAGTTGTAAGGAGGGCCCCACCTACCACACCAAGGTGCTGTCAAAGAATGCTAAGAAGGATAGCAGGACTCCTCCTCCAAGGGCAGTAATGATTCTTATTCATCGTGGTGTCAGATAACACCACGTGAGGAGCCGGGACTTCCACCACCCCCACACACCTGGTAGTAATGAAGCACCCCTGTCCCTCCCAGCTGGGGTGATGGGAGAGGAGGCCAAGTTGAGAGACAGGACTTTCACCACTCCCTTAGCAGTAAAGAGGCCAACTTCACCAGAGATATCAGTGTGGGCCACCTGGAGAACAATAAGGAGCCATCCCTATACCTCCCAGACAGGGAAACATCAATAGATGCACAGCAGGGAGCCAGCCACAAGTAACTAGGAGACCCTCTCAAATGTCAATGGAATCCAGCTGAGGAAATACTAAGGAAGCTGGCTAAAATAGAAAGTTTAAATAAGATCAAGAATCTCACAACATAATAACCAAACTATCTAGGTCTTAATAATGTAATTCTCCCCAACCTCAGGCTGGCCTCACAGCCTAGTGGTTAAGGGAGCAGAAATTGTGAAGGGCTAACTAAGGTTAGAATTCCAGCTCTGGTGGCTTGGAAAACATGCTGGGTGCATGTGTATATATACAAAATCTCGAGAAAAGGAGAAATGGAGAAGAAGGGACTGCAGCATGCCCACGTCCCACTGGGGGGATATTTCTCCCTCTCTCCCTGTCTCTGCTACTTTGTCTTTCTTAGGCAAGCACACAAGTCTTCTGTCAGTTAAACATTTTAAATCGCCCTTTATACCAAGAACTAAAAAGATCTTAAATTGAATTTTAAAAAGACATCCATACCAACATCAAGAGGGCAAAAATGTGAAAATTAACCCTGGGAGGGTGATTTCTCACTTTCTGTCTCTCTGTCTCTCTCCAAATTGGTCGGGGTGGGGGGTGGGGGGCTCACACCAAGAATTACCACATTCAAATGTTAAAAACTGCAGGCTATGAAAAGAAAAAACAAAGCAGCAAAAAATAAACAATGTATTACCCATAAAAGAAAAACATCTTGATGTCAGTGGATTTATCATCAAAAATTATGGAGGTCAGAAAGAAATGGAGCAGTTTTCTATGAGTGAAAGAAAGAACTGTCAATCCCACATCCTATATCAAGTGAAAATATTCAAGATGAAGGGGAAGGACTAGCAGGAGTGATGGTTAAAGTGTTGGATTCTCACATGGCTGGCCATGGTTTGAGTCCCAGAATGGTAGCTTGAAAAACACAATAAATAAATAAGATAAATAAATAATTTTTTTTTAAACGGAGGAGAAAAAGAAGACAAAGTCAAGACATTCTCAGATAAGGGAGATCTAAGAGGATTTGTTGCCAACAAAGCTACCCTAAAAAAATGATTTAAGGAAGTTTCCTAAACATAAAGAAAATGATAAGGCATTTTCAACATCAGGATGAAAGAACACAATGAGCAAAGATGGGAATAATTGACAAGAATGTGAAGCTAAGAACACTTGTGCATCGTTGGTGAAAATGTGAAATGGTGCGTTCACTATAGAAACAGTATGGTGGTTCCTCAAAAAATTAAAAATGCCATTACCATATGATTCAGTAGTTTCACTTTTGGGTTTATACTCAAAAGAACCAAAAACAGAGACTCAAACAGGAACAAGTACACCCAAGTAAATGGAAGCATTATTCATAATAGGCAAAAGATGGAAGCAGCCCAAATACCTACTGACAAATGAAAAGATAAGCAGAAGGTTATGTACTCTATTATACATGTAATGGAAAATTACTTGGCCTTAAAAAAAGAAAATTTTGACACAGGCTACAACACAGATGTAGCTTAGCACATTATTCTAGATTAAATGAGCCAGTTACAAAAAGACAATTAAATACTGTATCTTTCTACATATATGAAGATCCTACGGTAGTCAAGTTAATAGAGATAGAAAGAACAATGATGACCGTCAGGGCTGGTAAGAGAGAACGGGGAGTCAGTATTAAATAGGCACAGAATTTCAATTTGCAAGGTGAATATCTATATTCGGTTTTGGATATGGATGGTGGTGATGGTTGTACAACAGTGTGAATGTACTTATGCTACTGAACTGTGTACTTAAAAACGGTTAAGTTGGCCAATTTTTATATATGTATGTATTTTACAATTAAACACACACATAAAAATCTTTCACCCATGTTCACAACATAGTAGAGGCTCAATGAATGGTAGATTGTTTGGGGATGATACAAATTCTGTATCAGGAAAATTGTGTGTTTTTTTGCCAATGACTATGTTATACAAGCAGGTCTCACTGTCTTTTTACATCAGCTTCCACCTTGACAAGATCAACCAAAAAAAGTGAGAATGGCAGAGAATTACCAATAGCTGCAGTAATGTCATGATCTAAAAGTTAGACTGCCATTGCCTGGCTACCTAAGATACTATCACAGCAGGAAAGAAAATTCCTGGTTTCCTTTCATTGCAGATGAAAAAAAGAGCTGGGTATAGGATAAAAGAATTAAATTAGGTCTTGAAGAATTAAAAAAAAAAAAAAATCAATACAATCATCACACTGCCCCAAGGCCAGCTCTGTAGTTTTCTCAACAAGAGTTTGTGGCAACAAAATTGAAAAACTAAACAAACTAAATTATTCCTATCAAGTTCTCACTGGAAAGAAAAGGGGCATCTTTACTAATACAATTGAGGATATATTTAGTTGGAGAAATAAGTTTCTGAGGCTAAGGGGTAGTCTTGCCTTTCAGGAGAAAGTATGATGCTCAGACAAGACCACAGGAGAGTAGAGTAGTATTATCCCTTTACCTGGGGAACCACAGTGGCACTGGGTATAAGAATATGCTCAGTACCTCCCTTGATAGTGACCCCAAATTGGGGCAACTCTTCAAATGAATTGATTTGGCCAAAGTTTCAATATACTTTATTGAGGTAAAATGTATTAATGAATGCACACAAGTGACCAAAATCCCAGATCAAGATATAAAACATTTTTGTTATCCTAGAAAGTCCCTTTACACTACCTGACAATCCAATGTCCCACCTGGAGGTATCCACTTTTTGGTCATTTATTGTTTCCATGAGTTAGAGACAGAGAAACAGTCCAACAGAGTCCTGGTTGTGCAACACACCCCCAGCCTTCAGTCAACTTCACATTCTAGACAAGCACATGCCCAGTATATTCAAGAAGATCTCCAAACTTGAACCCAGAACCTTGTCATATAGAACTGCAGGAAAAGTGTTATGCTTTGCCACTGTGCCCCATCTGAACTACTTCTTAAACTTCTATCACTATAGGTTAGCTTTGCTTGTTCTTGAGCTTCATATAAGGGGAATGATATGATATAAACACTTTTTTTTAAATAAAGAATCATGTATTTAATTTTATTTATTATTTTTTAATTTGACCAGAGAAAGTGAAAAAGCAAGCTGCCAGGTCTAGGACTCGAACTATGGTCAGTCATGTCAGAGTTCAGCCCTTCAACCACCACAACACTTGCCAGCCCCCAAAATACCTTTTTTGTGCCTGGTTTCAACCAGCATAACATAATGATTTTGCAGTTTATTTATGTTGGTGGGTGTAGTTATAGTTTGTTCTTTTTTATTGATCAGTAGTGTTCCAAAAAAGACAACCAGACAACCAGGAAGCTTATGAAAAGATAATACCACCAGTAACAAGGAAATGCAAATTGAAGCCACACTGTGATGTCAGAATGAATAAATCTTTTTTTAACCTCTTTTTTTTTTAATAATTATTTATTTTATTTTTTTTAAAAATTTTTTATTTTTTTTTTTCTTTTTTTTTTTTTTTTTTTTTTTTTTAGTTTGATCAGAGAGAGACAGAGGGTGAGAGTGAGAGAGAGAGGAAGTGAGAAAGCAGGCCACCAGATTCAGGACCCGAACTCTGGTCGGCCATGTGGGAGTGTCCAGCGCCCTAACCACCATGCCACCTGCTGGTCCCCAGAATGAATAAATCTTAAGAATGAAAATTCCAAGTACGACTGAGGATGTGGAACAACTAGGAACTCTTACACATTATTATTGCTAGCATAAAATGGAATAATCACTTTGGAAAACCATCTGGCAATTTCTGAGAAAATTAAATACATTCTACTCTGTGATCTACCAATTCCATTCCTAAAATATACTGAAGAGAAATGAGTAAATGTGTACACAAAAACATTGTAGAAAAAATTTTATAGCAGTTTTATTCACAGTGGTCCAAAATTGGAAACAATTCAAATGCCCATCAATAGAAAAATGGATAAATTGTGCTATATTCAAATGAATATTTGTGAGAGTCTACTATATGCAAAATACTCCTCTTGCTCTTGTCATCTCTTTTTTTAGAGAAGAGCATGTACCCTCTTCCTGGGGTTCTATTTCATTCTCAGGTTCCTGGGAAAAGAGTATGTATCTCCTAATACTAGATATAAACCCAGCCTCCCCAGTGGCTATCACTCTCTGGATTCTAGATAACAATGTATTCAACAAACATTCAATTTTATAAACATTTCCTGAGTATAATGCCAGATGAGCAGAAGATATAAAGATAATTAAGACATGGCTCTTGACAGGAGATAGTGGGTAAGAAGTTGGATTCAGAAAGACCCAGGTTTGAATCCCAAGTCATATTAGCTGTACGCTCTCAGGTAAACCCAGGTTTCCTAATCTGTATAAAGCATCTGCACAACACGAACAATAACAGTGCCCGCCAAAAGAGCATTCTCAGAGAGGATGCAAGTGAAGTGCATAGCATAATGTTTGCCACTCAGAAAGCTTTAAATCAATGCTATTTATTATTATTATCCTCAATCTATAGAGAATAAGCAAATCATAAATAATCACAAATATAAAGTAGACGATCAGAAGAATTGTTTTGGAGCTATTGAGAGGTAGTGGGGCTAATTTGAGCTCTAAAATTCTGGCTAGATTTCCCATAAAATTTATGGAATTGTGATTTGTCTGCTTAGAAAATAACAGTTTTAATGATCAAACAGTCCAGTAAGAGGCAACATGCTGTAAAAAAAAGAACATCATATTTTAAACCTCACAGGCTTAGATTTAATTTTGTTTGGTTTGTTTGTGTTTTTTGGAGAGATGTTTTGCTAAAGGGCAGGTGCACTCACCAGAGAGAGACAGAGACAGAAAGCAAGAAATCCCCTTCCACCCCCAGGGAAGATGGCCATGCCACAGTCCCTTTTCCTCCATTCTCCTCTTAGGATTTGGGCACACACACACACACACCCGGCATGAGTTTCAAGCTGCTGGTTCTGAGACTCAGACTGCGATCAGCCACATGGGACTCCATCACCTTAACCACTACACCACCTGCTGACCACTTTAATCTAGGCTCATCCACTAATTTGCTGTAGGATTTTGGAAAAGTAATTTAGCCCAAAACTTAAATGTCTTCATCTGAGAATGATGAGAATTCTTACTGTTAATGGTTGTTGAGGATAGAAAGAGCTATTACATTGTAGAAAACATCATGATGTAGGGCCAGCAGGTAGCATGGTGGTTAGGGTGCTGGACACCCACATAGCTGAGTGCAGTTCAAGTCCTGGACCTGGTAGCTTGCTTTCTCATTTTCCCTCTTTCTCTCTTTCTCTCTCTGGTCAAATTAAAAATTACAATAAATTACTATTTTAAAACGTCATGGTATATTTTTGCACAGAAAAATACATCATGACTTTTCTGACAATCCAATATTTATCAAACACCTAGCACAATATCAGTTGCTCAGTGTATAAATGTTGACAATAATTAACAGAGCAAGAAGTTGAGTGTCTATAGAGTCTGTCCCTCTTGAGGTGAGGCTGGCGGGGTAGGGTGGATTTTTTCCAAAAAGGTAACATCCTGGCCAATTTGGTGACAAATGCCTCCAGCAATGACTCTTACTTAGGTGGTCACAGGTCACTTGGAGAATCTAGTGACACTTCTAGTCGAGAAAAGGCACACATGTGAAAAATTTTGCATAGTTCCAGCTGTTTTAAGACTCTCAAAAATACAATTCATGGAGTTGCTCAGATTCCAGAACCTTCCATAAAAAATTTAGCACAAGAAGCAAGTGTAAGGGAAAACATCCAATGCAAGTCTCTTAAAACTCACTCTTCTTACAGGTGGCCTTTCATATTTCATATTAGCAGATACAATCAACTGTGATTTTAAAATATTACATTGTCGCTGACATATATAATGTAGTTACCAGTATGTGCTTGCACTAGTACGGAATATTCACAGACTTTTTTTGTCGTTATTACCTAAATAATGTATTACATTGTCATAAAAGCAATGATGTGTTTGTCTATGGTTTTCTATGCAAAAATGTGTCATGACTTCCTAACAACCCAATAGTATAATTATTTATATAGCTTTTACATTGTATTAAGTATTATGAGTAACCAGAGGTGATTTAAAGTTTATGGTAGATCTGGCTAGGTTATATGCAAATAGTACACCATTTATATGACCCGAGCATCATTAAATTTCAGTATCTGAGGGGACCCTGGAATCAATCTTCCTGGAAAACTGAGGAAATGATTGTACTTGCTATTTAATTGTTGCTGAATAAGAAGTCAGATAGTAGACCCATGTGTGAGCACAAGCCTAGTAAAAACAATTTTTCTCTGTGATGGCATTTTATTTTTCCTCACTTAAATAGTTTATCTAACCTCAAGCACCATTAGTACTGTGCTAATCTTGCACTGCCTGCAGCCTGCTGAGCTGACATAAAAGAATTCCACCATTGCAACCTTCAGGCAGGCAGTCTTGTGTGCTTGTCAATAAATCCACATGGAGTCGTTTGTCAGACTTCTGCTTGCCAACTACACATTTCCTTTCACCAAACATGCCTACTCAGTTTGCTCAATAGTTGACCTTACATTACCAAAGGGTCAGACTGACTGAGGAATTTTTTTTTTTTTTTAATGTTTCACCCAGATGGTTTGGAACTGTGTAAACAGCCTAACTATCCCATAACATTATGAGATTCTGGTGTAGACAAACATGGTGTATTATCACCTGAACTGCTTATAGAAACTACTATACTTTTGAGAATGTCAGCTTTAATTCAATCCTGACGAGAGTGTCAATAAAACTGATTCCTAGTACTCTGCTTCTATAACATATTCTTCTTCGTCATCATCATCAGCAGGAGCAGCAGGAACATCAACACAATGCTGTTTCTTGACCACTTGTTCATCCCTCTCTCCTATTTAATTATTTGCCCTCCTTTATTCCCCCAGGAGGTTGATTTCTACAGATTCCTGCTCCCATGCTGTTAGTTTCCTGGTTGGATTAGTCAACAGGAGGCACAGGCTGAAGATCAGAGCGATCCTGGGGTACTTCTCCATGCCTTCCTTGCTTTTCCCGAACTTCTAGTAGAGGCTACCTCTCTCCAACCACAGGCTCTGTCTAATGCTTCCTGCTCTAAGAATTCAGCTCTCATCATCTCCACAATATCCATTCCTTTCCTTGCCCCCTTTAGGGCTAAGATTGATAACAGCTTCCCAATGTCAGTAATCTCAGAGCAACTTAACACCTAGGGTTAGTATCCCAACCCCACCCACTGAGTAAGTCTTCATGGATGTCTCTGGTATCATCAAAGTTGGATTCTGGGTCCTGCTAGGATTCTAATGATACAATCACCTCTCACTTCACCTTTTCCACGATTATTACTTAATGATTGTTCCTCATGTAGCTAACACTATGCTGAGTGCTCCCAACATGAACTTATCCAACCTTGACAATAACTTCATTATTTCACAGATGAGAAAGCAGACTTAGTAGTTTTAAAGATCTTGTCCTGGACAATGCAACTACTAAGTGTCAGAGTCAGAATCAAACCCAGATTTTTCTACGTCAGAGTCTTTTTTCTAACCACTGATAGCTCCTCAACACACACATCAGAATCACCAGGAGTGTTTGTTAGAAATTCAGATTCTGGCCCAGCCATGGTGGCAGAGCAGTAGAACAACACTCTGCAATGCTGGAAGCCATACAGAAGATGAGGGTTCATTTCCCAAATCAACCTGTACATGCTGGCATGCACATGCCTGTGATCCTCAGTCACTGGGGAGTCTGAGGATGAAGATCATGAAAAGAGGCCCTGTTGAGGGTGCTTATCTTCTGCCTTTCTCTCTCTTGCTTGCTCTCAATAAAAATTTTTTAAAAATTTTTGTTTGGGGGCAGGAAGATGGCGAGGATATTATATTGCTGGACTCTTACATGGCCAATGGCAGTTCAAGAACCAAACCTGGTGGCTTAAAAATCATGTTGGGTGCATGTGCATGTGCACCCAGATCCTGGGAAGAAAATGGAGGAGAAGGGAGTGAAGCGTAGCCATCAACTGGGGAGGTACTTACATTCCCTCTCACTATTTCTGTCTCACTCTCTCTATGGCCTCTTAAAACCTCTTTTAAAAATTTGTTTAAAACTCTAGATTTGGGGGGTCAGCAGATGGCATAGTGTTTATGTTGCTGGACTCCCACATGGCCAACTGTGGTTTGAGTCCCAGACCTGGTAAACTGAAGCACGTTGGCTGTGTGTCTGTGTGTGTGTGTGTGTGTGTGTCTATGTGCGTGCACCCAAGATTCCAGGAAGAGAATGGAGGAGAAAGGACTGCACTGTGGTCATTCTCCCCTCAGGTGTAATTTCTCACTTTCCCTCTCACTGTCTCTCCTCTCTGGTAAGCACACATACCCTAAGACAAAAAAACTTCTATAAATAAATAAACAAATAAATAACAAAATATATTTTAAAATCCAGGTTTTAGGGTTCCAGCTTCATGGCCCTGTGTTTAAGATAGCCGGATTCCACATGGCTGACCTCATAGTTCAAATCCCAGTCCTGGAAGTGTGAAAACACACTGTATTTTGTGTGGTGTTGCCCAAAATTCTAATAGTGTGGAGAAATGGAGGCAAGGGTACTGTGGCATGACCATGCCTTACTGGGCATGGGTGCTTTCTTCCCCTCCCTTGCCTTCTGTCTCTCTGTTTCTCTCTAGTGAACACACATATCCCTGTGGCACCAAAAAAAAAAAAAAAAACCAGGTTCTGGAAAATGTACACTGAAAAAACCAGCTAGTTCTGG
>NW_006160083.1:1574096-1581541 GCF_000334495.1 Tupaia belangeri chinensis | reverse complement strand
GCCATCCCCCCTGGGGGTTGTTTGCTCGCTTTCTGTCTCTATGTCTCTCTCTGTCTTTCTGGAAAGCACACATGCCCTACAGCAAAAACCTCTGCAAAAAAAAAAAAAAAAAAAAAAAAAAAAAAACCAGGTTCTGGGAAATGTACACTGAGAAAACCAGCTAGTTCTGGGTTTCAACTTGAGAAGTGAGATTGCTTCAGGTTATCACCTGACCTACCTGAGATAATTGCATAAGGTCACTGACAACCTGAGGTGGACTGGCACTAAAAGTCTCACAATGTGGGCAATGGTTATTAATGAGATCAAATGTTCTCTCCATCCCAAATTTGAATGGAAAATGCTAAGGAAATTGGTAAAGAGGTAAAGGAAAGAGAGAAAAGAAATCCATAAAGAGAAGCAAGCAATGAGAGAGTGACATGGTCTCGATGAAACTGTGATCAGTGATACAGCAAAAAGACAGCTCTGACCCTGGAGCCAACTTGTTGTAGTCTGAATCAAGACTATTCTTAGCTTCTATTGTGATTTCTATCTCTTCCCACCCATCAACTCACAAGTGACTTAATCAATCATTGGGCATGTTTTCCCTGAGCCAAATTTACTTGACTAAGTTGATATAACCTTCCATTCTTATAGAAAGAGCTCAAAGCCATTACAAGTGAAATAACCTCCCTACCAGTCTTCCTGCATTTATTTTGTCTACTTCTATAAACCATTACTCACACTGAAGCTAGAGTGATCTTTCCAAAATATAAATTTAACTTCATTAACCTCCTTGCTTAAAACCCACAAATGGTTTCCTCTTCTTTTGTATAGAATACAATGTCCTACTGTGCCCTCAAGTCCCTGCATGGCCTAGCCCGAGTGCCTCTTCTCTAGCCTCAGCTGGAGCAACACTCAACCTCAATCTTTTTGGTCCAATGATACCACCCTTTTTTCTGTCCCTTCTGATCACCACACTCCCCTGTGCCAGGGCTAAGCACAGGCTTTTGCTTCTGCCTGCAATATGAATCTCTTGCCCTTTCCCCTCATCAACTCCTTCTCAATATCGCATTCTCTGAGGGTGTTTTTTTTACCTCTCCCACTGATGTAAATCTCAAGGGATCTACCATGCGTAGATCTTACTTTTTGTGAACCTTTGTAGTGCATTCTTCCACTTGGTTAGTATCAGTCATTCCCACTACACTCCCTTAGATCAGGGTCTGTCTCTGATTTTGCCCACTGTTGAGGCTTCAACACCACCTTGTCCATAGAAGACACTCAGTATTTGTGTTTAGCGTATGAAGAATTTCATGGCTACTTTTAATAACATGGGAAAAGTCCTTGTAAAAGTACTACTGAACAGTTGTCATAGAGTGAATGATAACAGAAACAGTGGGCAAGCGACTGTTGCTTGGGAAATCCCAACACACAACAGAAGACCAGATGGGCAGCTGTGTGCACAGAACCCAGGACCAAGTGCTCTACTCTGAAGGGGAGTCCCATCTTCCTGCAGCCCCAACATCCACTGTAGCACCTACAAAAATGCCCAAAAGGTCAGTGTGACTTGGCTCTCCTTTATTTAATTTTCTTTAAACTTGTAAGTACATTTTTCAAAGAATTCCTGTCAACAGATTGATAGCCAAGATACTGCAAGTTTGGTACTATTGTCCTTCCAACCCAGCTTTATACTGAATTGGAAAAACAAAGAAAACAAACTTGTAGTTTTGACTATAAACTGAAAATATAATGTAATTAACAGAAATATTTTTGCTTTGCTCTTGAGAAACATCTGTACATCAAAATCAGTAATCATTTTAACTATATAGAAATGCTTTCAAATTTTTCACAACAGAGATAAATTATTTCATATTATTAACATGTATTTGATTAGGGGAACCAGCAGTTGGTGTAATGGCTATGTCACTGGACTCCCATGTAGTCGCACGCGGTTTGAGTCCTGAACCCGGTGGCTTAAACTCATGCCAGGTGCGTGTGCATGCGTGCCCAAGATCCCAAGAGGAGAATGGAGGAGAGGGGATTGCGGCGTGGCCATACCCCCTACGGGATGATTTCTCCCTTTCTGTCTCTCTGTCTCTATCTGTCTTTCTGGTGAGCACATATGCCCTATAGCAAAAACCTCTCAAAAAAAAAAAGTATAAGATTAGGTCTAACAAATGAAAATGTTCCTTCTCATGAAATTATGTATTTTAAAAAAAATTTCAGTTCTTAAAATATTTTCTGGACACCAAACAAGTGCTAGGTACTCTGCTAGGCCAGGGGTGAAAGAGCTGGGGATAACCATCGTAGCTCTTGCTATTAAGCGCTTCCTAAGACTAATGGAGGAGACAAAGTCAATAGCAGCAATAGAAAATAATGTATTCCATCTTGCAAGTGCACATTGTGCAAAGTGAAGAGATAGCACGTCCTTCATCCTGTGATGGAGACAGTGATAGTACAGAAAATGAAGGTTTCTGAAAATCAGGAGAAGTCCACCAAGAACATAAAGGGTTCAAGTATCATGGAGTCAAACTTCCTAATGAAGCCCCTAAAGGTGACAATTCAGTTCCTCTGCTTGTTAATGCTAAAAATAGCTTCTAAACCCAAAGTTTCCTTTCAAGGAGCTGTCAAAGTTATGACTGAGCTCTGTTGTTCTTGTGGCTTTCTTAAAAACTATTCTAGTTGGGGGAGGGGGGTAAAAATCAAGGCGAACCTTCGTTTACAGCCAGCCAGGATCACAGGCATGGGTACCTATTCCCAGCATGTACAAGACAACCTTGGGACATGAACCTAGGACCTTCTGATGTGGCCTCAGCACCACAGAGCACTGTGTTACCACTACACCAGTGCAGGTGACCTCATAGAAAACTTCAACCTACTGTTTTTAAGGAAGCAAGGCTCATCTTCCTGCCTCCAACCTGGCCTCTTTCCAACCTGCTTTTGAAATAATTTCTCCAAATGCAAATCTGATCATATAATCCCCACTGCCTTTTGGATAACAACTAGAGTCCTTCATAAGTCCTCTGAGGTCCAGCATGTTCTGACTCTGGCCCTTTCCTTTAGCCTCATCTTCCACCACTTCTTCCTTCCATGGTTCTTCAATTATGTCAAGCTTTCTTCAGAGCCTCAGCACGCACTATACACTCCACTTAGGACACACTCTCCTTCAACTACTAACTCAATAGGCTTCACAAAATGCCATTACTCTGTTGAAGGTGAGATGGGTCCTTTTCTTTCCACTACATGTGCTCTACCATTAATCTTCATTGACTTACCTGATTAATATCTACACTAAACTCTAAGCCCCAAAAGGATAGGAGCATGTCTCTGTCACTCACTGGCCCATCTTCATCCCCCACACTCCAGCAGTTTCTATATTCTTAGGTAGGTTGGCTAAGTAGCTACCACAAATAAAACTTAAAATGTCTCAGCATTTTGCAGAACAAAAAGACATTTTTTTTTATTTTCCATATGACCGGTCAGAGTGGGGTGTCCAGGTCTATAGCTGTCTTACTCCAGATGCAGCCATGTGGGGACCCAGGATGATGGAGGTCTTACTGTCCAATGTGTGGCTTACAAGTTTTCCTGATAAGTAAAGAGCATGAAGGAGCTTATATAGAAAATATTCATTTATCTTCTGCTCCTTTTCCATTGGAGGGAATTTAGTCACATGGCCACATCTCTGCAAAGAAGACTGGGATATGTGAGCTAGCTGATGAGGTGCTTCTTTAGTATGTGACAAGAGAAGAAAGGATTTGGTAGACAGATGGCTGTTCCACTAGAATTCTTGGTGAATATTTATTGAAAACAAATAATTTTTAAGTCATTGTATTACTTTAGATATTGACTTCAGTTCCCAAACTCCCATAATTACGTATTTTTTTTTAAATTTTGTTGGCAGCATTTCAATATCGAAACAACTGGCTTCAATAAAAGATAAGGCATGGAATGAATAAGATGGATGTGTTTCTCCTTCACCATGATAGCCTGCCAAGAGTTAAAAATAAAAGGACAGCAAAGAACACAAGAGATATGAAGGAACACAAGGCTATGTTATCAAGCATGTATGATGTTTCTTTTTGAAGATTTGCGAACTGATTACAGTGATAGGAATCAGCTTGCCTATACTTAGCCCATTAAAAGCAGAGCTAAAAAAGCAGAGCTAAGGTGAAGCATGGATCTCCGAGTCCTAATTCAGTGTTCTTACCACCAAGTCCCATTGCCTCTCCATGGATGGCATCTTCAGGATGCCCAGAGAAGGATCATGAATATCTGACTCAATGAATGTACTGTGGAACTTGGGATGTAATTATTCGCCAACTACCTCTGTTCCTTGGGTGAAAACACAGTGTGACCAACTCCCAATATTTGCCTAGAAATTCACTGTATAAGTAAAATATCTTCAGAACAACATCCATGGAAATAATAATACAAGAAAATACACACACACACACACACACACACACACAAATATACTTGGACCATTATCTTGTTCCAAAACTGTGGCTTAACATGTTTACAGAGTAACAAGCACTGCTGGACAATACCACATTGTAGTGTTTTTCCTTCTGATTGTCTGTTTAATCTCTCCAGGAAAGGTTCTTCATATTTTTGTTTAAATAAATCTCCATCTAGATGAAGCTGTTATTTTTACATTATCACAACACAACAGACATACAATTTCTGTTTCAAACTTTATACAAATTCAAGTACTTTTGATAATTATTCACATTTCTAACATAATTTCTCCCTCTGGGACATATAGAGAGGAGATTGTACCTCTATCACTCCCATACCCACCCTTCCTCTCCCTGTCACATACATAATTTCTAGTACCAGATTCCTTCGATTGGACCACTGAGCCAGATTTATTCCCACACCTTAAGAACCCACAGGCTAAACATGGTTCATCTTCCAATAATGCATTTTATTTAATGAAAAGTAATTTTCAGTGTGTTACTCATTGAAATTAGATGGGACCAGCCCCATGGCATAGTGATTAAGGGAGTTATATCTCACATGACCAGCCATGCAATTTGAATTTCGGCCCTGGCAGTCTGAAACACATGCCAGGCACATGTGCATGCATGTCCAAGCTCCCATCAGGATGGAGAAATGGAAGAGAAGGGGTTGTGGTGTGGGGGCCCGGGATAATGGAGGCCCTACTGTCTTCAACATGCGACTTCAACTATGCCCCATTGAGGGGTGCTTTATCCCTTCTCTGGCAAGCACATGTACGCTCTGGCAAATGGAAGGAAAGAAAGAAGGGAAGGAGGGAGGGAAGGGAAAGAAGATGGGGTGAGGGATACGGACAGAGAGAAAGAAGGAGAGAAAGAGTAAAGAAGGAATTGAGGGAAGTAAGGAGAGAAAAGGGAGGAAGGGAGGAGAGAGAGAGAGATCACGGAATAGAAGCCAACACAAATCCTCATTTTCTCTGCTGGCTACTTGGATGTATGTCCTTGATCACACAGGGAGCAGAGATAGGAGGTGAGTACGTATTTGCCTCTAACACCCAGAATACTTGGAAAAGACTGAGAAGTACTAGAGTACTGAGAAAAACTGTTGGCATAGAGAATAGAAAAATAAGAAACTAGTTTTTAGTTTGACCATATGGTATATATTTGAGCTTGGGTACAAATTCTGTACAGACCATCTACATTTGCAAAAATAGCTGATATTAGGAAAAGTTACAAAATGATGGATCAGCCAGTGGCATGGTGGTTAAGGTGGCTGGATCCCATATAGCTGAATGAGTAGTTCAAGTCCCAGACCTGGCAGCTTGAAAAATATGTTGGGTGTATGTGCCAAAAATCCCAAGAGGAGAATGGAGAAGGAATTATATGTTGTCATACACTGTTGAGGTGATTTCTCACCTCTCCCTCTCTGTCTCTGTGTGTCTGTCTCTCTCTAGTGAATAAATATGCCCAATAGCAAAAATTAAAAGAAAAAAAAAGAAAGAAAAAATGAGGGGTGATTCTAACACCTTTCTAAATTGAGAATGTTTTCATGACATTAAAGTGTTAGAGACTCACAAATCTGCTGTCTAATGTTTAGTGTTCCATGTTCCAGGGCAGATGAGGAAGAACAGGCAGAGAACAATTCTGAAGTCCCAGTCACTTTGTTAACACACATATATTAAGGCCCACACATGCCATAGTCTATAAATTAATGCAAAGATATTAGGTTGCCTGGAAAGTTATGATGTGGTTTTTTTTTTTAATGCAAAAATGCATCATGACTTTCCTGACTACCCAATAATTAAGATGTAGAAACTGCTCTCAGGGACATACAGTCCAATGTCATGTTCAATATGGTGGCCACTAGCCACATATACTACTAAGCACCTGAACCTGGTTAGCTTGAATTGAGACTAAAGAGACTTGGGGGACCAGTAGTTAGCGTAATGGCTATGTCCCTGAACTCCCATGTAGCCGACCACAGTTCAAGTCCCAGACCCAGTGGCTTAAACTCATGCCGGGCGCATGTGCGTACATACCCAAGATCCCAAGAGGAGAATGGAAGAGAAAGGATTGTGGTGTGGCCAATCTCCCGGGGGGGTGATTTCTCGCTTTCTATCTCTCTGTCTCTCTGTGTCTTTCTGGTGAGCACACGCGCCCTACAGCAAAAAACTCTCAAAAAAAAAAAAAAAAGAGAGATTTGGGAGATTTGGGATGGCCCCATAGCCTAGTGGTTAAAAAGGCTGGATCCCACATGGTCAATTGCAGCTCTAATCCCAACCAATCAGCTTGAAAACCATATCAGGCACATGTGCATGTGTGCCCAAAATCTTTACAGGATGGAGAAGTAAAGGAGAAGGGGTTGTAGCATGACTATACTCCATGAGAGGCTCTCTCTATATATTTCTCTCATGCACACACACGTGTGCAAGTGCACACACCCTCTGGCAATTGAAAAAATGTATATATTTAAGAGACTTAAGAGAACATAGCAACATTTATATTGATTACTTGTTAAAACAATAATATTTTGGGGTCAGTTAGTGGTGTGGCAGTTAAGGTGGCTGGATCCCACATGTCCAACTATGCAGTTCAAGTCCCAAATGTGGTGACTTAAAAAACAAGCCATGTGTGCATCATATGATACACACTAAGATACTTCACTGCCTTTCAGACATATACAAAGGCAGTATGTATCATAGTAAGGAGCCAGACTGGTTATGTGAACTTTAACCTATTTAATCTCCCTGTGCCTTGGTTTTCTCATCTGTCAAGTAGGGATGATACTAGGACCTACCTCACAGAGCTGACATAGAATTAAATGAGTTGAATTGTGTACATCTATCCCATGGAGGAGTAGCTGCCCTACAGAATTTGAGTTCCTTAATCATCCATTATTATTGTCCACCAGAACGCCAGCTCAAAGAAGTCAGGGATCAAGATGTCATTCACTGCTCCACACCCAAATTAAGACAGGACCTGGCAATAAGTACATGCTGATAAATTCCTGTT
>NW_006160083.1:1568716-1574081 GCF_000334495.1 Tupaia belangeri chinensis | reverse complement strand
GGGAACTATTAGCCAAGTGTAAAAAGTGAGCTAGAAAATAGCAGAAGAGGACAACAGGAAGTTGTCTGGCATAATGCCAGCACCTTCTCCACCAATTCAGAGACAAGAAAGCCCATGAAAGATGCCAAAAAAGAACTAGAAATCTCTTGCATTTTTAGTCATTCTGAGCACTTTACAATATGCTTTCACATTCTAGTTCACAACTCTGAGAGGCGGACAAAAGAGAAGTTAGGAGACCACCTGTTGGGTTTATTAAGGGAAGAACACAGCTATAAAAACAGGAAACTTAAAAGTCTCACAAAATATCATCAGTGTTGGAAGGATAACCAGAGCTCCTTGTTATCTTTTATTTTTAATATTTTCTAACTTTTTTTTTTTTTTTACTATGAACATATGCTATTTTATAGTTAGGGGAGAAAGACATGCTGTTTTTAAAGAGAGGTGGAAGAGAAGTTGGCTAATACAGATGGAGTCCCTGCTCAGAGTGCAGCTAGACCTGAACTTCATCAGACGGTTGAGAAATGACTAGATTCCACAACCACCATGGGGATGTCCTTGCAAGGAGATATTCCAAGGCAGCTTATCTTTCCATGCGCTTTGAAGTCAGATAGACCTTCAAATCCTCTCTTTGCTACTTCTTTGCAATGTGATCTTAAGATTCTTAATCTTTACTTGCATCAGTTTCCAATATGTAAATTTGAAACACAGAGATTATCTGCCTCTATGGGTTTTACTAAGCACTAAATAAGATTTGAAAGGTACCTGGTACATAGTAAAAAAGGCAAGTATTTATCAACATTTGCAAGCTCACTCACAGCCTGAAAATACACTTCTTCTTCTCCAGGAGGGCACATCCAATGGAGAGCAAATAGCTACTGTCTTCAAAAAATAAAATAAAATAAAATAAAACAAAACAAAATAAAATTTCAGACTCAGCAGAGCAGCTCATATTAAAGCTTCATCTAGTTATTCTTAATCATTAATTAATCAATCAACTGGTCAAAATCACGGAAGGAATACTTACCACCTAAGGAATTCACGTATCAATATTTCCACTAAGTACTATGTTTCTTAAAGACAGAACTATTTATAAATAGTGCATTCTTCAGCTTCTTCAATTTAAAGTTACAGTCACTAAAAAATGAAACAGATGGAGGCAAAATGCCCCACCACTTCAAACACACACAACTTGGAAAAGGCAACCCATGAGCTGAAAAAAATATGCCAATCTCCTTGAGTTTTAATAAGCAGGAAGCTGTTAGGCAATGGCGATCTCAATTCTAAAAATGTGTTTTCTGGATATGAAGGAAAGAGGTCCCTAGATATGCTGAGGAAGCAAATAATAGAACCCAAATAAGCAGTGAAGTTTCTGATTTTGTCATCTCCGTGTTCTGAGCACTTTAGGAGAGTACCAGGTATGTAGTAAGGGTACAATACAAAAGTCACATTGTTCTGACTGAGAAACTTTCTTTGACCTATGATGGTCACACATTACATGGGCTGAAAACTTTGAAATTCTATTCTTCTTTTCCTCTTATTTATTCATTCGGCAGCACTTACTAGAGCACCTACTATGTAGTGGACACATTTGGGCTGGTCACTGACAATGTAGTGATAAAAAGAAAGCTATGATTTCTGGCCACATGGAGACTACTTTCTATTTGGGGAGAAAGCCAGTTAAACATAAAAAGACTATAAAGTGTGCTAAGTTCTATATTAAGGGATATATGGTGACTAAGAGAACACAGAGCCTAAGAATTTTCTTCACAGTACCCTGTACATTTCTTTGTTTTCACTGGGTGCTACTCCACTGGGAATGAATTAGCACTGTTCTCTCAAGGAGCTTAAAACAGAGATCACTGTGTTTGAAACCCATTATCTATCATTATACAAAGAGTTCTTCCTAAATGTTATTCTCCTTTAGCATACTGACATAGGTTATGCTGTGTCTGACACAGAATCTAAATTCCACAAAAGCAGAGCTTTATTTTATTCAATGAGGTGCCCTAAATGGCAAAGACTGAGCCTAGCACGCAATAGTTGCTCCACAATTTTTTGTTGAATAACTAGATGAAACTACAGATCAGAAAGCCAAAGTTTAGAGAGTTGAGTTGCTTTTCTAAGATCACATCACAAGCAGTTGCTAACTCTTACCCTAAGTCTACTAAGTTTAATTGCTACAGATGGAACTTTTGTATTCCATAATTTAAAGATGCAAGATCAGACACTCCCGTGTTCCACTCCTGGGTAGTGCAAAGGGAAAAAGGACTGGGTCACATTGCTATACTCCTTTCCAGCCTGTTCTCCATAGCTCCTTTGGAAGGTGTGGCCCTACATCTGGGGAAGGGTTATTTCTAACCTAGGACATTTCGTTGCATGTGTTTTCCCTCACAGCTCTGGGAAAGGGCTCAGATCTGGAAAAAGCCATCGCTACTGCTGCTCTGATTTTCCGAAATTCTTCTGACCCTGATGGTAAACTTGGAAAAGCTACTGCCAAAAATCTGCTGCAAACCCAATTTAGGAATTTCACAGAGGTAAGAGAGTTAACATGCATGGAGAAATAGGGGTCATACCATAATATCTGGCCCAAAGACCAACAACTCTAGCTCAAAGCCTCTATCATGTTGTTTCATTCAGCAAATATTTATTGAGCATCTACTGAATATGAGGCAATAAGCTAGGTACTGAGGTTAAAACAATGAACAAGCTAAAAATTCGACAGAGTAAAAAAGAAGCTAAAAAAAACCATTAGAAATATTCAAAAGGTGTGAAAGAGTAAGAATACAATGAGAGACAAAAACAAAGAGACCATCTTGGGGTGGGTGGTAAAAGAAGGGCTCCTGGAAAATTAAGGTATAGCTAAGATCTGGAGAATTAATAGGAGTTAGCAAGGCAAGGGCAATGAGAATGATAGCCTTCCAAGCAGAGGGAACATCCTATGCAAAGGCCCTAAGGCAGGTCAAAGTCCTAGAAGGTCAGTAAGCAGTTGGTGAGAAGCAGGGGTAGGAAGTAGGCCCTGATGGGAGAAGAAGCAAAGGAGTTTGAGAGAAGCCAAAACTTTCAGAGGCACACCCTAGGGGAAGGAGGAAGCCAAGAATAGTTTCTAAGTCCAGGTGTAAAGAAATTATACCAGCTGCAGCACAGAGAACAGATTGGGGTGGAGGTGGCGGCGGGACAAGTAAGGGAATAACTTCGGGAAGCCATCCAAAGATGATGATGGCTGGGACTGGAGTAGTGAAAATGGAGTGAAACAGACAAATGACAGAGATATTTACAAGGCAGAATGAATGGGGCCTGAAAACCAGTTGAACATGAGAGTTGAAGGAGAAAGGGGACTAAATAATGACACCCCCACTTCTGATTTATGGAAGGAATGGGTGGTGGTCCCATTCTCAGAGAAAAGAAAGACTGGGAAACAAACAGATCTGAGGGGGTGTGGAAATGAAGAGGTGTGAGTTTTCTTAGAATGTGTCAATTTTAAGATGTCCATGAAACATTCAAATGGAGAAACTCAGCAACAAGATATGTGACTTAAGAAGGCAAAATGGAGATCTGTGCTTGAAATATAGAAATAAGAGTTAGCAAAGACCGGCAGATGGCATGGTGGTTAAGGCGCTGGGCTCCCACATGGCTGACCATTGTTCGAGTCCTAGCCCTGGTGGCCTGCTTTCTCACTTTCCCCTCTTTCTTTCTCTCCCCCTCTTTCACTCTGGTCAAAATTAAAATAAATAAAGTTAAATAAAATAATTATTTGAAAAAAAAAGAGTTAGCAACATATAAATACCACTGACCTAAAGGGTACGTATACACACATACGTACGTATGGTTCTGTGTACTACACTAATATAGACATCATTCACTGGGGGAAGATGGGTCACGGGTACAACTTCCAGTAATTCTACAATTATTTCAGAAGAGTGTGTGTGTGAGAAAGGGAGAGAGTATGGTATAATTCACAGAAAAATTACTGGAAAGAAATATTAGTAGTAATTAGGCATCTTTGGGTAATGGGGTAAAGAGCCATGTTTATATTCTTCTTCTTAAGCATTTTTCCCCTAAACTTTATTAAATGTGTGTTATTTTTAAAATAAAATATTTTTAAAGAAAATCTGTCCTTCAGGCCGAATAGGCAAAATTAGTAACAGAGAAAAGGTGTGGAAAGTCTTTTTAACAAGGCAGATGGAACCAGCAGTTGGTGTAATGGCTGTCGCTGGACTCCCATGTAGTCGACCGTGGTTGGAGTCCCAGATCCAGTGGCTTAAACTCAGGCCAGGCATGTGTGCATATGTGCCCAAGATCCCAAGAAGAGAATGGAGGAGAAGGGACTGCAGCATGGACAGCCTCCTGGGGGGCAATTTCTTGCTCTCTGTCTCTCTGTATATCTGTCTTTCTGGTGAGCACATGTGCCCTATAACAAAAACCTCTCCAAATAAATAAATTTTTAAAAAGGCATACGAATCAATCCTATGCCATCTCCTGTGTCACAGGCCAAAAACAATGGCATATTTCAGAGAGAAGGGGCTTCTGGAGGTATGGGGCCTTTTTTTACCTGAAAAATCCCAAGTGAACTTTTAGCAAGTATGAAAATGAGGGCCTCATGAATGCATCATCTGGATCTACGTTATCACCTCTGAGAGAACACCAGAGGAAAAACATTAAAACCAAGTCATTGGGAAAGATGCTTTCAGTCTCTATCCCTCAGTCCATACTAAACCAGAGAAAGGCAGCCAACTTCTGGATCTCTCTAGTAGCAGACACATCCAAGCTTCAATATAATCCTACTCACAGCTCAAAGTAGGCATCAGGAAGCACGACCATATCTCAAGCAACTCAAGGGGACAGCTCACCCTAGGACATTCTCAGATCAATGGTGATAGCTGAACTTCACTTGGCAAACATGCAGAGTGATGTCAGAATACAGCTTTGGCCCAACACCGCTCTCTGTGAGGTGTTTTGGGGCAAGTACATACATGTGGGTCAGTGGCAAGAGGATCACAGCCCACTTACTTCCTCACGGGGCTTTCTCCCAAACCTGCAAGTGCAGTTTTTAGGTAAACTGAGCTGGACCTTTAGGCTGATGCCTGAGCTTTAAGGGGGAACATCTATCTCCTCTCCTATAAATCTAAACATTATTTTTGGTATTTTAATACTCTATCACCAGTTAGATATAATAAAACTAGCACCTTAAGGCATTGCTAAGAACATTTAAAAACAGATAGCTGGTCCTCCTCTCGAGAAGAGGAGTAACTCAAGTAACTTGGCCCATGGTAGGTATATTTTGGTATGAAACCATGATTTATAGTCTCATCAACCCGATTTTGGAGCCCATACCCTCTTTTTTTTTTTTTTTTTTTTAAGTTTTTTT
>NW_006160083.1:1535181-1567894 GCF_000334495.1 Tupaia belangeri chinensis | reverse complement strand
TAAATTCCACAAAAGCAGAGCTTTATTTTATTCAATGAGGTGCCCTAAATGGCAAAGACTGAGCCTAGCACGCAATAGTTGCTCCACAATTTTTTGTTGAATAACTAGATGAAACTACAGATCAGAAAGCCAAAGTTTAGAGAGTTGAGTTGCTTTTCTAAGATCACATCACAAGCAGTTGCTAACTCTTACCCTAAGTCTACTAAGTTTAATTGCTACAGATGGAACTTTTGTATTCCATAATTTAAAGATGCAAGATCAGACACTCCCGTGTTCCACTCCTGGGTAGTGCAAAGGGAAAAAGGACTGGGTCACATTGCTATACTCCTTTCCAGCCTGTTCTCCATAGCTCCTTTGGAAGGTGTGGCCCTACATCTGGGGAAGGGTTATTTCTAACCTAGGACATTTCGTTGCATGTGTTTTCCCTCACAGCTCTGGGAAAGGGCTCAGATCTGGAAAAAGCCATCGCTACTGCTGCTCTGATTTTCCGAAATTCTTCTGACCCTGATGGTAAACTTGGAAAAGCTACTGCCAAAAATCTGCTGCAAACCCAATTTAGGAATTTCACAGAGGTAAGAGAGTTAACATGCATGGAGAAATAGGGGTCATACCATAATATCTGGCCCAAAGACCAACAACTCTAGCTCAAAGCCTCTATCATGTTGTTTCATTCAGCAAATATTTATTGAGCATCTACTGAATATGAGGCAATAAGCTAGGTACTGAGGTTAAAACAATGAACAAGCTAAAAATTCGACAGAGTAAAAAAGAAGCTAAAAAAAACCATTAGAAATATTCAAAAGGTGTGAAAGAGTAAGAATACAATGAGAGACAAAAACAAAGAGACCATCTTGGGGTGGGTGGTAAAAGAAGGGCTCCTGGAAAATTAAGGTATAGCTAAGATCTGGAGAATTAATAGGAGTTAGCAAGGCAAGGGCAATGAGAATGATAGCCTTCCAAGCAGAGGGAACATCCTATGCAAAGGCCCTAAGGCAGGTCAAAGTCCTAGAAGGTCAGTAAGCAGTTGGTGAGAAGCAGGGGTAGGAAGTAGGCCCTGATGGGAGAAGAAGCAAAGGAGTTTGAGAGAAGCCAAAACTTTCAGAGGCACACCCTAGGGGAAGGAGGAAGCCAAGAATAGTTTCTAAGTCCAGGTGTAAAGAAATTATACCAGCTGCAGCACAGAGAACAGATTGGGGTGGAGGTGGCGGCGGGACAAGTAAGGGAATAACTTCGGGAAGCCATCCAAAGATGATGATGGCTGGGACTGGAGTAGTGAAAATGGAGTGAAACAGACAAATGACAGAGATATTTACAAGGCAGAATGAATGGGGCCTGAAAACCAGTTGAACATGAGAGTTGAAGGAGAAAGGGGACTAAATAATGACACCCCCACTTCTGATTTATGGAAGGAATGGGTGGTGGTCCCATTCTCAGAGAAAAGAAAGACTGGGAAACAAACAGATCTGAGGGGGTGTGGAAATGAAGAGGTGTGAGTTTTCTTAGAATGTGTCAATTTTAAGATGTCCATGAAACATTCAAATGGAGAAACTCAGCAACAAGATATGTGACTTAAGAAGGCAAAATGGAGATCTGTGCTTGAAATATAGAAATAAGAGTTAGCAAAGACCGGCAGATGGCATGGTGGTTAAGGCGCTGGGCTCCCACATGGCTGACCATTGTTCGAGTCCTAGCCCTGGTGGCCTGCTTTCTCACTTTCCCCTCTTTCTTTCTCTCCCCCTCTTTCACTCTGGTCAAAATTAAAATAAATAAAGTTAAATAAAATAATTATTTGAAAAAAAAAGAGTTAGCAACATATAAATACCACTGACCTAAAGGGTACGTATACACACATACGTACGTATGGTTCTGTGTACTACACTAATATAGACATCATTCACTGGGGGAAGATGGGTCACGGGTACAACTTCCAGTAATTCTACAATTATTTCAGAAGAGTGTGTGTGTGAGAAAGGGAGAGAGTATGGTATAATTCACAGAAAAATTACTGGAAAGAAATATTAGTAGTAATTAGGCATCTTTGGGTAATGGGGTAAAGAGCCATGTTTATATTCTTCTTCTTAAGCATTTTTCCCCTAAACTTTATTAAATGTGTGTTATTTTTAAAATAAAATATTTTTAAAGAAAATCTGTCCTTCAGGCCGAATAGGCAAAATTAGTAACAGAGAAAAGGTGTGGAAAGTCTTTTTAACAAGGCAGATGGAACCAGCAGTTGGTGTAATGGCTGTCGCTGGACTCCCATGTAGTCGACCGTGGTTGGAGTCCCAGATCCAGTGGCTTAAACTCAGGCCGGGCATGTGTGCATATGTGCCCAAGATCCCAAGAAGAGAATGGAGGAGAAGGGACTGCAGCATGGACAGCCTCCTGGGGGGCAATTTCTTGCTCTCTGTCTCTCTGTATATCTGTCTTTCTGGTGAGCACATGTGCCCTATAACAAAAACCTCTCCAAATAAATAAATTTTTAAAAAGGCATACGAATCAATCCTATGCCATCTCCTGTGTCACAGGCCAAAAACAATGGCATATTTCAGAGAGAAGGGGCTTCTGGAGGTATGGGGCCTTTTTTTACCTGAAAAATCCCAAGTGAACTTTTAGCAAGTATGAAAATGAGGGCCTCATGAATGCATCATCTGGATCTACGTTATCACCTCTGAGAGAACACCAGAGGAAAAACATTAAAACCAAGTCATTGGGAAAGATGCTTTCAGTCTCTATCCCTCAGTCCATACTAAACCAGAGAAAGGCAGCCAACCCCAATTTAGGAATTTCACAGAGGTAAGAGAGTTAACATGCATGGAGAAATAGGGGTCATACCATAATATCTGGCCCAAAGACCAACAACTCTAGCTCAAAGCCTCTATCATGTTGTTTCATTCAGCAAATATTTATTGAGCATCTACTGAATATGAGGCAATAAGCTAGGTACTGAGGTTAAAACAATGAACAAGCTAAAAATTCGACAGAGTAAAAAAGAAGCTAAAAAAAACCATTAGAAATATTCAAAAGGTGTGAAAGAGTAAGAATACAATGAGAGACAAAAACAAAGAGACCATCTTGGGGTGGGTGGTAAAAGAAGGGCTCCTGGAAAATTAAGGTATAGCTAAGATCTGGAGAATTAATAGGAGTTAGCAAGGCAAGGGCAATGAGAATGATAGCCTTCCAAGCAGAGGGAACATCCTATGCAAAGGCCCTAAGGCAGGTCAAAGTCCTAGAAGGTCAGTAAGCAGTTGGTGAGAAGCAGGGGTAGGAAGTAGGCCCTGATGGGAGAAGAAGCAAAGGAGTTTGAGAGAAGCCAAAACTTTCAGAGGCACACCCTAGGGGAAGGAGGAAGCCAAGAATAGTTTCTAAGTCCAGGTGTAAAGAAATTATACCAGCTGCAGCACAGAGAACAGATTGGGGTGGAGGTGGCGGCGGGACAAGTAAGGGAATAACTTCGGGAAGCCATCCAAAGATGATGATGGCTGGGACTGGAGTAGTGAAAATGGAGTGAAACAGACAAATGACAGAGATATTTACAAGGCAGAATGAATGGGGCCTGAAAACCAGTTGAACATGAGAGTTGAAGGAGAAAGGGGACTAAATAATGACACCCCCACTTCTGATTTATGGAAGGAATGGGTGGTGGTCCCATTCTCAGAGAAAAGAAAGACTGGGAAACAAACAGATCTGAGGGGGTGTGGAAATGAAGAGGTGTGAGTTTTCTTAGAATGTGTCAATTTTAAGATGTCCATGAAACATTCAAATGGAGAAACTCAGCAACAAGATATGTGACTTAAGAAGGCAAAATGGAGATCTGTGCTTGAAATATAGAAATAAGAGTTAGCAAAGACCGGCAGATGGCATGGTGGTTAAGGCGCTGGGCTCCCACATGGCTGACCATTGTTCGAGTCCTAGCCCTGGTGGCCTGCTTTCTCACTTTCCCCTCTTTCTTTCTCTCCCCCTCTTTCACTCTGGTCAAAATTAAAATAAATAAAGTTAAATAAAATAATTATTTGAAAAAAAAAGAGTTAGCAACATATAAATACCACTGACCTAAAGGGTACGTATACACACATACGTACGTATGGTTCTGTGTACTACACTAATATAGACATCATTCACTGGGGGAAGATGGGTCACGGGTACAACTTCCAGTAATTCTACAATTATTTCAGAAGAGTGTGTGTGTGAGAAAGGGAGAGAGTATGGTATAATTCACAGAAAAATTACTGGAAAGAAATATTAGTAGTAATTAGGCATCTTTGGGTAATGGGGTAAAGAGCCATGTTTATATTCTTCTTCTTAAGCATTTTTCCCCTAAACTTTATTAAATGTGTGTTATTTTTAAAATAAAATATTTTTAAAGAAAATCTGTCCTTCAGGCCGAATAGGCAAAATTAGTAACAGAGAAAAGGTGTGGAAAGTCTTTTTAACAAGGCAGATGGAACCAGCAGTTGGTGTAATGGCTGTCGCTGGACTCCCATGTAGTCGACCGTGGTTGGAGTCCCAGATCCAGTGGCTTAAACTCAGGCCAGGCATGTGTGCATATGTGCCCAAGATCCCAAGAAGAGAATGGAGGAGAAGGGACTGCAGCATGGACAGCCTCCTGGGGGGCAATTTCTTGCTCTCTGTCTCTCTGTATATCTGTCTTTCTGGTGAGCACATGTGCCCTATAACAAAAACCTCTCCAAATAAATAAATTTTTAAAAAGGCATACGAATCAATCCTATGCCATCTCCTGTGTCACAGGCCAAAAACAATGGCATATTTCAGAGAGAAGGGGCTTCTGGAGGTATGGGGCCTTTTTTTACCTGAAAAATCCCAAGTGAACTTTTAGCAAGTATGAAAATGAGGGCCTCATGAATGCATCATCTGGATCTACGTTATCACCTCTGAGAGAACACCAGAGGAAAAACATTAAAACCAAGTCATTGGGAAAGATGCTTTCAGTCTCTATCCCTCAGTCCATACTAAACCAGAGAAAGGCAGCCAACTTCTGGATCTCTCTAGTAGCAGACACATCCAAGCTTCAATATAATCCTACTCACAGCTCAAAGTAGGCATCAGGAAGCACGACCATATCTCAAGCAACTCAAGGGGACAGCTCACCCTAGGACATTCTCAGATCAATGGTGATAGCTGAACTTCACTTGGCAAACATGCAGAGTGATGTCAGAATACAGCTTTGGCCCAACACCGCTCTCTGTGAGGTGTTTTGGGGCAAGTACATACATGTGGGTCAGTGGCAAGAGGATCACAGCCCACTTACTTCCTCACGGGGCTTTCTCCCAAACCTGCAAGTGCAGTTTTTAGGTAAACTGAGCTGGACCTTTAGGCTGATGCCTGAGCTTTAAGGGGGAACATCTATCTCCTCTCCTATAAATCTAAACATTATTTTTGGTATTTTAATACTCTATCACCAGTTAGATATAATAAAACTAGCACCTTAAGGCATTGCTAAGAACATTTAAAAACAGATAGCTGGTCCTCCTCTCGAGAAGAGGAGTAACTCAAGTAACTTGGCCCATGGTAGGTATATTTTGGTATGAAACCATGATTTATAGTCTCATCAACCCGATTTTAGAGCCCATACCCTCTTTTTTTTTTTTTTTTTTTTAAGTTTTTTTTTCCATAGAGCATGTGTGCTTATGAGAAAGAGAAATGAGAAATCAGTCCCTGGGGGGATGGCCATACCATAATCCCTGCAAGCTCTGTGCTTACAAATATACAAGCATGTGTGTGAACAGTGACCTTTGAGTGCACAGTGTGTTGTTCTTCTAATAAAGTAGTCACATCTCTGTCTTGGAATCTGACTCTTCCCAAATAGCACTCAGCTCTCTTGGGGAGCTTCTATCACCCTCATTGATAGGGTAACCTCATGAGGAGAGCCAGACTAGAAAAACAAGAACGTGTCTATACCTGGAAGAGCACAGTGCCATCATTGTAAAAGTGCCTCAGTCTCCCTGTCATAGTTCCTTACAGCCAGCGTGGGTGAGCATCTGGGGTTGAACTAAATGCAAACACAATTAAGTATATAGTGAATCAAACAGCCTTAGTGTTAATGTCACTGGGCAAGATATTAGACAAGCTGTGGTTTGAAACTGAAAAGTTTCTCTATATAGTATTCAGATGTGTCCCTTCAGTCTGACCATTTATAAGGATTACAAACTTGGCTTTGATTTAGATAACACAAAATGCTGAACAATCTTTCAAAGTGCATTTTTTAACATATGTTACTCTATATTTCTGGATAATCTTATTGTTTAGGTGAACATATAGTAAACACTTCTCATAACAAAGGTAGTAAATTTTGAAAATCTGAAAACATGACAATATCCATATTGGAAAAAAAAGAAAGTTAAGAACATGGGTGAAATGTTAAGAGTACGGGCTCCTTGGGGACAGCAGATGACATGGTGGTTAAGGCACTGGACTAACACATGGCTGACGCACTTCAAGTCCTGGACTGGGCAGCTTGAAAATCACACCAGGCATATGCGTATGCATGACCAAGATCCCAGGAGGAGAACGGAGAAGGGATTATGGTGCGGCCATCCCCCCAGGGAGTGACTTCTCACTTTTCTCTCTTTCTCTCTCTCTCTCTTGTGGACATGTTCTATGGCAAAAACATTTGAAAGAGAGAAAGAGAGAGAGAGAGAGAGGAAGGAAGGAAAGAAGGAAGGAAGGAGTGAGTGAGTGAGTATGGGTAGATAAGACCATAAATCATGGTTCCATACCAAAATCTACCTACCATGGGCCAAGTTACTTAATTCTCACTAGTCTCTACTCTGCATCTGTAGAATGGGAATAACAGTGTCTGTTCACTAAGGTCACTGTGAGAATTACATGAGATAACCCATTAAAATATTTAAGACAGTGGTCGGAGGCCAGCAGATGGTGCAGTGGTTATGTCACTGGATTCCCACATGGCAGACCTCAGATGAGTACCAGATCTGGTGTCTTAAGGGATTGTCACATGGCCATCTTCCCGGGGCGGGGGGGGGGGGATTTCTCACTTTCTTTCTCTCCATCTCTGTCTATCTCTCCAGCAACAGCATGCACCCTATAGCAAAAACCTCTATTTAAAAAAAAAAAATGGTTGACTGAGAAGACTACTGCTGGCAATTTGACATGCTAATATTATTAATAATGTCTATTATTGCATGTTTGCTATAAACCCAACATTTACACAGTAAATTTTGCTTTAACTTTTTCTCCTTGATTTTCACAGGGACAAGAAACCAAGCCAAAATACAGAGATATCCTTTCTGAACTCGATGAGCACATGGAAAATAAGCTCGATTTTGAGGATTTCATGATCTTGCTCTTAAGCATCACC
Organism: Tupaia belangeri chinensis; assembly: GCF_000334495.1. Lineage (NCBI taxonomy): Eukaryota > Metazoa > Chordata > Mammalia > Scandentia > Tupaiidae > Tupaia > Tupaia belangeri. The sequence goes on along the minus strand of NW_006160083.1, from coordinate 1,560,558 downwards.
ATCTTGTCAGATCTGCTACAAAATATATGGAGTGTAAAAATTATGAAATAGTTTTTAATGTGTAGTTAGATAAAACATCAGCAAAATACTTTTCCATCTATAATTGACTGGACACACTGAACATACATCTGGGATTGTCTAGAATAGTTTTGATTGCTAATATTTAGACCAATTACAACTCCAAAAGTTTACACACACTCCTCAGGAATGTTTGAATAATATGATCTCTGGGTCCTGTAGAACATGGTATTTTTTTACACCACTGAATATAAAATAGCTTTTGCTAAGTCAGTAGATACCCAGAGCACCCTTCTTATAGTTATTGATTGATTCATTCATTCATTTGTTCATTAAATGATAGTTGTTGAGCATCTACTTGATGGTACTGCTGAGGATGCAAAAATGAAGTGGCTAGACAATTCCTTTCTAGACATACTTGCTGAAGTCTGCCAGAAGAAATGGTTGTCTAAAAGCTTTAGACCAATTACAACTCCAAAAGTTTATACTCTTCAGGAATGTTTGAATAATATGATCTCTGGGTCCTGTAGAACATGGTATTTTTTTACACCACTGAATATAAAATAGCTTTTGCTAAGTCAGTAGATACCCAGAGCACCCTTCTTATAGTTATTGATTGATTCATTCATTCATTTGTTCATTAAACGATAGTTGTTGAGCATCTACTTGATGGTACTGCTGAGGATGCAAAAATGAACTGGCTAGACAATTCCTTTCTAGACATACTTGCTGAAGTCTGCCAGAAGAAATGGATGTCTAAAAGTTTTTTAATCAAGTGCTTATAGAATATAATTATAATTTTAATAAGGACTGCAGGATACTGAAAGAGATTATCACCTGACCCAGTTCTAAGGTCAGAGAAGCTTTACTGACATTCTGTAAAAGGCCAATCCAGAGGAGACAAAAGCAAATCAGTGGTTGCCAGAGCTAGGGTGGTAAGTGAGGTTGTCCATAAATGGGCATAAGGGAACTTTTAAGGGGGATGGACACTTTCTCTGTCCTGTGTGGTGGTTACATGACTGCATCCGTTCACCAAACTCTTAGAAATCTACAATAAAATAGGTGAATTTGACTGTAAATGAATTATAACTAAATAAACCTGATGACGACAACAACAAAAAAACAGTATCCTCGTAGTCTCTAGCCATGGTTTAACCAACAGTTCCTTGAGATAACCCAAAAATGATCATTTTCCAAAGACCCATAACCCCCATGTCTCCCCAAGTCTCTCATAAGACTTCTATTCCCATAGGGCCTTGCCTGAGCACAGCTCATGGGGGCAGCTCAGCAGACAATGACAGGCATCAAAGGGCCCCCAAGAAAAACACTGAACAATAGAGAGCCACAAGCCCTAACTGACCACTGGCTTTCACATATGCCATCTTATTTATCTTTACGAGGGAGTACTAATGGCTTCATTTTTTCGGCTATAGGAGGTGAGGTTTAAAACAGCTAAATGATGGTCTAGGGCAGCCAGTAACCAATCCTAGAATCAGAACTCTGGCACAAAGAAAGGAGAAAGGTGAAGCAAAGAGAAGATTACGTTCTCCGGTCACATGCTAAACTCTACAGTCAGGCTGGCAGCCACCTAACATTCATGCACTTCTACTGCAGGCTGGAGCTGGAGAAGGCAAAGGGAAATGAGCCAGTCTTTACTTTCCAGGTACGATCTGTATTCAGGTATGATAGTGCCATTGCTACTTACCAAACATGCCTATTTTCTCGCCAAACACAGGATTGACACTATGTGCCAGGCATTGTTCTAGGGGCTTTACAAATAGTAACTCCTTTAACCAAACCATAACAACCCCTATGAAGTATATACTTTTATTATGACTATCTTACAGATGAGGAAACTGAACCACCAAAGTTTGTTTTCCCCCAAGTCACATAACTAGCAGGACTGAGAGTTTTCTGCCCTCCCCAGGGGCATTGTTAATTTTGTTTTTAATATTAGACTGTGTTGTGAGCAATAATATTATAACTCACCCAAAATAGCTGTGCACATTTCAGGCACTGTGCAAGAGATAGCAGTACCAGCTGGGCCCTGGAAAGCCATTTGGCATTCCTCAAATAGAAATCTGTGGGCTGTTCTCCCTCAAAGCCCTTTGTGTCTCAGTCGCAAGTAGCTGAATATGGCAACTTTGGTGACCAATGAAAAGGTCAAATTCACACCTTTCAGAAAAGGAAAAAAGAGAGCCTGGCCAATGGTGGGATGAAGAATCTTGGAGCCATTCCAACTCTCTGGGCTCCCAGTAAGAATTTTTGAAAATCCATTCCAGATGGAAAGTCATGCTCCTCTGAGGGGGATATCAATTATAGAATCTATTTTAGTCTGATGCATAGAATGAAAACAGAACAAAAGCACGTGTATGTGTTGAAGCATTGGTGACAGATAAATCAATGAGCATGATGATAAGACACTAGATCATAGAAGTTCTGCTTCTTGGTTCTATCCCAGGATCATGAGCTTTACTCTTGAAACAAAGGTGCCATCTTGACAATGTCACTGACCATCACAGGTAAGATTATTATAATATGAAAATGTATTGCGATCCCTCGGTTACAAGTAACAAAAGCCACTCCAATTACACACACACACACACACACACACGTGTATATATACATATGTATGCAAATGGAAACGAGAAGGGTTATATTTATCAACAAGGTACAGGGCCATCTGACCATAAGTTGAAATTAAAAAGATGGGGCCAGTAGATGGCATAGTGGTTACATTACTGAACTCACATATGGCGGACCACAGTTCAAGTCCTAGACCCAACAGCTTGAAACTTGTGCTGGGCGTGTGTTCATGTATGCTCAAGATCGTGAGAGAAGAATGAAGAAGGGACTGCAACATGGCCAGTCCCACTGGAAGGTGATTTCTCACTGTCCCTCTCACTATCTTTGTTTCTCTTTCTCGCTCTCTCTCTCTCTCTCTCTCTCTGGCAAGCACACCCAAAAACTTCTATGAACAAAAAGAGAGAGAGAGAAAATACAATGAATGTCTACAGAATACTAGCAACAGTAAGAGAAAGCAAAACCAAGTTTTCTCTCTTGGTTCCTCTTAAATAAACTGTTTTCTTGTCTCTACTTCTGCAAGTGGCCATTCATCTGCATTCTCTCTTTTTATTTCTGTTTGCTGACCAGTTCTTTCTGCCTCTTGGCACAGGAGCCAAACACAATGTCCTCCTTGCTGACTTTATTTTTTTCTTTAAATGCTCAACACTCAGTAGCATCTCAGAAGCCCTAATTGCAATCCCCAGGAGAGAGCACCTGCTTGACTAAGTCTGAGTAGGGACCACTCTTAATCCAGCTATCTGTTATTAAGGCAGGTCACATATCCACATCACGGCATGGACTCCTTTCAGAGTATGAGGACAGGTTCTCAAGGAAAGATGAAGGGAAATATAGAGGAAAAAAGATGACTGACAGAGGAAATGATAAGACTATTTAGTATAAAACCTTTACCTTGACTAGAAAGGTAATGTTATTTGCTCCTCAGATATGGACTGAGCCAAAGCATCTCAATGGAAAAATTTCATGTGTTACTCAAGTGCAACCATTTGCACATTGTCACTATATTAAAAAAGCTAACCTGAGCCTCCCTGGGAAGTTTTCCTGTGACTAAATACAGCCAAGATACTCTCATACAAAAGCTGTGGCATCCTTCCAATTTGGTAAGCATGACAGAAAAAGACTCAATCCAAGAACCCCTAATTTTCTTTATTTTAGCATCTAAAAATGGGTCTAACCATGAGATCAGGATTTGTGCTTTAAACAGTCCTTTGTAAGAAAGGAGGAGAGGGCTAGAAGAAAACTGGTGACAGGCCTGCTCACCAGCTGACCTCTCCATTGGTGGATCTAGGGACAGCTTCTGGAAGGACAGTCCATTGAATGTGGCAAAGGCTGGTCCTGCTCATTGACAGGAGGAAACCCATGGAATTCAAGCCTGAGAGATTTTCTTTTTGATGCTAGTTTCATTTTCTCTTATTTCAATCCAGGATACATGGATTCCAATTTCTCTTTGTTTTGGTGGTATAATTCATAAGTAATCAAATTAAGACATATCAAGGCTTAAAACATAGTTCAAGCATAATTTCTATTCTTGCATATTTGAGACATCGTATGCATTCTGATATATATTCTCAATACCTTATTCACAATCCTAAATCTAAAAAAGCAGAAGTTATTGAAATTTTTTTCATAGTAATTGGTGACAAAATATGAATTACAGCTAGCTAGAACCTGTTTGTGGTCTTTATTTTTTCCACTTGGTGTGAGTATTTACAATGTGTAATTTACTACCTATGGTCCTAGAGAAATCATTGACCTCATGAAATGGTTAGACAGAAAGAGCAGCTGTACTCTGCCCTAATTCAAGTCCCAGAACTGCTACACTAGCTATGTGGTTCTGGAAAAATTGTCCATCTTTGCTGAGTAAGCCTCAAGTTCTTTCAAACATAATTTTCAGATAAGAAAGAAACCTATTTCCTGAAAGAAGCTGCTGTGAGACCTTAAGAAGCATAAAGGTACTTTAGGAATACAAAATGGATCTATGCACATGTCTGATCTCTATTCTAATTTGTCTAGTTCAAAACAAATTGTTATTATCCTTATTTTTATTATATCTTCTTCTTATAGAACATCTACTACATTCAAGTATTGCCATATGGCCTTTTACTTAACTCCCTACACAGCTTTAGAGGATGTGTACTATTATCTCTGTTTCACAAAAGAAAACAAAATTTAGGGAAGAATAACTGACTTACTCAAGGTCACAGAGTAGTAAATGCACTAACTGGCAGATCAAGCCTAAGATTGCAAGCCAGGCTTGTTTCTTGCCACAGTTTAGTTCTGTTCTGTGTTACCATGCATGGATATAAAACTACCAAAGAAGAGTCTCCTCATTATTAAAGGTTCCTATTAATTACAAAAAAATTAGTCTCTAAAATGAGAAGAGGAAGCAGCAGTAACATTTCCATGCCCAAAGCCCAGGTGAAACTAAAAGATGCTGTCTTTGTTTTTTTAATGCCATAAAAATATAACATTTCTGCTTGCCTCTCTGCGTCGTTTAGTTTCATTTCCCAGGGATCATTTCTTTGAGGAAGGCAATGGAATTTCTAAATCTGTGCAGCTGAAAGTCCATGGTTTTCCTCAAAGAACATGCAAATGATGGGAAGAAAGCCATGAAGAGAGGGAAGGGAGGGCAGTAGAGAGCCTTGGGGTAGGGGAAGGAAGCTTCTTCTCTACCTTGGCATATGCCAGGTGGTATAGTAAGACGCTGATGCCGAGGTCAGAAAGGCATTTTATTCCCAGCTCTACTCCTGCTGCCTCCTCTCCAGTTCTCAGATTCTTCCCTATTTATAAACAAGAGCTCTGTCCCCAAAATATTCAGACAGGAAGCTATTTTAAAGCTGAGGTGTGTCCTGGCATGTTCAGGGAGCTATACACTAACCCCATCTCCTAGACTCCCAAAATATTCAGACACGGTAGGACGACCTCCGTCTTATCTCTGTCTCTGGCTGGCTCTCTCTCTGTCTCATGCTCTCTCTCTCTAAATTTATAATTTTTTTAAAAATGTTTTCAAGCACCTCTCCTTAGCTTGGACCTTTTCTTTCACTTGTTAATTTCAAAAGCCATTTTAAAGCTGAGGTGTGCCCTCATGTGATTTTCCTTTTTTACTCTTTTTTGGTAGTATTTTTCTAGTTTTCTTTCTTTTTGCTTATATTTTGTAACCTTACTTTCTTACTCTAAGCTTCACTCTCCACACACTTAAGGTCTAAATATGCCCAGGTGCATAGTAGCCAAGCATCTGAATACTGTTAGAATCACTGAAATCCTCAACACTTATTGAACTTCCTGCTTTAATGAAGAAATTTCTTTTTGTAAATCTGAACTCCTAATCTTACTGTTGATATCACATTTCTAAGCACTGTGGAGGAGAGATTTTTGTCACAGAATGACCAGAAACAACCTCAGTGGCACAAGAAACATGAGAAACCAAGAAAATCCCCTAAGGGAAAAGAACAAATTCTCATAATCCATAGAGAGTACAGTAGAATTCATGGAAATGTCTGATAGAGAATTCAGAATGTTCATAGCAACAAAACTAAACGAGATGCAAGAGCTGAGAGATAATGCAGGAAGAAAAGAAAGAACAAGTTCCAGGAGGTGTTGAAGTTCTTCCATGATCTGAAAGAGGAAATACACAGTATAAATAAGAATCAGATGGAGCTATTAGAGATGAAGGCTGCCATTCAGGAAATCAAAACTTCCCTTGAAAGTATTAAAAACAGATTAGTCCATGCGGAAAATCAAATATCGGATGTTGAAGGCAAGACCTCTAATCTAGAAAAAACAACCCAAAAAACTGAGAAAGTAACCCAAAAAAATGAGAATACAAGATGTACTAGACAGCATTAAACATCTAAACATCTGGATAATTGGTATACCAGAAGGTGAGAAAACTAATAAGGGCATTGATAATCCATTCCATGAAATCTTGGAAGAAAACTTTCCAAATCTAGAGACACATTCAAATATCCAGAGCCAATCAATACAAAGGACCCCTAATAGAATCAGCCCAAGAAGATCTTCTCCAAGGCACATCATAGCCAGACTGGTCAAATCTACAGACAAAGACAAGATACTAAAATTGGCAGGAGAGAAACCTCAGGTTACTTGTGAAGGTTATCCCATCAGGCTAACCTCAGACCTCTCATCAGAAACGATACAAGCAAGGAAAGAATGGGAAAATATATTCAAAGTGCTAAGTGAAAAACAGTTTCAACCAAGAATACTATACCCAGCAAGATTATCTTTCATATGGAAAGAAAGAATTAAAACATTCTCAGATAAACAAGACCTGAAAGAATTTGCCAGTAGCAGACCCACTCTTCAAGAAGTTCTTTTTTTTTTTTTTTTTGGAGAGGTTTTCGCTATAGGGCACGTGCACTCACCAGACAGACAGAGGGAGACAGAGAGACAGAAAGCAAGAAATCACCCCCCAGGGGGGATGGTCACGCCGCAATCCTTTCTCCTCCATTCTCCTCTCAGGATCTTGGGCACGCACGCACACGCGCCCGGCGTGAGTTTTAAGCCCCCAGGTCCGGGACACAAACCGTGGTCAACTACGTGGGAGTCCAGAGACATAGCCATTACACTAACTGCTGGTTCTCTCTTCAAGAAGTTCTGAAAGGAGTGCTCGACCAAGAAACTAAAGACACATACAGGAATAAGAGAACAAAAGGCAACCAAGAAAATGACCAATTTAATGTTAGGGACAAGAAATATCAATAACAACACTGAATGTTAACTTCCAGGATTTAAATGGAAAGATTGGACCACAACAACACTGTTTATTCAACAGAAGAGAGTTTGAACATAAGACTGAACTGGCAAAATAGAATTTTATGACTTTTGTGTAAAATATTACTAATTTTTTTAAACTATGCTTTGTTTTCCCAATTTAAACATTCTACTTTCTTTTGAGTTGTTGATAGGTTCAGCAATTTGTTAAAATATTTTTCTTGTTTGTTTCTTTAAACGGAAATATAAACTTTTCTTCCTCCCTGACCCCTCTTGAATTGGAAATATTTGGGAGTACTCTTATTTTATGGCAGAAGGGTTATTTGCATAAGTTCAATAATGCTTGTTGCATTGAATCAGAAATTGGAAATACTCATTATGGGATAGGGCTTTGACTGGAATGTCATATCTGAAGATCAAGCAAATAACTATGGAACTAAGGTGGATTTCAAGCCAATAGAAGCTCTTAGAAAGATGGTCTGGCACCATAAATAGTACTGGCTAGCAGAGAGGATTAGAGAAGCTATATAAAAGAATTACAGCATAAAATAACCTGGACTTTTCCAGCCCAGCATTGTAATCAGTAGAGATTGCAGAAGAACAACCACTCCAGAGGTTTATCTTGAGAAAGACTTTGAAGGAAGAAAAAGAGACTGATCTTTGCTAGCAGATAGTATATCACAGAATACCTGGGTAGGCAGAGCTGAATTGAGAAGGATTATGTGTGACTAGTGTACTGGGCATTTGGTTTACAACAATCTGAGTAGTTGACATGTAAATATTTTCTCAAAAATACTTAAAACCATACTGTTACTGTTGTTATAGAGTCACAAACAAAATTATACAAAATTATAAGAAATATTTTGAACACTATGTTTAAAATTCAGTATTTTGAAATTTTGAAAGTTGTTTATGAACTGTCAAGAACTATGAAGTATGAGCAAAAATTTCTAGAGAGGTAAAGAAAATGTTTGTGGAAAAATGTAAAAATAAATAAATAAGTGGGGGGGGAAAAAGAGAGAGAGAGAGCTCTTTGACCAGATGTTTGTCTAAAAACCCCTTTCCCATTCTGATATTCTTCTTTTTTTTTTTTTTATTTGTTTGTTTGCTTTTTAGAAAAGAAACTTATAACAAGGTGCCTATGTACATATGGGCAAATTCTAATCAGTTAAAAATCTGTCTGTTCTACTCCTTTTCACTACATTTGACTTTGGCAGTCTGTGGTATAAGCCCAGTACACAGTGGACTAGATGTCAATAAGCAGATAATGTCCTTGGGGGAAAAAAGGAGTGGGTAAGAAAAATAACAAATACTCAATGCTTTTTAGATAAAAAATGTGAAGATATGTTTCATGTGTTTTGAAAGTACCACACAGGTCAAACAATTCACGTGGCCATCTACTGGCCTGTCTGATCTTCAGAAACAAGAGCACTGCATGTCTTATACAGCAGCCTCAGAACCTAGAATGGCACCTAGTACATAGCAGGTGCTAAGTGAATTTCGAATGCATAAATGAATGAGTCCTTCTCAAATAGAATGCAAGAAAAGGGGAATATTAGCAATTTTCTTAGATACTGGTCTATGTCAGGCTGCAAAAAGAAAACACAGGTGTGTGCTAACAGTAGATGAGTGAGCTAGGTCTCAACACAAAGACTGCTAGTTTTCAGAACTGGCGGATGTGAATAGGTGGACTCTGCATTAAGTCCAATTTATTTCATATCCAGCAAACAAGAAGTTTGCCTGTTTAGAATGTTCCCACGATCAAAGACACAGAGAACGAAGCTCTCCCATTGTTTAGGGGTCTATGACGTTTACACAGAGTAGGAAATCCACAAGGACAGTGAAGTCCAGGATCCAGAACCTCCTGCCAGCTGTGAATATCTGGGGAAAGAGCCACATAAGCACACAAGGAACCTTCTGTTACTTGCTGATTTTAGACCTCAGCCTGCCCAGCCAGTTTTTCCAAAAGCATTGTTATTTATAAAATAAACCCATTTCAAAATTCAGTTTCTCTTTATAGTCAAGGTAATTTCACTGGTCTTACCTGCTTTTTAGCCCAGTTTCTTATCCTTATACTCTCAGAGTATCCTTTGACCTCATATAGATTTGTAGCCCACAATGGGAAATCTCTGGACATCTCACCCAGAGAGGTAGAGGCCTCAGGAGAGCTTACTTGGTTGTAAGCCGGCTGCATCTCTAATAACCTATAAAGGCTTGGAACGCACCGCTTTCTCAAAATCTCTCTCTTTGAAGGGAAGAGAACTGTAGGTACTCTGGGGGCCTCTGGAGGGCTTAATGAAAATCAATAATGAAATTAAAGGTGGGAAACAGAACCACAAGGAGATTTCTAAAGGATCTTTGATTTCTCTGACACTTTAGACTTCACAGAAAAAGTTTTGATGTTCCCCAAAAAGCGTGTGTGGGATGGTGAAGGCATTAAATCACGTAGTAATGTAACTCATTGCTCACAAGCTAACCTTGCTACAGTTCTTCTACCCAGGTCCTTTTCTGAAATGAGGATAGGAGTAGAGGTACAGAATGAAAATCACTTCTAATCTCTAGGGTCACTGTCTGGGAATGATATGGGCTTCCTTGACTCCTAGAACCTTTTTGAAATTATGCTAGAGAAAAGAGAGAGAGAGATAAAAGAAGTGGGAGGCTTCTGTCTCTGTCTTGAGGCCACAGACAAGAAAGCAAACTTGATGATGATCTTTAACTCTTCCGAGTTGATTTGGGGATTATGAGAAAGCTCTGGAAAATCATATTATCATAGAAATTGTATTAGTTGTTCCAGGATACTCTCAGCCTGAGAACTGAGATTCTTATTCAATTCTGTATCCTTGGGACGGCTAACAATCAGCTCTACTGACTGGCATGTCCACACCAGGTGTTCATAAACTAGCACCTATTCTGATCAGTCTGAGTCCAGGCCATACAAGTTGTTATATATTTTGAATGTTACCCGTGTAGCACTTGATGCTGATATCCAGTATATACCCTCCCAGCACACCTGAGGTCACCTATAAACAGTAGACTATTTCTAGCACACTGACAAATTCTTGCCTCAAATCCGTGTGTCTTTCTTCCTCTCTGGAACCCCAGGAGTTGCTCTATAACTGGTGGGGCAACCTGGGTACACAGGAGTTAAGCCCCGAGTGGCTACTCACCAGCAGTTAGGGAAGGGATTTAATGAGTAAACCTTTCAGCCTCCCATCCTGTGACTGTAGCTCCCTCACAGTTTCTAAGGAGGTTCCCAGTAAGATTGAGACCTGGTGGCCCACAGCAACAACCTACTCATTAGTTTATATATAACATTGTTTCCTTTTTTCCTTACCTTGATTCAATTTTCCAGTTTCCTAGGTTTTACTTTCTAACATTGCTTTCCAATAAATTTACTGCACCTAAGTCCTTGTCTCAGGTTTTGTTTTGGAAAGGAACTGAAACTTAGAAAATCTCTAACTGGGACCCTAGAACTTAGAACAGCATTTTGCAAATCATAAACATTCAAAAAGTACTTGTGGCTGTCTTAGGAAACCTGTCCAGTGGTAATTTCAGGTAGTTCTTGGAATCTTTGGGAAGATAACGCACTACTGAAGATTAAGAAACAGAGAAGATGGAACAGTTGCTTTCTCCCAAGCAGAAAAAATAGTGTATGTGAAGGCAGAAATGTGTGTAATAATGAGAAGGAAAAGCCGCCTTCTGTGGGTCAGGGATCATGAGTGTAGAAGATGAATGGTGGAGAATGAGACAGGAAATAAGTATCTATCAATTCCTACTCCCTTTGACTCACTGCAGTTAGAGTGCTTGCAATGTGGAGATTTTTGGGTACAAACCAAGACTGTTCTAGAATCTCTACTTCTTATAACCTGGACTAAGGCTCAAGCACAAAGAGCCAAGTCCCCTGTTAAAGAGGAATTTCACCAGACACTCCTTAAAAAATGACAAGACAGATTTTGTTTGAGTTACTGCAGTAGAGGGGAGAGATTACAGTATAGAACTAAGCTCAGCTCTAAACTATCAATAGGCTACATGGTCTTTATTCAAACCTATAGCAACAAAAGAAAGAGATTAAATTTAACTCTGAATACAAGGGGGACTAGTGAGGATTTATAGCCAATGGGCAGAGTAAAGGGGTAGATGACAATTACTAAGAGGACCTTAGTTAGCTGTAGGGGTAAGGAGTGAAGAACCTGTTTAGATAACAAGGGTGGGGGATTCATAGCAAGCTGTCCTAGCAGTTTGTTTGGGTTCTGAGATACAATGAGGAATGATACAGACATTGTACTTACTCTAATGGAGCTACAAGGTTTAGCAGGAAAGTAGGTACAAACTGATTTTATGTAGTTCAGTAAGTGCCAAGATAGAGAAAGCACAAAAATACCCAGCCGGAACACCCAACCCTGGTTTTAGGGTTTTCTATTTTTTCTTTTAATTACTTCCTAGATGACATAACATTTAATCTAAGACCTGATAGACGAGTAGGAGATTCTAAGGCAATGAGGAAAGAGAATGGCATTATTAAAAGCATGATAGGTACCACCACACACTGGAAGAAAAAAATAATAAAGAAATTTGCTATGACCCAAAAGCCACATAAAGCAAAGGTGTGGGGGAGATGTGAGAAATCTAGGTGGGAAGACAGATGAAGGCCAGACCATAAAAAGTCTTTAGGGCCATACTGAGAAGATATATATTTATTGATAGGTATCTTAGTTTGGGTTCCTCCAGAACATACTCTAAGATAAGAACTGGAATAGGCTTAGCTTATTTGGGAACTAATTTCAGACAACTCCATTAGGCAAAGTGAAGCCAGTCACCTCAGGGACATTAGTGAGCAGGCTTACCTCTGCAGACACCTGGAGCTCAACCCCTCTGGTGCGCTCTGGGAGACAGTACAGAACCTGTCTTAAGAGTTTTCCAGGGAACCAGCAGTTAGCGTAATGGCTATGTCGCTGGACTCCCACGTAGTCGACCGCGGTTCGCGTCTCAGACCCGGTGGCTTAAATCTCACGCCGGGCGCGTGTGCGTGTGTGCCCAAGATCCTGAGAGGAGAATGGAGGAGAAGGGATTGCGGCGTGACCATCCCCCCTGGGGGGTGATTTCTCGCTTTCTGTCTCTATGTCTCTGTCTGTCTGGCGAGCGCACGCGCCCTATAGCGAAAACCTCTCCAAAAAAAAAAAAACAAAGAGTTTTCCAAACCCACAGACAGGAATGTCACAGAATTTTCTCCCATCCATCACTGGTAGAACTCTGCTTTCAAAGGCATTGACTCTCAGGTATTTCTAGCTTTCTCTGTGGGCTACCACATGTACTTCCTGGGCCAGAGGAAAAGAAAAAGACAAACAACAGAACAGGAATCTAGGGCAAGAGCCACTAGTAGTTACAGTAATTAAAGTGTGCAGAGGTTATGAGCAGAGCATGAACAACACCTCCTGCAATAACGGAATGTGGTTTATGAATCTCCAAGAGGATGAGGTTTGCATGTTTTTCAAATATATTTCACCATAAAATCTTTTTTTTCGTTATTTATTTTATTTGTTATTATTTTAATTTGTTGTAGGACACGTGTGCTTACCAGAGAGAGTGAGAAAGTGAGAAAGCAAGCCACCAGGTCCGGGACTCAAACCATAGTCAGCCATATGGGAGTTCAGCGCCCTAACCACCACATCACCCACTAGCCCCACAAGATCTTTACATAGAGCATCCTAATAATGGATTAGTAATGTTCAGCATAACCAGTTTTGAGGGCCCTTGTTTAAGTTGGTATTCTATAAACTTTGTTTATAAAAAGCCAAACAGTAAATATTTTCAGCTTTATAAGTCACATGGTCTCTGTGACAATTACTTAACTCCACTTTTATATCAAAAAAGCAACCATAGACAATATTCAAACAAATGGCCATGGCTGTGTTTCAATAAAACTTTACACACAAACTAGGTGGAGAGGCCAGTGGGAGCATGGTGGTTAAGGTATTGGATCCCACATGGCTATGTGTATGGTTTGAGTCTCAGATCCAGCAGGTGGGGGGAAAAATATGCTGGGCATATGTGCATTCCTGGCCCAAAATCCCAGGAGAATGGAGGAGAAGGGACTGTGGCATGGCCATTCTCCATGGGGGTTGGTGATTTCTCATTTTCCCTCCCTCTCACTCTCCAGGCAGTGCACATGCCCTATGGTAAAAATCTTAAAAAATGAACAAGCAAACAAAGGGGTGGATCAGATTCGGTCAGTGATAGTTGGTCTACCAATCTCTGTTCTGATTTTTTCCTACAGTTCCACCCAGCTCTAGGATTCTAAGACGTGTTTGTGATCGTTCTTCACACCAAAGGTAACACTGAGTGATCTTAGCAAAGCCTTTGCTCCCTCATCCCCATGGGGATCCACCATAACTGTGTTTCAGATCAATGTGCCTTATCTCTCTGGAACCCCATCTCAATTAGCCCTCTGTAGCAGCCTCTTCATCCCATTTTGCCCACAGCCTCTCTGCTGAGAAAAGCAACTGAGCCTTAATTAAATTATTCTGTTGGAGAAACAAAAATAGTGTTGCCCTGAGGCTGTCTAAATTCTCCATGTCATGAGAAGAGAAAAATAAATAGTGGCGCAAAATAAACAAGTTCTACCCATCCCTCGTGAAAGCCCTAGAGAAGTATGAAGACTGGGAGAGAATGGTGGAGGGTGGGGAGGTTAGGTTCAGATGGCAAGTCTCAACTCCCAACTCTACCTCAAGACAACAGTTCCTTCTGATATACACAATTCAACTGCATTTATTAGCCATCTAGTGAATTCTAGGCATTCATTCCTTCACTCCAGAAAAACATATCTATATTTTCTTTGTGCCAGACACTGCTAGACAGGACTGGATACATAATTTGTGGGGCTCAGCACAAAACAATAATAATTCCTTGTTCAACAATTATTAAGAGTTTCAGAGACTGGAAGATAGCATGGTGGTTTAGGAGCTGGACTGCAGTTTGAGTCTCAGGCCTGGTGGCTTGCTTTTAAAGAGATAACACTCAGAATGGGAGACTATATTTACAAACTCTCCCTTGGATAAGGGACTGATAAACAAAATATACAGGGAACTCAAGCAGCTTACTCACAAAACAGTAAAATTAAATTAAAAAAAGATAAGATAAAAGAAAATCCAATTAAAAGATGAGCAAGTCAGGGACTAGCAGTTAGCGTAATGGCTATGTCGCTGTCCATGTACTCGACCACGGTTCATGTCCCAGACCTGGTGGCTTAAAGCTCACGCCGGGTGCGTGTGCATGCGTGCCCAAAATCCCAAGAGGAAAATGGAGGAGAAGGGATTGTGGCATGGCCATCCCCCCTGGGGGATAATTCCTTGCTTTCTGTCTCTCTGTCTCTCTATCTGCCTGGCGAGTGCACGCACCCTATCGCAAAAACCTCTCCAAAAAAAGATGAGCAAGTCAGATGAACAGACAACTCTCTACAAAAGACATATGAACAACCAAAGAGCATATGAAAAAAGTGCCCAACATCCCTTATTACAAGGGAGATATAAATCAAAACTACATGAGATACCACCTAACCCTGGTCAGATGGCTAAATTAAAAAGAAAAAAAAATGGTAAGTGCTGGCGAGGCTGTGGTGAAAAGGGAACTCTCCTACACTACTGGTAGAAATGTAAATTAGTGTAGCCACTGTGGAGAACAATTTGAAGGTTCCTCAAGTATCTACAAAAAGAACTACCATATGATCCAGTAATTCTACTCCTGGGTAGAGTAGAATTCTACCCTTCTTTACCCAAAAGATAAAAATACACTTAGTCAGAAAAACACCAGCACATACATGTTTATTGCACCATTATTCACAATTGCTAAGACACAGAATCAACCCAAATTTCCAAGAACAGATAAATCATAATGAAAGTGTGGCACATATACACTATGGAATACTACTCAGCCATTAAAAAATAATAATAAAACAAAGAGACCCTGGCATGTGATAGAAAGTGGATGAACATGGAGGATTTAATGCTAAGCAAAGTAACACAGACTATGAAAGAGAGCCATTGTATGTCTCCACTTAATATATGCCAAAAGTCTGCACTCTAGGGCAGAGACTGAAAGATTGGAAAGTATAAAAGCATGGAAAGAAACTGTGGAAAGATACCAGAGACAATGTGGGTGGGAGGGAGGTGGGAAATAGGGGTGAGGTGGGAGAGAGAGGAAGAAAAGGCAAAACATTCAATGGATATAAGAATGGAAAATTGCCTGTTGATGACATTGTGTATGGTTATATTCTCGACTGGACTAACATACAGTGTATTCATGCTGGGAAAACTCATTTTCTATGTTATAAAAATATACAGTGGTTGAATGTAAAAAAAAGAAAAATACATATATTTTAAAAAAGGTTTTAATCAGAAATTTTCAAGATACTTTAACTTCTCCATAGCAGATTGTTTTACATCTATCATGACTCACAGTCATTTTATTTTCATTATTATTTATCTTAAAGTAGAGCTGTTGCTCTTTTACCTGTGTTTCTGCTGCATTTTTGAACTTACTAGTATTTAAAAACATTTTAGGCACATGACCAAGAAAAATAATTAACTTACGATATTTACTGAAATGTTTCATGTACCCCCCCCATCTCATTCTCTTCACCCTTGCTCAGAATTTTCTATCTCAGATATAGTGTTTATAATTCTCATGAACATTTTATGTTAAGGTTACATATGTAAGTATCAATAAAATTATATATAGTTTTTAGAAAAGTTTCAAAATGGTGACAGCAGAGTATTAAATCAAGTGTGGGGCCCTTCCAAGTGCTATGCAACTGCAGAAGTCTCAGCATGAAACTGACCCTGGTGCTAAATGTTGGTACGACAAACATCTGGAGATATGAGGATATACTGAGGATTCTAGTCTTCGCCCTAGGGAAGCTACTATCCAGACTGGTACGACAAACATCTGGAGATATGAGGATACACTGAGGATTCTAGTCTTTGCCCTAGGGAAGCCACTATCCAGATATGTAGAGAAGATGTGTGTAGTAGAAAACTAACTAATAAGGCTTCATAAATCCTTTCAAATTCCTTTAACACTTTTGTCCACATCAGATCCCAGTGGACATCTATCTTCAACAGCCAGCATCTGTGTCACTTTGTTGGCATCTGACCACAAGCTGCTAGAGCCACTTTACTGCGAGCTCACAGAACTGGAAGTCCTTCACCCCTGACTTGTATGGAAATCCATCTAGTCCGCTCCATGCCCCTTGCTGGGCCAACTCTGAAGCCAAATGTGCTCTGACTCCAGGCGTCCCCTATAGCATTGAGTCACACCCAAGCTTGGCTCCCTGTCTTTCCTCTTTCCCCACTTCCCTACCAGTTCTTTCTGGGAAAACTTCCTAATAGATCATTTCCACAAACAAGTTTTCATTTTAGGGTGTGCTCTAAAGGAACACAGAGACATACATATAAGTTATAGGGGAGTATTATGAACTAGATATTTGTGTCCCCTCTTCATTTCATGTGTTGAAATCTGAACCCTCAAGGTACGAGTATTAAGAAGTATAGCTTTCGGAAAGTGATTAGGTCATGAGGACAGAGGTCTCATGAATTAGTGCCTTCATAAGAAAGAACACAAAATAGATATATCCCTCGGCCACATGAAGATATATAAGACAGCCATCTGCAAACCAGGAAGACAGCCTTCCCCAGACACTGGATCTGCCAGTACAAATCTTGAGCTCCTCAGCCTCCAAAACTGTGATACATGAATGTCTAAGCTCTCTGGTCTAAGGTATACTGTTACAGCACTCAAATTGACTATGACAAGGGATAAAGTACAAAAGGAAAGGTGCTAGAAATCCTGAAAAAGTACAGTGTACACTCATACTTTGGGAAACATGATTTCTTTCAGCTTAAGGTCATGAGTGTCACAGGCAGAAAGATTCTTAGATGAGCTGGTGTTTACACTGGGGCTTGACAAATGGTTATTATTTCAAAGGGGTGAAATAAATGGTGAACATAGGAGGAGGTACTGCCCTTATCTAACTCTGTTTATCCCTCCATATCTTCTTGTCACTCTTTTCTACCCTGCTCTGTGTCTAAAAGGTTGACCTGCATCAACAGATAAATTTTCCTTCTGGAAAGATTAGGCTAATGACCTCTGAGGTGATAGGAAAGTGAAAGAGCACAAATATATTGTCATGCATCAAGCACATAAGGACATTTTGGTCAATGACAGATTGCATATACAACAATAGTTCCATAAGATCATAACAGATTACAACAAAGCTTAGGTGTATAGTAGGCTATACCAGCTACATAAGTATACTCTGTGATGTTCACATGATGATGAACTCACTTAGTAACACAGTTTTTAGCATGTATCCCTATCATTAAATGACATATGATTGTATAATGGACAGATGGACAAGAGGGAAGATGGAATTAGTGGCCTCTGAATGTTGCTATTCAGTGGCTTAACCTTGGCTTTCTAGTATATATTTGGAGTAGAGTCATTTGTTCACCCTTTTGTTAATATTTCTTTTAGTTCTATAGCTGATTTTAAGATGTTTCCTTTCAGAAGGTAATTAATAGAGTTACAATTCTTCCAACAAAGTTGGAATCTCAGAGTTGTTTAGAGCTGTTTGTGCTCTTGGCATAAAAGAGGACACTGACAGGAGGATGCAGTTGCAAAAAAAAAAAAAGGAGGAATTATGAGAAACATTTTGCAAAGTAAACATCATTAGGAAAAGGGAATGATGAAGCTAAAATAAGCTAAAATAAATGTTGCCTGCTGAAGCCTACTTTGTATTACAAATCATGAAGGGGCTTGATTGGACAGCTCATTGGAGACAAATAGCCTGCAATTCATTTATTTTTCCCACTGACTTTTGGCCAACATGCTGCAAGATTCATGTAACTTCTATTTGACAGATTCTTTCTGCATGCTGAGGTGATATGAGGCAGCACTTTGCTCAAAAAAACACCTGGTTTGGGGGAACAAACTCTACTGCACATTATCTCTAAATGTATATGCTGTCAAGGTCCCACATGTCATAACTAATACACTCAAAAAAGCTAACTGAGAAGACATAACAAAGAGATCACGTACAAGCTGAAGATAGGGTAAGAAAACCATAAGGGATGATGAAGCACCCTGGACCCAGCTGCAGTGAAGAGTTATTGGTACCACTTCTAGAATATATATGAATATTCACATTTTCATAAGTCTACTTATGTACTTCTTCCATGAGAAGGAGAAACTTGCAGACATCCATCTCAAATAGGGTCCTCAACCAGCTCCCACCTGCCATGATCACAGGCACACCCAGCATGAACAGGGAGGCCTCAGGTGGCAAACCCACAACATTCACATGTAAGTCCATTTGCAGTACCATTGCACCATCATTTGGTCCCTGTATATCTGCATTTTATAGAGGAGAAAACTGTAGTTGATTCCCCTGTTTAGCTGGTCCAAAGAAGGCTCAGAGAAAAAAAAAAAAGTGACAGCACTTGGAAAAACAAAACTCTCTAAAAATATTACTCCTCTCTGGTGAGTACATGTGCCCTCTGGCAGAAGGAAGGATCTCATTCGGTAAAGGTTCTTAAACCAGCAGAATGTACTCAGAGAGAGTTTCCTGAGAATAAAAGCAACACAAAAGAAACCAGAGCTGAGAAGAGTAGAGATAGGTGGATTCATGGTAATGTGCAGGCACCTGGCTCGTCTTGAAGGAGGATAGCAATTCATGATGCCAGATTCTCTGTATCAATTGAGTGATCCAGTTAGTCACTTTTTTAGCTTAAGTCAGTTGAAGCTAGCTTTCATCACTTCTAATACTGCTCTTTCTAGACTCCCACAGACCGCCCAATCCATCCCTACAATGCTGCTGATCACTTTGTATGGTCTGATGTTTTGCACCATCTCCCTCATTAGATTCTGAATTCCTTCTTTTCCTCTTTACCAAAGACCTGGCACAAATCAATAAGGGCTTGATAAAGATAAGAAGAAAATAATACAATCAGTCAGGGTTCCAAGATGAAGTGGCTCAGTATTCCCAATTTTTTAAATAAAACTAATAAGCATGCCGATGGTAGTGATAACTACCATTTATTGAGCATTATGTCTCTAAGAACTTTTCTAGCATTTTCTTACTAAATGGTGAAAACCATACCTTGAGTAGTTGTATTAAATCATGCCTCTAGTCAGGAAGCAGAGACTAAAGATTTCAAGCAACTTGTCCCATGTCAGGGGGAAGTGACAAACATAGGCTATCCACTCCAAAGTTCATGCTTTTATTTACCATGTGAACAGTCCTAAGCCTTCTACTTTACCATTTTCTTGAATAAAACCCTTATCCTGACTTGCCACTCTTGGCTCTGCTTTGTGTGAACTTTATCATCAAGGAAATAGAACTACATTTATTTCCCTTGGCCACCTTCCCATGTCAGGTCTAGCCCCCAATAGACCATAGGTCTTCATGCCAGGTAAGCAAAGTAGCATCTTCTTTAGTTCAGGATCACATTGGGGGCTGAGAAATAGGGTGGCACCTAGACCACAGTGCTCATACCCCAAAATTCAGGAGGATGAAATGCCTAACTCCATCAGTTTGATATTACAACTCAATTCCCCAAAATATCCAGTTCATGTTTAGGCCCAAAAGCAAACTAAAGTATAATTTGAGTATACAGTTTGAGGTCAAACTCACCTAGGTCTGATTTCTGACTGTCACAATCTGGATGACACTGAGCAAATAATGTCAACTCTCTCAGCCTCCATTACCTCATCTATAAAATAGAAACAAATACCTCAGAGAAATGTTGAGAGGACAGAGAAAATTAGCCCTGATTATAGCAAACTAACAATATCTAGCATACAATAATTATTCTAGTAGTAGTAGTAGCCATAACAGTTATTATCTAAATCTTGTCTTTCCCAGAGACTAAGGAAGAAAAAATTCAGTGGCTTTGCAGGGAGGAATAAAGTAACCCCAAATGCCTACTACCTATTTTTTTCCATACACACATTTCTATGCATAAATAGTTTTATGAGTGCATCTCCTTTCTATGAAGCCTTTGGACTCATTTTTTAAAAGATTTATTTTATTGAACTTTATTTAATTTATTCATTTTAATTTGACCAGAGAGAGAAAGAGAAAGAAGGAAAGTGAGAAAGCAAGCCTCCAGGTCTGGGACTCGAACTGCAGTTTGTTATGTGGGAGTCCAGTGCTCTTAGCCACCACACCACCTGCCAGTCCCATGGTCCCTCTTTACCCTAGTTGTGTTGAGTTGCCTGATCTACTAAATAAAAATATGGGATACTGGGCTAGTGGGTGGAATGGAGCTTAAGGTGCTGGATCCCACATGACTGATGGCACAGTTCAAGCCCTGGAGCTGTAGGCTTGAAAATCACACCAAGTACATGTGTGTGCCCAAGATCCTAAAAGGAGAATGGAGGAGAAAGGATTACAGTATCCACCCCGACACACATACACCCCTAGGGATGGTGATCCCTCCCTCTCTCCCACCTGTAATCCGTGACAAAACTAAAAAAAAAAAAAAAAAAAAAGAAAAGGACTACCTAGTTAAATTAGAATTTCAGGTAAACAATGAATACCTTTTATAGTATAAATATATTCCAGGCAATATTTTGGACATACTTTAACTGAAGAAGCATTTGTGGTTTTATCTGAAATTCAAATTTAACTAGGCATGCTGTATTTTATCTGGCTATCCTAGTTACACACTCCTCTACAATGTCTTACAGGTCTCTTGTGCAGGGCTCCCTCCCCTCCCCCGATGTTATAATGGCCTTATGTTGAGAGCTGATACCTCTTCCACCTAAGACAACAAGTAACTTTAAGGTCCTCTGATAGTAAAGAGTTAATTAACTCATTTTGTAAAGAGTAATGATGGTATTATGATGAATTTTTAAGAGCTCTTATGCTTTAGAATAGACACCAAAATACTTAAGACAGAATGGTATAATTTCAGAGATTTGCTTCAAAATAATAAAGGAGCGGAGAAGCAGATGAATGCATAAAACAAAATTCTCCATGAATTGATGATTTTGAAGTTGAATGATAAGTACATAAAAGTTCACTACAGTTTTCTGTATTTTATGTTTGAACTTTTCCATTATGAAAAAAAATAAGTTTTAAAATCTGCTGACAGAAGCAGGTTCCAACCATCTAACCACTCACATAGGACAGTTATCTGAATGAACCACCCACATTTTATCCTAATTAGATCATTAAGTAGCTCTGGGACATTGAGCAAATCATTTGCCCTCTCTGAACCTCAGTTTCCTTATCTGTTTAAAATGGAAAAAATGGATTAAATGGTTCCTACAAAAGTCTCTGAACCTCAGATAACTAAATTGGGACACTTTCAACCTTTTATAGGCTAAATTGCCTATGTACTGCCTCAGCTTTCCCTGCCCATCAGCTCTAACGTGAGAGAGCCTTCAGCTTCCACCCCACATTTCAACCCAAAGGGCCCCAAAGCCCTCAGTCCCAGAGAAGTTGCCCTTCCCAAAGATTTACCTGGTGGACAGCCAGCCTCGAGGCCTGTGGGGTGGGAGCCAGCCCGGGTGGTGAAGCCCCATGGGGGCCTTGAGACTACAGTCCGCCTTCCAGCAGCCTGAGGAGACAGGCCGGCCTGACAAAGCACGCTGACCGGAAGTGAGAGCCATGCTGGGCCGGGAGGAGAGACGTGCTGGCCTGAGGAGACACGACAGCTTGAAGAGAGACTGACCGGCGTGAGTAGATAACGCCCGCAGGCCCAAGGAGACACACCTGAGCATGCGCACATACTCCCCCGCCCAAAGCCCGACAGGTGAAGAAATGAAGAAGGGATGCAGGTTTGATCATTCCACGTGGGAGGGGTGCTTTCTCCCTCTCCCTCTCCACGTATCTTTGGCGAGCGCCTGGGCCCTCTGGCAAATTTTCAAAATAAATCAGAGAGAGAGAGAAAATAAAAGATCTCCGTAACTCACTATAGTAATGAGGGAGGAGTGTAATAAAATCTCCTTTTGCATTTAACTTAGAGACCTTTTTTCACATTTGCAGTTTCCTAAAAGTTCTTGTTGGAGGTTCCTAAGATTAAAGGGCTGATCTGAACCCAAACTCTTAAGGTCAAATTTCTCCTGGCCCTAAAAGTGTACTCACTAGAGAAGGAGGACTAGGAGAAGAAATGAGGGCCTAAAAAGAAGGATGCCATTTGGAAATGCCACCTAAGGAGCAATCTGATTGATGGTAATTGCTGTTTTTTTCCTAACATCTCTGTGTTTTTTGTGGAGGTGGGGGGTGGGTGGGGAGATATGTGCTTATTATTTTTTTTTTAATTTCAAAGGAAAAAATCACAAAAACTATGTTTTCATCCCAAAGTCCACTATTTAGAAGTAATAATTATGAACATTTGGAGATTAAAAGTCTAAGGAAACTAAAAGGAATCAGCTCCTAGGAGAAATGGATGATTTCGGCTAAGTACATGATGAGCCTGAAACATTTTCTGTCCCCAAAAAAGCACTCAAAAAACTAATGGGTGCATTTCACAAGGATACAGGAGCCAGGTGCAAGGGGCCAAATCTGAGACAACATGAGCATCAAAATAATTAAAGCTAGGGGAACCAGCAGTTAGCATAATGGCTATGTCACTGGATTCCCACGTAGTGGACTGTGGTTCGCGTCCCGGACCCAGTGGTTTAAAACTCACGCCAGGCGCGTGTGCGTGCGTGCCCAAGATCCCGAGAGGAGAATGGAGGAGAAGGGATTGCGGCGTGACCATCCCCCCTCGGGGGTGATTTCTTGCTTTCTGTCTCTATGTCTCTCTGTCTGTCTGGCAAGTGCACGCGCCCTATAGTGAAATCCTCTCAAAAAAAAAAAAATTTAAGCTAGTAATGAAGTATACAAAATTGAAAAGGGGATACATGACTCCATATTAAAAATAAACAGGTAAAAAGCAATACATATACATACACACAGCTCTAATATGTGCTTGAATGTGTCCTCCCAAAATCCATGTGTTGAAATTTGATTGTGCTGGTATTAAGAGGGTGAAAATTTAACCCAGCTATGAGATTAAGGAGTGGAGCCTTTGCGAGGTGACTTGAATTATATAAAACCATCATGCTGGGGCCCCCAGGATTAAAAACTGGTAGCTTTATAAAAAAAGGAAGTGAGACAGATACATACAAAGAAATACAAGCTGTTGCCCTCTCACCAGGGTATGCTGTGTGCTGCTTCAGAATCCCATCAACAAAACACCAAATGTAGCCCCTTGATTTTTCACCCCCAAAACTGCTATTCTTTTTAAATTAACCAGTGTGGAATTAGTTTTTAGTGAGAGAAAATGGATTAAATTAGTGTCTACAGATGTGTATTTTTATTTATATATTGTATAGATATATATTACATATATGTGTATATATATATTACATGTGTGTGTATATGTATATATATGTGTGTGTGTGTGTGTGTATACATATACATATATAGTCAAATGTTTGAACTGACAACAACTTTTCAAAAATCTATCCCAGACCAGCAGGTGGCAAGGAGGTTAAGACATATGACAGACATGGCTGACTGTACGGTTTGAGTTCTGGACAGGGGCTTGAAAATCCCACCAAGTGCATTTGTGTGCATGCCCAAGATCCAAAGAGAAGAATAAAGGAGAAAAGACGAAGAAAGAAAATCTATCCTAATTTGTGTAGGGTCGTTTTGTATATAACTTATCATTCTACTATTCAGCAAATTTTAGATTTCTTTCACATTACTGTTTTTTTTTTTTTTTTGAGAGGTTTTTTCTATAGGGCGCATGTGCTTGCCCGAAAGACAGGGGGAGAGGGCGCATGTGTTTGCCAGAAAGACAGAGAGAGACAGAGAGACAGAAAGCAAGAAATCACCCCCCAAGGAGGGTGCACATGCAGCAATCCCTTCTCCTCTCGGGGTCTTGGGCACGCATGCACACGCACCCGGTCTGAGTTTGAGTCACCAGGTCCGGGACTTGAATCACTGTCGACTACGTGGGAGTCCAGCGACATAGCCATTACTGTTTTTAAGAATGACTTTCTACTTCTTCAGATAATATTCTTTTAGGCTTAATTTGTTTTTCAAACTGGACATTTCTCAAAAAATATCTTTCCCAAAATTGATAAATTGAACTTTATCAAAATTTTAAAATCTTCCTCATTGAAAAGGAACCTTAACAAGATAGAATGGCAAATTGCAGAAGATATTCATAATATGTATGTCTGACAGAGGACTTGTATCCAACTGTATGAAGAACTCTCACAACAAGATAAGAACACAAGCTATTCAAGTGAAAAAATGGACAAAAGACTTGAACAGACATTTAACCAAAGAAAATATACAGGTAGAAAATAAGCATAGGAAGAGATGCTTGGCATCATTAGTCATCTCACAGGTATTTTTTAATTCTAGGATCTTGTGCTACACAGTGGTTAAAATAGCTGCTCCAGAATTTCCTGGAAGTGCCAACTGCTTCATTAATCTCCCACATGTGGTTCCAGGCTTTCTGATTAAATGCTGCTGTCTGACTTTATTATTCAGACCTGAACAAGCCAAGCATATAGCAGGATTTATGTGTAGATTTGCCGTCCAGGATATCCAGCAAATTTTAAATTCTTAAGTGTCAGTAGCTCATATTGAATTTCAGACAATTCTGGCTTCATTTGGGTGGGCTATTTGGGCTAAATCTAACCTGGATTTAGAATTCATCCACCGTTTATGCTTGGTAATTATGCCAGCTTTTTTCTTTGGAGATTGAAGACTGGTTATGGAAATCAGATGTTTGCCTCTTCTAAATATATAAATTCACTCTCAACCTCTAATTTGTGATGCTATATAGTAAATAAAAAAATAATAAGCTGAGAGGAAGAAAGACAAAATCTTCATTTCTGAACTTAATTTAAAGCTGGCTTAATTCACCCTAAGCCATGTATAAGAACGAAAGCAGTTCCTCATTAGATACCAATTAGAATAAACCTGTCTTCTTAAGATGAAATGGAAGTTGTGTGTGTAGGGTGCAGGGCGGGGTGCGGGGG
>NW_006160083.1:1531117-1535168 GCF_000334495.1 Tupaia belangeri chinensis | reverse complement strand
GTGAGAGTAGGGGATTGGTTATTTGAACAGAATGGGTCAGTGAAAAATCAGTCTTTGAGCACAGGACTGCTGATCCCCTGAAATTTTGGATATATTTTTTTCTATTTTTACATATAATAACAATATCTAACATTTACTGAGAGTTTATAATATGCCAGGCCTAATGCTAAACTTTTCACTTCATCCCTTAACTGCTCTCTGATTTAGAAACTACTTTATTCCCACTTTACAGATTAAGAAACACAGGCTTAGAGATTAAACAACTTGCTTATATCATAGAGCTAGTAAAAGCAGGACTGTAATTCAAACTCAGGTGGCCTGGTTTACTTATATTCTCTTCATTTCTTTTTTATAATATTTTAAAATCTTTAATCCACTTAGAATTTATTTTTGCAGTGTGATAGAAGTGAGACAGTAATGTTGTGTTCTCTAAAAATCCAACCAATTGGCCCACCACAATTTAAAATGTTTATTTTTTTTAACTATTTAATGACATGGGGAAATGTATGTGGCATGTTAAACAGAAAAAAGGGAGACACAGTAGCCTATATACACACTGTAAATGACTACATTGAACGTAAATTATGGGGGAGGAAGGCAGCAGGTGGCATGGTGGTTAAAGAGTTAGACTCCCACATAGCCAACCACAGTTCGAGTCCTGGACCTGATGGCTTGCTCTCTCCTCTCTCTTTTTCTCTCTCTATCTGCCTCTCTTTGGTGAATTCATGTGCACTATAGAAAACAAAATAATAAGTAATAAAATTAAATAAATAATAAGTTTAAAAAACACAAATTATGGGGCAGCCTGTTACATGGTGATTAAAACAGCTGTATCCCACAGGGCCAACTACACAGTTTGAGTACATAACTGACTGCTTGAGAAACATGCTGAGCACATGTGTGTGTGTCTGTGTGTGTGTGTGTGTGTGTGTGTGTGTGTGCCCAAAATCCTGAAATGAGAGAGAAATGGAAAAGAAAGGATTATAACATGACTATTTCCCATGGTCAGGATGCTTTCTCACTTCACATCTCCCTCTCTCTCTCTCTCTCTCTCTCTAGCAAACTTACATGTCTGAGATCAGAAATCTAGCATCAGACTGTTTAGGGAGACCTGAATCTCACATCTACCTCTTTTTTTTCCACCCAGAGGGCACATGTACTCACAAGAGAGCAACAGAGAGAGAGAGAATGGGAATAGGGATGATGCAATTCTTTCTCCATTTCTCCTTCCTTATAAGGTTTTGGGCATGCATGCTCACATGCCGTGTTTATTTTTCAAACCATCAGGCCCTGGACTTGAACTATGCAACAAACCATGTGAGATCCAGCCACCTTAACCACCACACCATGGACTGGCCCCCATATCTACCTCTTAACTCTCTCTGGGTGGCCTTATACAAAGTATTGGGTCATAGGAAAAGTCATGTGTGGTTTTTTTAATGCAAAAATGCGTCATGACTTTTATAACAACCAAATAGTTAACCTCTCTGTGCCAGTCTCTTATCTATAAATTGTGAGCAATAATATTAGTTATCTCCTGAGGTGACTGAAAAGCTTAAATAAGGCAATCAGTGCAAAATAGTGCTTAGTATAATGTTAAGAACTGAAAAAAAAAAAATGGAGGCTTAGCATTTCAAAAACATGGCACATATATATATGTCAAATATATTAATGGTTATAATCATTGACTATGGTTTTTTTGCTATTTTTTCATGTAAATGTTTATATTAAAATTTTTCAGATTGTTTATAGTTACTTGTTTGCTTTTTATAATCGGGGGGAAAATGTTGTTTTAAAAAGTCTAAGTGGGGGACCAGCAGTTAGCGTAATGGCTAGGTCGCTGGACTCCTATGTAGTCAACCACGGTTCACGTCCTGGACCCGGTGGCTTAAAACTCACACTGGGCGCATGTGTGTGTGTGCCCAAAATTCCAAGAGGAGAATGGAGGAGAAGGGATTGTGGCATGGCCATTTCCCCTGGGGGGTGATTTCTTGCTTTCTGTCTCTCTGTCTCTCTGTCTGTCTGGCAAGTGCTCGCACCCTATAGCAAAAACCTCTCCAAAAAAAAGTCTAAGTGGTATGGTAATGCTAAGATATTCTAGAACCAGAAAATCGGAACCTTACAAACCCCCATTTGATATGCTCCTTTGCTGAGAAAACCCCTCTGTCTCTCTCACAGGGAACAAATTCTTCATTTCCATAAGCTGAAGACACAAGAGGTGTTAGAGCAAGAATTCAGCAAAAATAGAATCCTTAAAAAACAAATTGGAAGTATTTGGCATTATGAAAACAGGAACCAATAAATGTAAATAACTCCCAGGTAAATTATCTCTTCAAGTCCCTGAGGTGCTGTGAGAATTGGGAATATGTTATATTGCATTATAATTTATAATTGGATTTTGAAGTCTGTTCAGTAATAGGTCTAGTAACAGGGCTGGGAATTAATCCTCAATTCGCATCTCGTTACATTGTTGAGAATATCATACACCAGAGCTCTACATGAGGTAGACTTACAAGGTTATAAATAAGGGGGCCAGCTGGGCCCATAGGACTTAAAGCCAGGTACTTTTTTATACATGGAGAAAATGTTGGGGTAGAAAGCTGGAAGATTATTCAAAATAATTCAGTTCTCTTACTAAACTTCCCCAGGCTTCAGATAAAGCTAATGAAGCAGAGATTTATCTATGTTTCTTCTGAGATGATTGATGAAAAAATCAGCTGCAAATAACTAGGAAAACAATTGAGAAAAAAGCTGAATATATTTCCTACAGGCAGGAGTCTGCCACTGCCGTAAAATTGCTAATGTTGAGAACTTCAACACATGGAAGAAAAGGTAAGGCAACTGGTTCTGGAAAATGGTAGTTAAATATTCCCTTCCAGCGACCCTACTTCTCTTCCACTGAGAACTTACAATAGAAGGCCAAGAGAGAGAGAGAGAGAGAGAAAGAATGGAAGCTGTGTAACTTTGAGTCTGTTTCTTGACCTCTCTGAACTTCATTTTCCCCATCTGTCTAGTAGGAATACCTATCCTGTATTATTTCTGTGAGGACTTCAAGTAACTCATGCAGTGTGTGTATGTTAGAGCCTGACATTTAATGAGTATACATTGGCCCTTAGCATTATTACTGGGGTGCTGATTTCAAAAGCCTCAAAAGGGTCTGGGTCACTGGCTCTGCTAACAAATTTGCTCATGTTTGACTTCTTTTAGTTGAAGAATAATCTCATTCTGCTATTATAGATAAGGCTTAACTGCAAACACCAGAGAGTGGTAGCAATTTACTTAAATTTACACTGAGCTATATATGATCCATGTCAGTTTGTATTAGGTTCTAAAGGCCTTAGAAGGGGAAAAGAAAACATTCCCCTGCTCGCTCATTAAGCACTTACTTAGCACCCACTATCTGCCATGTTTGCCCTTGTTATTGGGAGAGAGAAGAGAAACAAGCCTAGGAACTTTGAAAATACTCTTTCTGGGGGCCATCAGGTGATGTAGTAAAGGCGTTGGATTCTCACATGGCCCACCACGGTTCAAGTCCCAGACCCAGAGGCTTGCAACTCATGTCAGGAACACATGCACGCACGTGTGTGTATTTGAAATCCCAAAGGGGAGAATGGAAGAGAAGGGATGCAGTGTGGCTATACCCCTTTGGGGGGGATGTGATTTCTCACTTTCTGTTTCTCTCTGTTTCTCTGGTAAACACATGAGCCCTATAGGAAAAAATCTCTCTAAAAGAAAGAAAATGATCTTTCCTTGGCTCAAAATAAACTGGTGGACACATAGCTCTCATCCTCCAGGTCTTGGCTTATATGCACTTTGGGATCTAGGTACAACTCAGATTCTGTACTACAACATTATACTATGACTCCAGAATCTTCTGTGGACCTTGTATGAAGCCAGCTCTGAACCACCTTGCTCACATATGTAAAAAAAAAAAAAAAATTCATTCGTTTCCGTTAAACACAATTTAACTTTATTTTTTATGTTTTATTTATTTATTTTTTTTTGGAGAGGTTTTTTTTTTTTTTTTTTTTTTTTTTTTTTTTTTTTTGGG
>NW_006160083.1:1526442-1531054 GCF_000334495.1 Tupaia belangeri chinensis | reverse complement strand
CTCCGGTCTCTTCTAAGGATCTTGGGCACCTACGCACACGTGCCCAGCATGAGTTTAAGGCACCGGGTCCAATGCTTGAACCGTGGTCGACTACATGGGAGTCCAGCGACATAGCCATTATGCTAACTGCTGGTCCCTATGTTTTATTTTTGCCATAGGGTGTATGTGCTTACCAGAGAAAGAGAGAGACAGACAGTGAGAGGGAAAGTGAGAAATCACCCCCTAAGGGGATGGCCATGCCATAATCCCCTCTCTCTTCTCCTCTCGGGATTCTCGACACCCACGCGCACCCAGTATGATAAGCTACCAGGTTCAGGAATTGAGCCACAGTCAGCCAATTAACCAGTCCAGCACCTTAACCACCAGGCCACCTGCTGGTTCCAACTTTTTAATTTTTTTAATCTTCCAGAGGGTGAATGCACTTGCCAGAGAGACAAAGAGGGAGCTGGGGAGAGAAAACACCCTCAACAGGGCATGGTCACGTTACAATCCTTTCTCCTCCATTTCCTTCCTATTGATTTTTTTAGGGTTTGTACACACATGTGCCCAGTATTTTTTTTTTTTTTAGATTTTTTTTGTCATAGGGTACATGCACTCACTGGAGAGAGACAGAGAGAAGGAAAATAAGTAATCACCACCAGGAAGGATAATCATGCAGCAAACTCTTCTCCATTCTCTTCCTGGGATCTTGGGTACACACCACATGCACCTGGCATGACCTTTAAACCACCAGGGTCTGGGACTTGAACAATGGTCTACCATGTAGGAGTCCAGCATCTTAACCACCACGTCCTTTCTGGCCTCCACTGGCATGTTTTTTAAGCCCCCAGAAACAGGATTTGAACCACATGGCTGGCCACATGGGATCCAGCTGCCTTAATCACCTGGCCACAGAACTGGCCCCTTTTAAACACAACTGAAATTCATTTCTAAGTCTCATTCCCTACTAGTTGCATAGAAATGATATCAGAGTCACCATTAAGTATCAACCTCTGAGTTACTTTAGAATCCAGGAGACTTTTGTGCTACCCAAACGATAAAAAGAGACCTTTGACTTCCCCTCCCCCATTGTCATGGCCAGCCATGGTCCTGGAGGAGAAAGTCCAAACTGCCATCTCAAGATTGTCTTTCTTCACAGCCTAGAATGTAGTATTGGCTCTGAGGGTAAAGAGAAGAGCAACCATGCAGAAATTTACTCTTCACAACGCGACTGGACCAACATCCAACCACATCCACCACCCACCCCAGAGAACAGAACCAGGCTAGGAGCAGAGCAAGGGCCTCCAGGGTTGCCTAGCCTCTTTCACATCAAGACATCCCTGTTGTTCTAGAAAATCAAACCCCTCAAAAGCACATTATCAAAATTGTGGGGTATTTTTCTTATTCAATCTTACTGGTTCAATTCTGTGACTGTATTTATAAACTCAGTTGGACTTCATGAAAAAAGTTAAATTTAAGGCCCTTTAGATATGTGAATCCTGAGGCCAGCAGGTGGTGTGGTAAATTAAGGCAGTTAGACCCCACATGACTGACTGTGTAGTTCAAGTCCCAAACTTGGTGACTTGAAAAAAACACACTGGGCAAGTGTGCCTGCATGCCCAAAACCCCAAGAAGAGAACAGAAGAGAAGGGATTGCAGCATGGCCATCCTCCCGGCACAGGGGAGAGAGAGGAGATACTTCCCCAGTTTTCCTCTGTGTCTCTGTCTTTGGTAAGCACACATGCCCTATAGCAAAGTTTTATTAAAAAAAAAAAAATGAAAAAAAATGAAATGTGAATCTCAAGGGAAAAAATAAAGGCAGAAAACTCCCCTTACTCTTCTCTTGCTTACTCCTTGCCCTGCTTCCCCCAAGCCCCAAGCCTACCCACTAACCCCCACCCAAGGTTAGAGTTTGAGAAAGCCCTGCCAGAGACCCTGTGAGCTTATTCAGGGCTTTATTTAATTAGAAAAGGTTCCCACTTTCAGAGGACAAGACCACATGCCAGTGTGCACAGTGATGTGCAGACAGGATCTTAGCCTCTTCTTGACCCCTCTGTGAGGCAGTTTTGTGTAATGCACAGCCTGCACCACTATGCACAGCCACCTCAAGACATCTGTGTGGCCTTCCAGGAAAGAAATCAGAATCTTTTTCTAAAGTTGGAGGATAAAGGATGGGGTGAGTCTCATTGCTTTGGACAGCCTGTGCCTTGTGTTCAGGGTAATCAGTATCCAAGCTACTTGTCTCTGACTCCTGGGCAGTACCTCTGGGCAGAAAGTTACTCCTTAAAAAGTGATTTCTGTCTCCCAGTCACTTGTTTTGACAACCGGCTGTTTCTCACCTATTGTGTCTCTCTATAGTTCTCCTTGCAGAATGTGCAGCAAAAGGTGGGCTGAGCATAGGCTGGGAAAGCTTTTGACAGCCAGCCATGCGGAAACTTGAAGACAAAAGGCTTCAAGCAGTTATTCTTTACAGCCTTGGGTTAAGCAGCTGCTGGGGCTAGGGATGGATAATAAAGAGTGCACCCTAAACCAAGCTTCAAAGAGGGACTTGTTTGGTTTGGCTGAGGCGGGTGGTTGAAGGAGCCCCATAGAACAAGTGCTTTTATACATCCACCACCTCCCTCCTGCAGCTGAGAATTGTTAATCAGGTACTGTGGTAAAGTGCCCTAAATGTGCAGCCTGACAGTGCTGCCTGACAGCTGGTAGTCAGGTTGCTATGTCAACAGGAAGAGACCCTATTGGGGTTTTGTTTACTTATCACCAAGTTCTCTGAGTAGTTCTTAGCTGAGAGAGAGAGTAAGAAACCTGATCTGTGACTTCCAGACTGCCTCCCAGGGCACTGGAATGATTCAGAGCCCTGTGAGGAAAACTAGGTGTTTGCAAAGGCACCCAGCATCTGGGGATAGGGACCAAATAGTCAGGGACTGAGCCTTTAGATGAAGCGTTCTCACCAGGGGAGTTACATTTACAAAATGTCTACCATCTGTCTGGAATACTGCTAGAAACGATGCAAATCTGATTTTATTTTATTCCCACAACTCTCCTGGCATGTTGACATTAGTATGTTCATTTTACAGATGAGCTAAGAGAAGCCAAAGGCTAAATAGCAGAACAAGGTTAACTGAGGACAGGTACATATTGTGGATTATTACTGAGCTATTTAAAATCATGTTTTTGAAAGATATGTCATGATATATTCCCCTTAGCTTAATGCTAAGGTTAGGGGGAGAGAGGAAAACTACATAATATAGCATATCCATAAAGATATGTAAAATGAATATCCATAGAAACAAAAGCATGGAAAATAATACTGTGGAACTAACCCAAGGCCACCCAAAAAACGATGAAGCTTGTCATACAACAGAGCCAGCCGCCATCCCTTGCTTTGGGCAGAGACAAAAGGCAAGCGTCAGACTGGGAGGGCTTCCAGGATGCCCTGATGGGAGGCTGATTAGAAATAGGACATCCTATGTAATTGAAAATATCAACAAAATTGATAAACCTTTAGCAAGTCTGATCCAGGGGTAAAAAAGAATGCATTAATCACCAATATTGGGAATAGACAAGGGGTTATCACCATGTGAGTTCATTTTTGTGCAAAAATATTTTTGAAATCTATGCAGTTTTCCCATAATACACATTTTTCATGAACTTTTTAAAATATTTTTTAAATATAATTGCCAGAGGCTCCCAAGTTTACCAGAAAGGGAGAGAGAGAGAAATCACCTCCAAAATGAGATATGGTCATGCCACAATCCTTTTTCCTTCACTTCTCCATTCTGTTAGGACTTTGTGCATATACCTACATGTATGTGACTTGCTTTTCAAGCTTCCAGGCCTGTGATTTGCCCTCCCCCCACCCCCTGTTAACCATTGCACCATGGGTCTGGCCCCTCCATGAACTTTTAAAAAGATCACTTATAGATTCCATAGGTATTAAAAAAAAATAACCAGAGAAAATTAAAAATATCTTTACGCCACTAGAAACGATGGAACTATGACAACCAGATTTAGAAACCCCTCTCTAAAGTACAACAGATTCCCTTTACCTAGGACAATGAGTGCTACTCCTGCAAAGAGACTTATTTATGGAGGACTCTGAGAGACGCCACCAAGGTTTCACAACGAGTGCATGTGCATTACACTTCAGAAGATCCTCTGCACTAACCATATTGTACTGAAGATAAGCCTTCCAGCTTGCAGAGGACGGCTCAGGAAAAGTGGAAGAAACAACAGGAAATAAACAAACTTGCTAGTGATACAGGGGCTTCTTTCCTTCCTGAGAATTAAATACAACTTCAAGAGTCCCTCCACTCTGAGTGGAGTGGTCAATGGCTATTCACCCATAAAGTGCACTCAACCAACCTCTAGATAATACATAGGAATCACCGTGCAAGGTTCGGGTAAAATACACAAAAAAGGTCTGAATGTCATGAAACCTATAATATGCATGGGGAGTTTTACTTACTGTGATTATTTGGCAAGAATAAAAATAGAGCCCATTTATTATATTCCTACTACATGGCAAGTGTCATATTCAAAACTTTATAGATACTCCTCTACTCAGTCTAGAAACCTTTTGATGTTGATACCATTTTAAAGACCAGAAAACTTGGGCAGAGTGTCTCAAGCC
>NW_006160083.1:1506755-1513660 GCF_000334495.1 Tupaia belangeri chinensis | reverse complement strand
TTATTTTTTTTTTTTTGTTTTTTTTTTTTTTTTTTTTTTTTTGGGAGGTTTTTTTTTTTTTTTTTTTTTTGCTATGGAGTGTGTGCGCTCACCAGAAAGACAGAGAGAGACAGAGAGATAGAAAGCGAGAAATCACCCCCCCAGGGGGGATGGCCACGCCACAATCCCTTCTCAGGATCTTGGACACTCACGCACACGTGCCTGGCATGAGTTTAAGCCACCGGGTCTGGAACTCAAACCACTGTTGACTACATGGAAGTTCAGCGACATAGCCATTATGCTAACTGCTGGTCCCTATGTTTTATTTTTGCCATAGGGTGTATGTGCTTACCAGAGAAAGAGAGAGACAGACAGTGAGAGGGAAAGTGAGAAATCACCCCCTAAGGGGATGGCCATGCCATAATCCCCTCTCTCTTCTCCTCTCGGGATTCTCGACACCCACGCGCACCCAGTATGATAAGCTACCAGGTTCAGGAATTGAGCCACAGTCAGCCAATTAACCAGTCCAGCACCTTAACCACCAGGCCACCTGCTGGTTCCAACTTTTTAATTTTTTTAATCTTCCAGAGGGTGAATGCACTTGCCAGAGAGACAAAGAGGGAGCTGGGGAGAGAAAACACCCTCAACAGGGCATGGTCACGTTACAATCCTTTCTCCTCCATTTCCTTCCTATTGATTTTTTTAGGGTTTGTACACACATGTGCCCAGTATTTTTTTTTTTTTAGATTTTTTTTGTCATAGGGTACATGCACTCACTGGAGAGAGACAGAGAGAAGGAAAATAAGTAATCACCACCAGGAAGGATAATCATGCAGCAAACTCTTCTCCATTCTCTTCCTGGGATCTTGGGTACACACCACATGCACCTGGCATGACCTTTAAACCACCAGGGTCTGGGACTTGAACAATGGTCTACCATGTAGGAGTCCAGCATCTTAACCACCACGTCCTTTCTGGCCTCCACTGGCATGTTTTTTAAGCCACCAGAAACAGGATTTGAACCACATGGCTGGCCACATGGGATCCAGCTGCCTTAATCACCTGGCCACAGAACTGGCCCCTTTTAAACACAACTGAAATTCATTTCTAAGTCTCATTCCCTACTAGTTGCATAGAAATGATATCAGAGTCACCATTAAGTATCAACCTCTGAGTTACTTTAGAATCCAGGAGACTTTTGTGCTACCCAAACGATAAAAAGAGACCTTTGACTTCCCCTCCCCCATTGTCATGGCCAGCCATGGTCCTGGAGGAGAAAGTCCAAACTGCCATCTCAAGATTGTCTTTCTTCACAGCCTAGAATGTAGTATTGGCTCTGAGGGTAAAGAGAAGAGCAACCATGCAGAAATTTACTCTTCACAACGCGACTGGACCAACATCCAACCACATCCACCACCCACCCCAGAGAACAGAACCAGGCTAGGAGCAGAGCAAGGGCCTCCAGGGTTGCCTAGCCTCTTTCACATCAAGACATCCCTGTTGTTCTAGAAAATCAAACCCCTCAAAAGCACATTATCAAAATTGTGGGGTATTTTTCTTATTCAATCTTACTGGTTCAATTCTGTGACTGTATTTATAAACTCAGTTGGACTTCATGAAAAAAGTTAAATTTAAGGCCCTTTAGATATGTGAATCCTGAGGCCAGCAGGTGGTGTGGTAAATTAAGGCAGTTAGACCCCACATGACTGACTGTGTAGTTCAAGTCCCAAACTTGGTGACTTGAAAAAAACACACTGGGCAAGTGTGCCTGCATGCCCAAAACCCCAAGAAGAGAACAGAAGAGAAGGGATTGCAGCATGGCCATCCTCCCGGCACAGGGGAGAGAGAGGAGATACTTCCCCAGTTTTCCTCTGTGTCTCTGTCTTTGGTAAGCACACATGCCCTATAGCAAAGTTTTATTAAAAAAAAAAATGAAAAAAAATGAAATGTGAATCTCAAGGGAAAAAATAAAGGCAGAAAACTCCCCTTACTCTTCTCTTGCTTACTCCTTGCCCTGCTTCCCCCAAGCCCCAAGCCTACCCACTAACCCCCACCCAAGGTTAGAGTTTGAGAAAGCCCTGCCAGAGACCCTGTGAGCTTATTCAGGGCTTTATTTAATTAGAAAAGGTTCCCACTTTCAGAGGACAAGACCACATGCCAGTGTGCACAGTGATGTGCAGACAGGATCTTAGCCTCTTCTTGACCCCTCTGTGAGGCAGTTTTGTGTAATGCACAGCCTGCACCACTATGCACAGCCACCTCAAGACATCTGTGTGGCCTTCCAGGAAAGAAATCAGAATCTTTTTCTAAAGTTGGAGGATAAAGGATGGGGTGAGTCTCATTGCTTTGGACAGCCTGTGCCCTGTGTTCAGGGTAATCAGTATCCAAGCTACTTGTCTCTGACTCCTGGGCAGTACCTCTGGGCAGAAAGTTACTCCTTAAAAAGTGATTTCTGTCTCCCAGTCACTTGTTTTGACAACCGGCTGTTTCTCACCTATTGTGTCTCTCTATAGTTCTCCTTGCAGAATGTGCAGCAAAAGGTGGGCTGAGCATAGGCTGGGAAAGCTTTTGACAGCCAGCCATGCGGAAACTTGAAGACAAAAGGCTTCAAGCAGTTATTCTTTACAGCCTTGGGTTAAGCAGCTGCTGGGGCTAGGGATGGATAATAAAGAGTGCACCCTAAACCAAGCTTCAAAGAGGGACTTGTTTGGTTTGGCTGAGGCGGGTGGTTGAAGGAGCCCCATAGAACAAGTGCTTTTATACATCCACCACCTCCCTCCTGCAGCTGAGAATTGTTAATCAGGTACTGTGGTAAAGTGCCCTAAATGTGCAGCCTGACAGTGCTGCCTGACAGCTGGTAGTCAGGTTGCTATGTCAACAGGAAGAGACCCTATTGGGGTTTTGTTTACTTATCACCAAGTTCTCTGAGTAGTTCTTAGCTGAGAGAGAGAGTAAGAAACCTGATCTGTGACTTCCAGACTGCCTCCCAGGGCACTGGAATGATTCAGAGCCCTGTGAGGAAAACTAGGTGTTTGCAAAGGCACCCAGCATCTGGGGATAGGGACCAAATAGTCAGGGACTGAGCCTTTAGATGAAGCGTTCTCACCAGGGGAGTTACATTTACAAAATGTCTACCATCTGTCTGGAATACTGCTAGAAACGATGCAAATCTGATTTTATTTTATTCCCACAACTCTCCTGGCATGTTGACATTAGTATGTTCATTTTACAGATGAGCTAAGAGAAGCCAAAGGCTAAATAGCAGAACAAGGTTAACTGAGGACAGGTACATATTGTGGATTATTACTGAGCTATTTAAAATCATGTTTTTGAAAGATATGTCATGATATATTCCCCTTAGCTTAATGCTAAGGTTAGGGGGAGAGAGGAAAACTACATAATATAGCATATCCATAAAGATATGTAAAATGAATATCCATAGAAACAAAAGCATGGAAAATAATACTGTGGAACTAACCCAAGGCCACCCAAAAAACGATGAAGCTTGTCATACAACAGAGCCAGCCGCCATCCCTTGCTTTGGGCAGAGACAAAAGGCAAGCGTCAGACTGGGAGGGCTTCCAGGATGCCCTGATGGGAGGCTGATTAGAAATAGGACATCCTATGTAATTGAAAATATCAACAAAATTGATAAACCTTTAGCAAGTCTGATCCAGGGGTAAAAAAGAATGCATTAATCACCAATATTGGGAATAGACAAGGGGTTATCACCATGTGAGTTCATTTTTGTGCAAAAATATTTTTGAAATCTATGCAGTTTTCCCATAATACACATTTTTCATGAACTTTTTAAAATATTTTTTAAATATAATTGCCAGAGGCTCCCAAGTTTACCAGAAAGGGAGAGAGAGAGAAATCACCTCCAAAATGAGATATGGTCATGCCACAATCCTTTTTCCTTCACTTCTCCATTCTGTTAGGACTTTGTGCATATACCTACATGTATGTGACTTGCTTTTCAAGCTTCCAGGCCTGTGATTTGCCCTCCCCCCACCCCCTGTTAACCATTGCACCATGGGTCTGGCCCCTCCATGAACTTTTAAAAAGATCACTTATAGATTCCATAGGTATTAAAAAAAAATAACCAGAGAAAATTAAAAATATCTTTACGCCACTAGAAACGATGGAACTATGACAACCAGATTTAGAAACCCCTCTCTAAAGTACAACAGATTCCCTTTACCTAGGACAATGAGTGCTACTCCTGCAAAGAGACTTATTTATGGAGGACTCTGAGAGACGCCACCAAGGTTTCACAACGAGTGCATGTGCATTACACTTCAGAAGATCCTCTGCACTAACCATATTGTACTGAAGATAAGCCTTCCAGCTTGCAGAGGACGGCTCAGGAAAAGTGGAAGAAACAACAGGAAATAAACAAACTTGCTAGTGATACAGGGGCTTCTTTCCTTCCTGAGAATTAAATACAACTTCAAGAGTCCCTCCACTCTGAGTGGAGTGGTCAATGGCTATTCACCCATAAAGTGCACTCAACCAACCTCTAGATAATACATAGGAATCACCGTGCAAGGTTCGGGTAAAATACACAAAAAAGGTCTGAATGTCATGAAACCTATAATATGCATGGGGAGTTTTACTTACTGTGATTATTTGGCAAGAATAAAAATAGAGCCCATTTATTATATTCCTACTACATGGCAAGTGTCATATTCAAAACTTTATAGATACTCCTCTACTCAGTCTAGAAACCTTTTGATGTTGATACCATTTTAAAGACCAGAAAACTTGGGCAGAGTGTCCCAAGCCATAACCATGATTCAAGACAGGTCTGATTAATGTCAAACAGCATATAATAACTGAGTGGTTAAGGACATGAGCCTGAAGCCAAGCAGATCACCCTAATTCTAGCTGCCCCCCCTAACAGTGACCTTGGGCAATTTATCTAGCTGGCTAAGCCTCATTTCCTTCACCCATAAATGGAAATAAGCATACCTACCCTTTAGATTCACAAGGCTATGGAGACAGAAGAGACATGTTGATGAAACGTGGGGACCCTTGAATTAGAGTTTCATCTTAGTTTGTGTTCTGTAGAAACAGACTCTGAGACAAAGTTTCAAATACTTCAAGTTCAAGTCATTTATTTGGGAAGTGATCCTGAAAATGTGATAAGGAGTAGGGAAGGGAGATAGAGAATGGAAGGAAGCTGGTAAAGGGTGTATTACTGAGGCGTTACCACTATGGGCCATTGGAACTTGACCCTGCTGGAAAGCCACAGAAGACAGTGTAAAATATGCCTTAGAGCTATCCATTCTGAATGAAGAGAAGGGTATTTATCCACCAGCTCCCTGTCCATCACTGATGGACATGGCTTCTGATAGCATTAGCTGAAAGTGCTATTGACTTGCTTTGGGCCCATCATGCTTCCACAGCCAGGAAAAAACAAACACCCTGAGGTAGGGATATTTAAACATACATAGTAAAGATCTTTCTGTGTATAGAGGTGAGAGCTAAGAAGTTATAGACACGTTAGCAACAACATCTGCAACACCTTTGAAACAAGAACAGGATTCTGAGAGACAGAAGCAAAGAGACTTTTTTGTTTTGTTTTGTTTAAACTTCATTAGGAGCACAGAATATCTAGGTAAACCCCAAGTCTATTTCATTTTGAACCAGTATGTTTTCTTGTTGAATATTTCCAAGCATGAGTCCTTTTCCTGGACCTTGGAGGAAAATTATCTGTTTTTGTTTTTTTTTTTAAAAAAAGGTTGTCCATTAGTCCCCACCTTCAAGTCACACAGAAGCTTTTTTATTTTTGTTTTTGCTTTTTTGTTTGAGGTAGAGTCAGCAGTCTATATTCAAATCCCCAGTATACACAAAAATGAACCCTTTCATAGTCATATACTCCTCTAAGCCTCAGTTTAGTTTTATAAATTTGTAAACGTAAAGCTCTCAGAAATGTGCTGTATCCTTGGGACCAGCAGTTAGCGTAATGGCTATATCGCTGGACTCCCACGTAGTCGACTGTGGTTTGAATCCCGGACCCGGTGGCTTAACTCACCCTGAGTGCGTGTGCATGCGTGCCCAAGATCCCAAGAGGAGAATGGAGGAGAAGGGATTGTGGCGTGGTCATCCCCCCTGGGGGGTGATTTCTCGCTTTCTGTCTCTCTGTCTCTGTCTGTCTGTCTGGCGAGCGCAAGCACACTATAGCAAAAACCTCTCCAAAAAAAGAAAAAAAAAAAAAAGAAAGAAAGAAATGTGCTGTACCCGATGTAAGGAACTGATAATCAAAAGATAAATGAGATAAAATAATTAAAAATTATTTTTAATTTTAAGAGGTTTTGGCTATAGAGCATGTGTGCTCGCCAGAGAAATAGAGAGAGAGAGAGACAAAGACTGTGAAAGGGAAAGTGAGAAATCACTCCCTGGGGAATGGCCATGCAGCAATCCCTTCTCCTCCATTTTTTTCCTGGGATCTTGGGCATGCATACACATGTGCCTGGTGTGAATTTCAGGCCACTGGATCTGGGACTCAAACCATGATCGGCCATGTGGAGTCCAGCGATGTAACCAGTACACCACCTGGTAGCTCCATGCAGTCCTTATTTTAGAAGATCTTACTGTCTAACATACAAGACAAATACGTAAGCCACAGTTAACAGTAGAACAGAAACAGCGCTATAACAAAGGCAATCGTATAAACCTAAGAGCAACAAAAAGGAATGGGGTGGGAGATAATGAATACATCTGAAGGAGGTGACACAAACTTGGTCTTTGTAGTGGCCTTTCAGACCTCCTACCACAGAGGGCCCAGCTGCTGCTGCTTCGAGCTTTATCCTTGCATTTCCATCAAGGTCATGCCTGCATAGGACAGCAACACTGGGGCAGGCCCATTTCTGGAAGCTGACTCAGGCTCAAGGAAACCTTTCTTCCCACTCAACTTTCTC
>NW_006160083.1:1498482-1506701 GCF_000334495.1 Tupaia belangeri chinensis | reverse complement strand
TATAGCAAAAACCTCTCCAAAAAAAAAAAAAAAAAAAAAAGAAAGAAAGAAAGAAATGTGCTGTACCCGATGTAAGGAACTGATAATCAAAAGATAAATGAGATAAAATAATTAAAAATTATTTTTAATTTTAAGAGGTTTTGGCTATAGAGCATGTGTGCTCGCCAGAGAAATAGAGAGAGAGAGAGACAAAGACTGTGAAAGGGAAAGTGAGAAATCACTCCCTGGGGAATGGCCATGCAGCAATCCCTTCTCCTCCATTTTTTTCCTGGGATCTTGGGCATGCATACACATGTGCCTGGTGTGAATTTCAGGCCACTGGATCTGGGACTCAAACCATGATCGGCCATGTGGAGTCCAGCGATGTAACCAGTACACCACCTGGTAGCTCCATGCAGTCCTTATTTTAGAAGATCTTACTGTCTAACATACAAGACAAATACGTAAGCCACAGTTAACAGTAGAACAGAAACAGCGCTATAACAAAGGCAATCGTATAAACCTAAGAGCAACAAAAAGGAATGGGGTGGGAGATAATGAATACATCTGAAGGAGGTGACACAAACTTGGTCTTTGTAGTGGCCTTTCAGACCTCCTACCACAGAGGGCCCAGCTGCTGCTGCTTCGAGCTTTATCCTTGCATTTCCATCAAGGTCATGCCTGCATAGGACAGCAACACTGGGGCAGGCCCATTTCTGGAAGCTGACTCAGGCTCAAGGAAACCTTTCTTCCCACTCAACTTTCTCTCCCCATCTCCTTCACTTGAGATCAGACTCACATCATAGTCTGACAGTTCTCCCAGACTTCCAGCCCCCTCCTAACTTCCTTTCAGACAACCATTTCTCCTAGAATAATCCTTCAATGTTTAATTCTGCCTTTGTGACTGGTTCTTGGAGGATCCTGACTGTCTGGAAAGGTAAGTAGCAGTGAGGCAGGAAAAGAAGGCCAGAAAGTGTACACCAAGCAAAGGTGTATCAAGAACACAGGCACTTAGGCAGGGAAAGCTGGTCTTGTCCAATGAAAGCCAAGATAGCAAATAGATCTAGAAAGATCAGTATCTAGAAAGGTGGAAAGCAAGGATGTGGGGGTGGGAAATTTGTCCTCAAACTAAATGGCATATTAGAAGGGAAAAGGGCTAGGGCCAGATATTGAGAGTCTGTTAGGAAATTTGAAATGTATCCAATGACACTGGAAAGATTTGGAGAGTTTTAGAGAAAAGAATAACAGAATCAAGCCCAGGCAGCAGGGGCAGATGAACTGGGTGGACGAACTGGCACTAATAAAACCAGGAAGTGGGAAATAAGATAAAAGGCAGTGCAGTAACTCCTGAGAGCTACCACGAGGGCCTGGCTTGGGAGGATGGAGGCAATAGTGAAGAAAGAAAAGAGCCAAGTGATACATCTAAGGTGAAATTGTTAAAACTTGGAGACGACTGAATATAGCAAATGGATCAAAGTAAGGAGTTGGGAAAATATCCCAGTCTCTATTATGTGGCAGCAGACCACTTCACTGGAAATGAACTGGCAGGAGAACCCCATTCAGCTCTTACCTAAAGTCTGTGACACTCACAACTCACCTGCACAGGAAATTTACAAATAAATTGTCATTGTCCCAAAGCATATCCCAACATCCTCAAGAGTTACTGAAAGCATCGCATGTCACACACATTGCTAAAAGTGCAATTTGTCAGATCAACAATTTGGCCAACCAAATTGTGAAAAATGCATTATGAAAAGTGCATGTGGCCTTGGAAATTTCTGGGGAACATGGAGGTGGAGAGCCCAGTGGGAACTATGCCTAAACCGTGAAAGGTATTGGCAAGTGATGAAGGCTAAGGAGTTATTAGTATATAGGTAGAAACTTGAATCAAGTAGCTTCTAAGCACACTCTGAAAGTGAAAGCAGAAGGCCAGCATCCACTGCCTATTGCTGTTGTAACAGATGACCACAACTGTATGGCTTAAAACAATACAAATGGGGGAACCAGCAGTTAGCGTAATGGCTATGTCGCTGGACTCCCACGTAGTCGACTGCGGTTCGCATCCCGGCCCCGGTGTCTTAAAACTGACACTAGGCATATGTGTGTGTATGCCCAAAATCCCAAAAGGAGAATGGAGGAGAAGGGTTTGCAGCATGGCCATCACCACTTGGGGGTGATCTCTCTTCTCTCTCTTTCTCTGTCTCTCCAGTGAGCACACACATCCTATAGCAAAAATCTCTAAAACAAACGAAAAACCACAAATGTATTACCATAACTTGCAGTTCTGGATTTTTCTGTTTTTTGTTTTTGTTTTTGTTTTTGCCATAGGGCGCGTATGCTCTCCAGAAAGACAGAGAGAGACAGAGAGATAGAAAGTGAGAAATCACCCCCAGGGTGGATGGCCATGCTGCAATCCCTTCTCCTCTATCCTCCTCTCGGGATCTTGGGCACGCATGCACATGTGCCTGGCGTGAGTTTAAGTCACCAGGTCCAGGACTTGAACTACAGTTGACTACATGGGAGTCCAGCGACATAGCCATTACACTAACTGCTGGTCCCTGAACAGTTCTGGATTTTGAAGATAAAATCAAGATGACAGCAGAGCTGCCTTACTTCTAGAAGCACTACTCATGCCAGGCGCGTGTGCGTGCGTGCCCAAGATCCCAAGAGGAGAATGAAGCGTGACCATCCCCTCGGGGGGTTGATTTCTCGCTTTCTGTCTCTATGTCTCTCTCTGTCTGTCTGGCGAGCGCATGCGCCCTGTAGCGAAACCTCTGAAAAAAAAATTAAAATTAAAAAATTTTTTTAAAAATAAAATAAAAATAAAAATAGAAGCACTTAAAGGAGAACCTGTTCCTCGTCTCTTTCAGCTTCAAGAGATTGACTGCATGGCTTAGCTCCCTCCTGGCAATGGCTTTACTCCAATCTCCTTTTTCATCATGAGATTTCCTTCCCTGACTCTGACCCTCCTGCCTCCTCTTACCCTTCTAAAACTGTGGGATTATCTGGCCCACTCAGATAATCCAAGACTATCTCCCCATTGATGCAATCACATTTGCAAAGACCCTTTTGCTATGTAAAATAACATATTCACAGGTCCCAGGGATGAGGACCTGGACATCTTGGGGCAACCATTATTCTGGCTCCTGCAACCAGGGACTACACCCTAAAGAACACAACTATTTGAGAAACAGGCAAGCCGTGGAATAAGATGAAGAACTAAAGGCAGGGATAGCATCCAGACAGCCAGTTACCAGTGACATTTTCAATTACAAGTATATTTTATTTTAAAGTTGTTGTGTTGAAAAGTGAGATTTGGCTTTATTTTCTCTCTTCCTGCCTGTGATCTCCTCCACCAGCTCAAGAGTACAAAGCTATTTTGGGTGGAATAAATGCTCTTAAGGCAGCACAGGGGCATGCATGAAAAAGCACTGTAGTATAATATTATTACCATCATTCTAAAGTTACTCCTGTCCAGTGGAAAATTGTCCTCCTCTTGA
The DNA here is from genome assembly GCF_000334495.1 of Tupaia belangeri chinensis. NCBI lineage: Eukaryota > Metazoa > Chordata > Mammalia > Scandentia > Tupaiidae > Tupaia > Tupaia belangeri. The sequence continues at coordinate 1,503,222 of NW_006160083.1, read as the reverse complement.
AGTTCTCGTCTCCTTCATCAAGAGAGCCGTGGTCCCATGAGGTTGTTCCTGATCGTGGGATAAATCTGGGTTCCATGTGGACTCCCAGAAACCCTTGCAGCTAGCTCCCTAGCTCAATCCCTTCCTGCCACTGAGAAGTGTCCTCTCCATTTCTCACTGAAGGTTTTATGGCTCAATGGCAAACCCATTAAAGCTTGGCCGTCATGCTCTCCTCCTGACTCTTAGTCAAAATAAGCAGCGTCTCTCTAACATTTTGCTAACAGTTGACTTTAAGAATGGCTAGCTGCAGAAGTTTGAGATGAACTGGAAAATGTATTGAATTTTCTCCCCTCTAGTTTCAAGCACTAAATCTGGCCCTCGGAATTTCCTTGCCTCAAGGATTTTCTGCAGCATCAACAATAATGAGGTAAGTCCAGAGGTTGCAGCGTGTCTTTGATCAAATTCCCCAGCAGCAAAACCTGAGACAAGAATTCATTCACAAGTGATTTATTGAAGAAACTGTTCCCAGGAGAAACTGGAAAACCAAGGCAGGGAAGGGGAAAACACTCAATAGGTAGAGTATTAAGCAATGTCACAGGCTTAGACTGATCCCATACAGAGCTCTAGAGGATAAATTATAGCACAGAGTTTGTCCCACTGAAAGCAAGGGAGTGAGGCTTTCAAACGCCTGCATTAGGCAGTCACTGGCCAAGAGCAACCATAACAGGAGGTATGCTCTCAGCCTCTTTCAGCTCTTCGTACATACACAATGAACATAAAACAGTCTCTAGCATAAAAGAACTACTCGGCAAATACTTCTCAAATGAAGTCACTTACTTAAGAGTGCTGCCATTGTGTGTGTGTGTTTTTATAACATTAAATAATACACATACAGGATATAAGGCGCCCAGTGCAATGCCTGCCCATGCCAGCCATCTGAGAAGGTGTATACCTTTTCTCTACCTGTGATATGAACATGTGTGCTTCATGTGCCCAAGACATCTTCAATGCCACCATATAGACTGGATATCATCTAAATGGTTCCTTTTTATGGAAACATGTCAAACAAGGCCATCTTCATGGCCTGGTTGTTAAGGGAGCTGGAACCCACATGACTGACTATAGTTCCAATCTTGGTCCCAATTACAGTTCCAATCTTGGGAGACGTGACAGGCATGTGTATATGGGTGTCCCAAATCCCAAAAGGATGGAGAAATGGAGAAGGAATTGAGGTGTGACTGTGCCCCATTCAGGAGTACTTTCCTCCTCTTTTTCTCTCTGTGTCTCTCTGGTGAGCACACATACCCTCTAGCAATTAAAAAAATATATATGAAGCAGGTAGTGCCACTCTAAAATCATAACCAAAATTTTTACTGTCATTTCTTTGCAGCCAGATGCAGGTGTGACAATGAAAGGAAAGGATCCAAAACTGAGCATCTTAATCTGGAATTTGCTTGGAAAAGGGTGACAAAAAAATACAAAAAGAAAAAAAAGTGGGGTGGGAGGGAGAGGCCTGGACTCCATCCTGAAATCAGGTAAACCTGAGTTCGAGACAAGCTACAGTATTTATAAATAGGTGGCCTCTATGAGTGGCCTAACACCTCCAGGCTTCAGTCTCCACATTTGTAAAATAAGGGTAGTAATGATAACCTTCTCCTAGGGTTATTTTGAGAAACGAATGAATTAGTAAATGACAAAATGCTTGCACCATGCCTTACAAAAAGTACTCAGTTTTTGTTATTGTTGTTGTTTGGCTTTTAATCCGTTTGGGTCATTCCCTCTGTCCAATTTATTTATTTACTCACTCAGTTATTATTTATTGTTAATGTAATGACATGTACCAGAGTAGGCCCAGGATATAGAGTATAAAATAAAGCAAGTATTTAACAGACTAACACCACTAACACTGGTAACGATAAAACATTTACTGTAGACCAGCTACTGTCCCAAATGTTTTAGACACATCGTTGTATGCAGTATTTTCACAGCACTTCTATGATGCTGGTCCTTTTGCCATGTTTATTAAATCAGGATTAGAAGGTTAAAACTAGGGGCCAGCAGGTGGCATAATGATTAGGGCATTGGACTCCCACATGGTCCTACTGGCTTAAAACTCTTGTTGGATGTATGTGCATGCATGCCCAAAATCCCAAGAGGAGAATGGAGAAGGGATTATGGCATGGCCATCCCTCCTAGGGAGTGATTTCTTGCTTTCTGTCTGTCTGTCTCTCTGGCGAGCACATGCACTCTATAAAAAAATCTCTCTCTCAAAAAAAATGTTAAAACTACTTGTAGAAGGTCACACAGCCAAGTGGTCCAGTGAAGGCAGAACCCAGGCATTCTGAGTGGAGAGCTCTTCTGTTTAATCACAAGGGGATAGGACATGATGCCCAACACCCAGGGTACCACCAGGAAGTTAGACTGATCTCTAATATGTAGCATCCAACCCATCTCTAAACCTGAGGTTCAGGAACAGCACTCTGCATTCAATAAACTGGGGATCACAATTTCTCTGCTAGACCAAAGCCGTGACAGATCTAATTGAATGTTAGAAGCAACCTGATTGCTTGTGATTTGCCCAGGATGAATGGCTCTGCTTGTCTTCATTTCGAAAAGCATCACTTCTTGCCTGTGACACAGCCCTAGAGAATACATGTTCTTTCCCCCAGAAAATCAACAAAAACTAATTTCCAAAATATTTCCAACAATCCTCCCACCTACAAGCCTGGCCAAATGAAATTAAATTCCACCTTTCTTGAAGGTGAGTCTTTTTTTTTTTTTTTTTTTGAAGTTTGAGTTACAGGTTGATGTTTGATTTCAAATCCTCAAACATTGAGTCTATTGATCTTGGTAAGTGTAAAGATTAATATTTCTGAGGAAAATAGATAGAGGGGAAATAACCGGACAATTACGAGTAATGTCCAATAAAGAAACATAATAAATATTTAATAAGTTGAAGAAACTACTAATACAGGAGAAGCTGAGAAAGACTTGGAAGATCAGCATGTGTGTGTGCATGTGTGTGTGCGTGGAGAGAAAAAAAGAGAAAGAGAGGGCAAAGGAGAGAATGTACTATTTAGGAAAAAATTTCTCCCAATTTATGTTTTCATTAGGCCAGCACACCAGTCCCGCTCTTTTCCCAGAGTCTGAATCTCTCTTCCCCTTCTGGTAAAACCCAGAAATGCAGGCATGTGATGAGAAGGAAAGATAGAACACCTTGGTTTTGCACTGAAAAACGTGACACTAGAAGCTGATAATCTGTTATCAAGAAGGAAGAACATCCTAGAATATCTAGGAAACAAGAAATGGAGAGACAAAAATCAGGTTAGACTTGTGTTTATTCCCTCTGAAATACATAGAAAAACTTAACTGGAGGTAGATGTTCAAATAATTTAAAATTCTTTTTTATATTAAGAAAAAAAATTTTTTTGGAGAGGTCTTTTTGCTATAGGGCACGTACACTCACCCAAAAGACAGAGACAGAAAGTGAGAAATCACCCCCCCAGGGGGGATGGCCATGCCACAATCCCTTCTCCTCCATTCTCCTCTCGGGATCTTGGGCACGCACGCACACGCGCCCGGCGTGAGTTTAAGTCACTGGGTCTGGGATTCCAACCATGGTCGACTACATGGGAGTCCAGCGACATAGCCATTACACTAACTGCTGGTCCCAAGAAAAATATTTTCTGCAACAGTTTCTACCTAAGTTCTGAAGGAAACCAATCCTGTGTTGTTGTTTTTTTCTAAAGTTACTATCTTTTATAAATCATAAGGAAATTTTAAGAATTAAATGAATTACTTTGAAGGGACCTCAACAAGATCAAGAAAAAATGGAATTAAAGATCAATTTTATTTGGGTACAAAATTTTTTTAATTTGTGCATAGCTTTTTCATAATATCCATTTTAATGAACTTTTTGAAGACCTCCCCCTCCCCCCCATATATTAAAGATCTGTAGGGACCAACAGATGGCTTAATGATTACGTTGCTGGACTCCCATGTTGTCGACTGCAGTTCAAATCACAGACCCAGTGGCTTAAAACTCATGCCAGATGTGTGTGTGTGTGTGTGTGTGTGTGTGTGTGTGTGTGCACACCTAAGATCCAGAGAGAAGAATAGAGAAGGGATTGTGGTGTGGCCATCCCCCTAGGGGTGATTTCTCGATTTCTGTCTATCTGTCTCTCCAGTGAGCACATATGCCCTATAGCAAAAAGTCTCTCTCTTAAAAAAAAAAAAGATATATGTAAAGGAGGGCCTGTTAACCAATTAGTGCTAGACATTAGTTAAGGATTATTTTGAGCAGCACATAAAGATTTGCATTTTAAGCATGGGATGGATGAAGGATGGATTGGAGGAATGAAACTGAAGGTAGAAAGATCTGTTAAAAAATTATTGTAAGAATCCGGGTAATCCCTCAATAAATCACTTGTACAAGATCCCCATCCTAGGTTCTGCTTTTAAGGAACCCAACCTAAGATACTGGGCAAACTAGTTTTTAATGGGGTTAATGGGGTCACTGTAAAAGGGATGTTACTCAGAGAACATAGGGACAAGAGATTGAAGTATATGAAAAGGGGAGATGTTGAATAATCAGTTTTCTATCACTGTGTAGTTTGCAAAAATATTTTGCATGCACCTTAGGAAGGTGAGCATTGTTCTCCCCTTTTTCGAGAGGGACAAACATGCTCAAAGAGGTTAGGCCCACCATATTCAGAAACATAATAAACATTTAGTGAGTACTCAGTGAATTAATTTTTTTGA
>NW_006160083.1:1480225-1497528 GCF_000334495.1 Tupaia belangeri chinensis | reverse complement strand
GTCACTAGCCATATGAGGATTTTTTTACATCTAAATCTAAATGAATTACAATTAAATTTTTAGTTTTTATTTTTTAAATAAAGTTTATAAATTTCTTTTATCAGAGTAAGAGAGAGAGAGGTAAGTAGTGTAAGGTCTCACACTACAGTCTCCATCCCTCAGGTTTCCCAGCCAGCCAGGATCATGGGCGCATGAGTCACACATGTAGGGATCACTGGGAAACTGAACCTATGATCTTCCATGTGTATCTGGCATCACTTGAGCGGCACATTCCCACTACAGCACTAACCCAGCCCATAGTCACATTTTAACGCCCAAGAAATGCATGTGGTTAGTGGCTATCACATCGCAGAACACAAATTTAGGAGTATTTTCATTATCACCAAAAGTTCCACTGGGCTGCTTTGTTCTAATTGGGAAGTAATTTATTCCAAATTCTGTGACTGGTAAGGACTTGAGCTTACCCCAGGCTGTACCTCAGAGGACATGTGAACTCTCCTTGGGGCAGTGGAGTCATTCTCTAGTGCTATTGTAACAAATTACCACAAGTTTACCGGTTTATAATAACACAAATTATCTTTTCTCTTTTTTAAATTCAAATGATCTTTTCCCTTTTTTAAAATTTGCTAGGGCGTATGCACTCACAGGAGAGAGGCAGAGACAGAGAGTGAGGAAGTACCCCCCAGTCAGCAGAATCAGGCTGAGTGGTCCTCTTGCTGCCATCTCTCTGGTTCTCTCTTTGGCCTCCCTCTCTACCAGTAAGAACATATAATTACTTTAAGCCCACCCAGATAATCCAGGGTAATCTCCCCATCTCAAGGTCAACTGATTAGCCATCTTAATTTCATCTACAACCTCAATTCCTTTTTGCCAGGTTACCTAACATATTCCCAAATTTAGGGATTAGGATATGGATATCTCTAGGCCTCCTTTTCTGCCTCCCACAAACAGCGTTCAAGGCCCTCTGTGACCTGACCCCCGCTGCTTTTTAACATTTTCCCTTAAATGCTTTTGACATTCCTTGAGCTCCAGCCAAACAAAAATACTCACTGTCTCCTGGAAATGCTGTTCATTCCAACAAACATGATTAAAAGATCTTTTCTACCCCTAAATCCTGGGAAACAAAAGTGATTTAGAGCAGGTTCCTACCTAGAGGACTTCTCCAGACACGTTCTTGTCCTTAGCTGTTTCCTTTTACAGAAGCCACGCAAAGTAAGCACACCTAAATTCTTTTTTTTTTTTGGGGGGGGGGAGAGGTTTTTGCTATAGGGCGTGTGCGCTCACCAGACAGAGAGAGAGAGAGAGAGACAGAAAGCGAGAAATCACCCCCCAGAGTGGATGGCCACGCCGCAATCCCTTCTCCTCCACCCTCCTCTCAGGATCTTGGGCACGCATGCATGCACACGTGCCCAGCATGAGTTTAAGCCACTAAGTCCAGGACTCGAACCTCGGTCGACTACATGGGAGTCCAGCGACATAGCCATTACGCCAACTCCTGGTCCCAAGCACACCTAAATTCTACCTATTCTAAAAATTCTGTTAGAATCCAATCTCATCTACTGGACAAGACCCGAGATCATTCAAGTACCAGGTGTGGGCAACAGGTCAGTGACGGAGCCTTTGGCTGCAGCTCCAAAGGTGTTTCCTACCACATGTCGGTGCCTCCATTGGTGACTGCAAGAGACCGAATATGTACAAGGGGACTTCAAAAAGTTCATGGAAAATGGAATTAAGTCATGAGTACATTTTGATGCAAAAATTGTTTTAAGTCCATACATAGTTTTTCATAATGCGTATTTTTCATAAGTTTTTGAAGGCCCTTTCCCTATCATACATGCTGTGGCATGTGGATGAAAGCATCAAAACACTTAGATGGCCACACTCTAATTCCTTCTCCTTTCTCCTCCTGGGATCTTGGGCACACACATACCCATGCGCCCTGTGTGTTTCAAGCCACCAGGTCTGGCACTTGAACTACAGTCGGTCATGGGGATATCCAGCGACATAAACGCTACACCATCTGCTGCTCTCTGACTTCACCTTTTTTTTTGAGGGAGATTTTTGCTATAGGGTGCGTGCACTCACCAGACAGAGAGAAACAGTTAGAAAGCAAGAAATCATCTCCCCAGGAGGATGGCAACACTGAACTTTCTCTTCCATTCTCCTCTCTGGATCTTGGGTACACATGCACATGCTCCAGGTGTAAGTTTTAAGCCACCAGGTCCAGGACTTGAACCATAGTAGACTATGTGGGAGTCCAGCAACAAAACCATTTCACCATCTGCTGCCCTCTCCCACCCTCACGGCTTGACCTTCTTAAAACAGAACATCTTATACTTCCTCTCTATTCTTTGGTATGGGGAGAGAAGGTGAGCTAAGGGTCAATGAAATAATTAGCATATCTATTCTAATTCATCTTATTTCTTTTTTACTCTTCTCCATAAAACAGGCCTTATCTGTATTTTTTATCCTTACACTTACATCCTTCTCAAGGTAAAGCCTCCAGCAAGGCTCTCTGAATTGATGTCACTACAATGCCAGGGACATTATAATATTAATAAATGAACTTAACCGCAAAAGAAATCCAGGACCCTATTGAGCAGGACAGATGAAAAATAACACATTTTCCAGTATGATTTACCTACATCATTTTTATAAGATATAAAACACTTCAGGGCAAACAGGCCATATCTAAGTAACAAGTCTCTCAGGGAAATTTAACCACTAAGGAGCGAAACATTGTTTTTCATACAGGAAGGCCCCTAAATGGAAGCCAACTCAGTGGTGTTAAACTTTTTTTTTTTTTTTTTAAAGGAACTCATGTAAGACTAGAGGGAGGAAAAATGACATTTTTAGCTTTTTGGATTTATTGAGAGACTACAGAATATACACAAAATCTTTATTTTTTTGACACTCTGTTGATGATTTAAAGAATTTTCAAGGGTAATTTTGACTCCACATGATTTTTACCTTAATATGCTGACTTTAAACACTAACTCCCATATAATATATGACTCTACTCATAAGTCCTTTAGCACCTCAGGCCTCAAGAATCATTCACGTTATATGAGTTTCTCGAAAGGCTCTCTGATTCTAATCGAAACTGGTCCCACTAAATCCTCAGGTTCGTGTTTGCTTTTAAACAACTCATGCCTGGGCTTAATGTGCCGGCACTTTTCTTAGTCTCCATTTGGCTGCTCTCAGTATTGTGGGCCCTGGCCCTAAAGAGCTGAGGGTCAGATGGGCTTTGAAGTTTAATTATTAAAGCAGTCATTATACAACTGAGAAGAGTGAAATTAAAAATGAATCCAGCAGCTGATGGTAGGGTGAATTAGAGAGGAGTCATGGGGATTGTCAGGACTGAGAGCCACAAGCACACCAAGCAATTCAACCAGGGTTTTACATAACCAAAGAGGAGTACAACGTGCTTTACAAAATCACAAAATGAGCCTTTCTCTTTATCATTTCTACCTCATCGGGAAAAAAATTTTTTTTTCCCAAGTTTTTCCTATAGGGTACATGCGCTAGCTGGAGAGAGAGAGAGACAGAGAAACAGAAAGTGAGAAAACACCCTCTAGAGGGATGGCCACACCACAATCCATTCTCCATATTCCTCCCAGGATCTTGCGCACAAAAGCACACACACCGAACATGAGTTTCAAGCCACCAGGTCTGGGACTTGAACCACAGTCAACCACATGGGAATCCAGTGCCTTAACCACTATACCACTTGCTGGCCTTGATCAGAAGAAAATTTTAATATCCAATTTGTGTTTGATACTTAACAGCACAACTCAGTATAGACCAGCCACATTTCAAGTGCTCAATAGTCTCACCTGACTATGTGTGTTTGCAGGGGAAGAAGCGGAGACACAGAGGAAGTGATAGACCCCAAGGTCACAGAAATAATTAATGATAAATTGCTTCTAGCAACCAACCATCAACTCCCACACGGAATCATATAGCTCCAAGTGCCTCCTGGAAATTCTTTGTGAGCATCTTCCAAGTTAATCTGCCACTTTGGATGCAAACTGCTCTCAAAGGTCAGTTAAAGAATCTCTCTTGAAAGTCTTTCACCTTGAAAAATAGGAAAAGTTTGGCTTTGTGAAAAAAGTTTCCTTTCTATTACCTTGTAAATCCTATAGATTGATAGGCATTATGTAAGCAGCATTAGCGTGCTGTGTGCCGATGGCGCAGATGGTATTTTGAAGCTCTTGTACAGCTATTGTATCATCAGTGGAGATTTCCTGTAGGATTCAGCCTTCAATTTCTGTCAGAAAGCTATAAAGTGAGGCAAAGCTGCCCTTCTTCCCCCCCCCCCCCACACAGAACCCTACACACACACACACACACACACACACACTTGTGGCGGTGTAGGGTTCTGCGGGCATGTGTGAGACAGCAAAATCTGACCAGTGTGTCTTACCTTCCTAGCCTCTATTTACTCCCTTGTAAAATCAGAATGAGGTTAGTAATAAGAAAAACCTCCCTCTCTCAGAAGGATGTTACACTGTAAATGAATAGGCAGCAAACATCAAAAAAAGGACAGTGGAGATACAAAAAATATAGGCTTAGCTTAAATTTATAGCTAGAACAGAATTACAAAACAACACAAAATGAGCCTATTTTCATTATAAAATGCCACTACATGTGTATTATATATACATATAGATATTATAGGAAAGTGATCCAGAAGATTGTTTCAAAATGTTTATTATACTTACCATTAGGTAGTAGAATTATGAATCATTTTAATTTCCCTACTCTTGCTGGATATATAGTTCTGAATTGTTTTCAGTGGATATGTATGACTTGTATGAGAAAGTGCAGTAAACATTTAAAGTAATTAAATCAGTGCATACATACATGCACTCATATATGGTCCCACATGTTCCAACAATTTTTAAGTGCTAATTATTTTTGGAAGTTTTCATAAAACTGTTTCTTTAGCTTTTAAGTAAATGATTTTCAAGCTTGAAATAGTTCAAGGACAGAAGACCAACCCTGAGTGCTTTCACAGCATGACAACTTGAGTCTCCCCTAATGTAGGGATAGAAACCACTACTCACCTGCAGGCTTGTCTGGGCTGAGAGGCCCCTCCCAGGGCCTCTCCTAACAATTCCCTTTCAGTTGAGTTCTGTTCTGAATATTTTATTTGTACTTCCTCAGGGTTCTTGGCTCCCTTAGACTCTTGGGCTCTTGGGCTTCTTATCATTTTTCTCTGTCTGCTTTGGGACTGAGTCAGGTTGCTATGGGCCTTTCTAAGGCACTGCTGTCTTCCCCATGTGGGCTGACAGTACACGGAGGCAGATCAGCAGATTGTCGAATTTGTCATGAAATAGGATTTTCCCTGGTCTCTTGGTTCCAGGGTAAAAATAGTCTTACCTATACCCTGCAGGTACCTCCATGGTCCCGAGGGGTCAGGAAGACATGACATCCTTTTATTGGCCACTGTCTACCCCCTCTGCACTGAAGAGGAGGTTCAGTAAATTTAACCTTCAAGAGTGAGAACCTCCCCTTCATATCCATGTAAGAGAGCTCTTCTCTGCATTTCAGAGGGAAGAAAATCTTGGTGGCCTTTTCATTACTCCATCTAGTCCTTGACTACACATCATCTAGAGCTGCCTCAGCCAAGCCCAGCCTAGAGCAAAACCCCCAGCCAACCTGCAAACACATGACCCTAGTCAAGATGAGAACTGTCCAAGTGAGACTAGTCCAGGTCAGCCAGCCCCACAGACATGTGACCTATAACAATAAATGATTGTTCAAGGCCACTGATTTGTTATACAGCAATAGCTAACTGATACCAGAAAGGTGAAATAAATTCTTCCTGTGTTAACTCTCTATATTTAAGCATACACACACATAAATATGTATTCTTTTTTCTTTTTTTTCTTTCTTTTATTTATTTATTTTTTTTGGAGAGGTTTTTGCTATAGGGTGTGTGCGCTCACCAGAAAGAGACAGAGACAGAGACAGAAAGCGAGAAATCACCCCCCAGAGGGGATGGCCACACCACAATCCCTTCTCCTCCATTTTCCTCTCGGGATCTTGGGCACACATGCACACGCGCCAGGCATGAGTTTAAGCCACCGGGTCCAAGACTCGAACCATGGTCGACTATGTGGGAGTCCAGCAACATAGCCATTACACTAACTGCTGGTCCCATAAATAAGTATTATTTACAAAATTGAACCTAAAGAAAATATTTAAGGAGTAGAAGAGATCTAATATAAATTTCATTAAGGTGAAGTTGTAGGATCTGAAAATCATTCTTTAAATGATTTATTTAACTCTTATTATTATTATTATTTAAAATTTCCTATAGGTCACATGCACTCACCAGAGATAGAGAAAATGAGAAAAGATGCTGTCAGGTCAAGGACTCGAACTGCAGTTGGCCATGTGGCAGTCTCGCACCCAATCACCATCCCACCTGCTAGCCCAGGAGCTGAACTATTTATAAAGGAATTGCTAGCCTATATCTTGCTTGAAAATCAGAGCTGTAACATATTCAGAATACCACCCCATTATAGCAAACCAAGAGAAGGGAGTAACAAATATTTAATAAATAAGTTACCTTTGGAACATCCCTAGTCCAATCCTCATCTGTTAGACTGACTGAGATGAATGTCCCCTTCACTTCCAGTGCTGATCCTAACTCTGCTTAAATATCTTTGAAATGGGGAATTTACATCCTATCAGGCACCTCTTTGTGAAGCAACGATAATAATTAGAATTATTTTATTGAAACAGAGGCAATCTAGTTGACAGTGTAAAATCTGAGCTAAAGAATTAAAATTAAAAAAAAAAAAACACAATGCCTTTCTTCACTAAGAAGCCCCCTGAAAGCAGTCTCACTAGCTGCTAACGAAGCTACTACGAACTAGGACAGCTGCATAATAGCTTGCATTCAGTACTGTTACCTAATATTTCATCCACTTGCAAAATTGCACTCCGTCATCCATAATAAATGATTTACTTTCAGTTGGAAAAAGCAAAATGATCCCTTTTGGATCAAAATTACCTAGGAATGTAATTAACGGCAACTCATTTTGTTAGTTCATTGTCTAAGGTCTCTGAGGATGGCTTTAAGTAGGAAAAATTGGCAGTTTTATTGTGTTCGTGATATATTGCCAACATTGCTAGTAGTACACAGGAGTGGGGGCCAGTCCAGACACCCTGCTGGACCCAAAACAGATTTAGTTTGTGTTTACTGTAATAAACGGTAACATTTGGGTTTTTTAATATTTAATTTTATTTATTTATTTATTTTTAATTTACCAAAGGCATATGCACTCACCAGAGAAAGAGAGTGAGAGAGAGAGAGGGAAAGTGAGAAATCAAACCGCCAGGTCCAGGACTCAAATAACAGTCGGCTATGTAGGAATTCAGTGCCTTAACCACCATACCACCTGCTGGCCTTCAGTAGCATTAGTGTTTTTTGGTTTTTGCTTTTTGGGAGGTGCATTCACTGGAAAGACAGAGAGAGACAGAAAGGGAGAAATCACCCTCCAAGGGGGATGGCCACATAACAATCCCTTCTCCTCCATTCTCTGAGCTTTGTTGTGTAAGATAAGGCTTCTCAACCTGGGCACTATTGACATCAGGTAGAGTAATTGTTGTAATGGGCTTTCCTCTGCATTTTAAGGTGTTTCGCCACATCTCTACCAACCCACTAGATGCCAGTAGTATCTACCCTCTGTCAGTGGTGACAATCAGAAATGTCTCCAGGCATCACCAGATGTCTCCTAGGGGCCCAAATCTCCCTGGTTGAGAACCATTGGTCTAAGCGTTCTGCCTTGGGAGGCAGCCTCCCTTGGCATATATTGAAACACTCCTTATCTGTGGGACTAGACCCTGATCTGAGCTCTTCTCTCAGGATAGGTCAATAGCTGCTTGAACTGATCATCACCAAAACAGAAGGAAAGCTGATTGCCCTTCTAACACTTTCTTTGGCAGTCAAACTGACTCGCTCTTCTAAGTAAAGGAGATTGACTGCTAAATAGGGCTACTGGCAGCTGTGCCAAACCCCAAGACCAATCCCCTACTCTACATAAACAGTTGCATTCCTTTTTTGCGAGTGCATGCACATATACACACATGTATACACACACACACACGTGTACAAACACCACTCCCAGAACTAAAAATATCATTTTAAAGCTTAAAAAAAAATTAGTAGATGAGCTAAAACCAAAGATGGCCACTTGTGAGACTTGAATGAATGACCCAAAAGATAAAGTGAAACAAATCTCTGAAACAACAGAGTAAAAGTTTGATTGGAAATTATGAGCAGAAAGATCTGAGATGTAGCCACCGAATTCTGGAGAGCCAGGTATCGGTTTCCCAAGGAGAAAAAGAAGAATCCGTTTTATAAGGAAGGAAAGAGGCAGATGAAAGACCAACAATAATTCTACCAATCAAGGCAGAAAATATCCCAACCAGCAGAAAGACTTGAATTATGTTCAAGCTGATTTGAAAGAGCCTCAGGCCTCTTATAAAATTCCAGGACTCCAGGGAACCAGCAGTTAGTGTAATGGCTATGTCGCTGGACTCCCGCGTAGTTGACCACAGTTCGTGTCCCGGACCAGGTGGCTTAAAACTCATGCCGGGCACGTGTGCATGCGTGCCCAAGATCCCGAGAGGAGAATGGAGGAGAAGAGATTGCGGCGTGACCAATCACCCCCTGGGGGGTGATTTCTTGCTTTCTGTCTCTATGTCTCTCTGGGCAGGCGCACGCCCCCTATAGTGAAAACCTCTCAAAAAAAAAAAAAAAAAAAATTCCAGGACTCCAGAAATAAAGTACCTTTAGAAAGGAAAAGAATGCCCTAAATTGTCACTACCAGGTAATATCTACTTCATTCATTAAAAAATAAAAATAATGTGTGGGACCAGCAGTTAGTGTAATGGCTATGTTGCTGAATTCCCATGTAGTCGACCATGGTTCAAGTCTCGGACCTGGTGGCTTAAACTCATGCCAGGCGCATGTGTGTGTGTGCCCAAGATCCCGAGAGGTGAATGGATTGCAGCATGGCCATCCCCCCTGGGGATGATTTCTCACTTTCTGTCTGTGTCTCTGGCAAGCACACGCACCCTATAGCAAAAACCTCTCCAAAATAATAATAATAAAATTAAAATAATGTATACAAAGTTAGAAATTTAGTTTATGAAACTCTTAAAGGAAAAGTAAAAACTCCATTCATAATCTGTGTTTCCTTCCCCTTAACTTTTTCTAAAAAGGTAATTACTATTAATAGTTCCCTGAATTTCTCACTTCCTTCTAAAATTCATGCATTTTCCAACATAAATATCCTTATAAATATTTATTTATATTAGTAAAAATTTTATAGTCTCCCCAACTTGATAATTTGAAATAGCTTATATGTCAATACATGTCTAATTCTTTTTAATAGCCATGATCTGATTTTACAATCAATTTTTTTTAGAGGTTTTTGCTATAGGGCGCGTGCACTCGCCAAACAGACAAAGAGAAGCAGAGAGATAGAAAGCGAGAAATCATCCACTGGGGGGATGGCCACGCCGCAATCCCTTCTCCTCCATTCTCCTCTCGGGATCTTGGGCACGCACGCACATGCGCCAGGTGTGAATTTAAAGGCTGTAAAAAAAAAAAAAAAAAAAAAAAAAAAAACCAAAAACACTCCCTGAGCTTTTTTTCTCATTAGAAGAGCAGCACATTTATTTTTTTTAAAGAGAGTTTTGCTATAGGGCATGTGTACTCACCGGAGAGACAGAGAGAGACAGAGAAACAGAAAGTGAGAAATCAATCCCTGGGGGAACAGCCACTCTGCAATCCCTTCTCCTCCATGCTCCTCCCGGGATCTTAGGCACTCACGCACAGGCACCCAGTGTGATTTTCAAGCTACCAGGTCCGGTACTCAAACCACAGTTGACCATGTGGGAGTCCAGTGAAATAACTGCTACACCATCTGTTGGCCCCATCAATTTCTTACTAATGAGCATTTTTACTTTATTCAGGTTGTTCTTTTCTTACAAACAATCCTACCGTGAGCAACTGATGAATAGATAAATCCTGTAGATCTTTTGTAAGCATACAGAACTTCTAAACATTGAAATTGCCAAATCAAAGATTTGTATTTGCATTTTTATTGATTAAAGGCCTTGAAAAATTCCTGAAACATAGTAGGTACCCAATAAATACATGTTAGACTGAAATGGTCATATTATCTATCAGAACGATTGAGTTGATTTTATACACACTTTATAAAATGTTTTAAAATCACTATACTGGGTTAAATTATGGCCCTCAAAAAGATGTCCATGTCTTAATCCTCAGAACCTGTGAACATGATCTTATTTGCAAAAAGAATGTTTTTTTCAGGTGTGATTAAATTAAGGCTCTTGATGTGAGGAAATTATTCTAGTTATCCAGGTAGGCCCTAAATCCAAAGACAAATGTTTTTATAAGAGTGAAACATGGGACCAGCAGTTAGCGTAATGGCTATGTCGCTGGACTCCCACATAGTCAAATGCGGTTCACGGAGCCCTCTTGTCCCCCCAGAGGGGAGGGCCAGCTATACCCTGCCCTGAGCTGGACCACAGCCTTGCTGGGCTCCTGACTTCCCCAGGAAGCCATGTGGGGACCCCAGTTTCATCTCTAAGAAGCCTCCAGCTGCCCTGTTACCCCTGTGACCTGGACATGTCCCCCACTTTTGGCAAAACTCCCAATTGCTACCCAGACCTTCCCAGACTCTGGCTCCAATCAAGGGCGCAGGTCAGGGTTGCCTGGAAACCCCCATACCAGTGTGTGTGTGTGTGGGGGGGGGAGGGGGTGTGTGTGCCTAAGATCTCGAGAGGAGAATGGAGAAGGGGCTGCAGCCTGGTCCTCCCCCTGGGGGGGGGGGATTTCTCGCTTTCTGTCTCTTTCTTTTTGGAGATCGGACACGCCCTATAAAATTATTTTTTTAAAAAAAAGAGTGAAGCAGAAGGAATTTTGACAGACCCAGGAAGGAAAAAGTGATGAAGATGGTGGAGACAAGGAGTGATAAGAGTGATGCAGCCACAAATCTGGGAATGGAGAGCAGTCACCAGGAAGAAGCAAGGAATACGATCTCCTCTGTGGCCTCCAGGAGGAATAAAGCCCTGCCCACACCTTGATTTTGTAATTCTAGCTTCCATAATTATGAGACCCTCAATTTCTGTTGTCATAGACATTACATTTGTGGTCATTTATTCTGGTAACCTCAGGAATCTAGTACAATCATTATTATTAAATTGGAGCGGTCAGCACAATAGAAAAGAGCATCTGGAATTTGGAGGCAAGTTGATTATTACACAAAAGATAGGTTAAATTCCAAAGTCCTGCCCCTGACAGCAACCCTCTTTGTCTTTCTCCCAAACAGCTTCCCTGTTACTGCCTCCAGCTCATACATTCTCTCCTGGCCATGTCTGAAAATAAGATCCAAAGCAACTGAACAAGGCAAAACAAACATCAACCTACCAGTTTTTCTTGGTTTTGGCACAGGCAGATCAAATATTATACAAATTGATCTAATCTAGACTTTAAAAAAGAAAGTTTTATAAACGCTTTTCTTCTTCTTAAAAGCCCAGGTGGTGGCAGATGGAGACACACATCTATATCCATCAAATTGTAATTGATCCAGAGAGAGCCTCGCTGGAGAGAGGAGGGCATTTTCTCAGACAATCTTTGGTCTCTCCCCTGGTGGAGAATTATCATGCCATCTGGAAAGAGGCAGTATATGCCTTCCACAGACATTGTGAAGCTAATTACCAACCAATTCCAACTTAGATTGGCCTAGAACCATGGAGTGAACCCCTCTGTCTTCTTGTGTCCCAAGTCACTGCTTTCTCAGCGACCAATTTTGACTTAATGAAACAAATTCTATTTTATATTTAAATAGTACTTACAGTTTTGAAAGCACTGCCAAATGTAGACTCTCTACTGTTTCTTTCAACAAAACTATGAGATAGCAATGAGGCAGAGATTATTGTATATATTTTCTAAAAACTGAACTTCAGAGAGAATTCTTAACTTGCCGAACACCAGACTTCTATTCCACTGATGTCCTCCACACCATTACGCCTCCTGGGATCCACTCATTTGAAGTAGATATAAATTTTTAAAAGGAGCCTGTTTATTTTCAGGTGCTCAGGCTCATTGGGAGAACAGGTGGCCCTGAGCTGCAGAAGAATCACCTGTGTGTCCATATGTGAAGGATGACGATCAAGACAAGTCTGAGCATTCAAACCCCCATATCTGCCGAGTCCAAGTCAGTTCACGTTTCACAGTGTGTTTTACTTCGGATAAGATTTGTTTAAAAAGTTCTCCTGAATCAAAGTTTAGACTAAATGTGGATATTAGACTCTACCATCAACTTCTGGTCTACAGTGTATCTTCTGATATCTGAGGAGGAAAATAAGCAGAGCCCATATGCCTTTTAAAATGTATTTGTCTAAGTACACAGCTCTCAAAAGACTTGATTCCAATATTTCCTTGGTAAATCATTAATAAGTAAAATTTGCAGGTGGTCATTCTCCATGGGGCTATAAAAAGAAAATTAAAAGCAAGATCAATTGTCCTTTTGTAAAGTGCTAAAAGAAAAAAAATTCCGTGTTTTTTATGATGATCAGAAACAAAAAAATTCTTTTGTAAAGATAATTCTCATTTCTGTTCCATGAGTCATAGGAGAACAAGTAATTTGAATTAAAGGCAAGAGATCTAAATTTATGTACTCGAAATCATTTGATCACTATGTGTGTGTGTGTGTGTGTGTGTGTGTGTATAGTTCCCATTCTGTGCAAATGTGTGTTCAGATTATAGCATTGAGCAAAACAAAGTCTCTGGTCTAAAGAAGCATTTTTTCTACTGGGCCAAATAAGGCAACTAACATATCAGTTTAGTCTCTACTGCAAAACACATTCAGACTCTAAGTTGACTGCTCCTACTGTCCTCATCCAGACGCCCTAAACTAGAAGATTACAGAGAGCTAAAAACATAGTTGACCTCACCTCTACAATTTAACATAGTCAAGAAAAAACTGCCCACAGCATTCATATACATAAAAAAAAACCCAACAACAATAATTCACAGACACTAGAAAATGCTATCCTTGCTTAGGAATTTTTAAGGATGTAGACCCTTCAGTGGGGTGGGCCTCTGGGACGGAGTATATGTTTGCCAAGGACTCCTCCTGGTACTTGGGGGGCTTCTTCCATTTTCTTGCACCTGTTCTGCTGTTATATTCATATACATTCCCAGAGACTGTGGGAGAAGAACACAAAACACAGAGAAAGTATTGCAAAGCACTTGAATTTACAAAGCCCTTATTCACCCCACAAAATGCTTATTGAACACATGCTGTAGAGCCAGCATAGTGACAAGTTCATCTGCTCGAGTCTCACCTCTTACCAAGGAAAAACCTAGGAGCAAAACTTGAACAGGATGTGATTTCACATAAATTAAAAACTTGGGACCAGTAGATGGCATAATGGTTATATTGCTGGACTCCAATATAATCGATCATGGTTTGAGTCCTGGACCTGGCAGCTTAAAACTCATGCTGGGTGCATGTGTGTGCATGCCCAAAATCCTGAGAGGAGAATGGAGGAGAAGGAATTGTCGTGTGGCCATCCCTTCTGGGGGCGTGATTTCTTACTTTCTGTCTCTGTCTCTCTCTGTCTCTCCAGCGGGTGCACATGCTCTATAGCAACAGTCTCTCTGTAAATAAATAAATGAATGAATGAAAAATTTTTAAAATAAAAACTGCTCCTGGGCCAGTTGGTGGGGATGGTGGTTAAGGCAGTTGAAACAAGCACATGCCTGATTTGCCCAGGAAGGTCCTAGAACATAAACCCAAGACTGACCTTTCTTTTTTCTTTTTTTTTTGAATTATTTTATTTATTTATTATTATTATTCAATTTGATGAGAGAGAGAGATAAGGAGAGCAAGAAGGCAAGCTTCCAGATCTGGGACTCAAACCATGGTCAGTCATGTGGAAGTCCAGTACCTTAACCACACCATCTCATCTACTGACTCCTCTCAAGACCTTCCTTATGTGGATCTAGTTGCATCACCACTGTGCCACTGCCTGGCCCACATGTATATGTCTAATGAAGTCCTGGAGTTTGGATCTCATAGGAACCTCATAATTTAATCTAGATCGGATTAGGATACCTCAAATAGAATGTTTTTGGCTTAATAAAATATTTTTAAAGTAGTGACTTTCTTTAGAGAGAGGTTGGTAATAAAGCATTCATAGTTTCCTGCCAACACATCCAGAGCTGTCAGAAGTTAGCTTGAAGTAAAGTATCACAAGCTGTTAGAATGCCAAGGAGTCTTTTATGACTAATACTCCACAAGTGACCCTTCACTAAATGACTTTTGTATTTCTTGCATTCAGTGTTTAAACTTCACATCATCCACTGAAACAGATGAAACCTATAATATCATGCCTATTTTTAAGCTAGGAAAGGAAACTTCGGGGACCTTAAGGGCTTGGTCCAGGTTCACATTGAGAGTTAGTGACTGTGTCAACACCCAAACTCTAGTTTTTGAATTCCACATCCAGAGCATTTCCAGTACCTCTGATGACTTCCTATTCCTTCCACTTCCTTTAGGGAGGAAATGCATAAAAAAAAAAAAAGAAAAGCTTCTGAAATGTTTTGTAAAATTCTCTGCAATTTTAGTGTTCCTAACAGATACATCTCTAGATGAGGGATTACAAATCCATGAAGTATTTGGCCTATGGTTGTTGAGGCTGATTAATAATAGCCATAAGTTTTTTGACCCTCTGCCTTTGAGAGATGAGGTGTATACTTCACTCTTTGCATCTGGTTAGACTCTGACTCATGAAACCAATAAAATGTGGTAGAAGTAGCTGTGTGCCAGTTTCCAGTCCCAGACCTCAAAAAACTGTAACTTCTTTTTCCTCACTCTTGGAACTCTCCAGCAGGTCAAAACTGGCATGGAAAACGTCTAACATTTCTGTAGAAACTACATGTAGAGACCGTGAGATTAATGGAGAAAAAGTGAGACCCAGCTGATGCCACTCTGCAACTCTCCCCACCAAGATGTAGGCTTGTGAGCAAATTCCCTTTGGACCCATGAGACCAGGCCAGCTTCCAGATGAATACCATAGAAATAACCCTTTTAATTCCACAACAAAAGACTTGCCCAGGTGATGCCTGTTCAATCCCTGATGCACAAAAGTCTTAAATACAATAAGATATTAGTTGTCATAAAATAGTAAGTCTTGGAGCAGTTTGCTATGCAATAATACATAACTGGGGGAAAGGGGGTGTGGGGGAGGAGAATGTTTTTATTTGGCCTACATGATAGAGTTTAATTGAATTAGTTACCTATATTTAAAAACAAGCAAATTTCCTGTAACAATTTGGATTTCGGGCCTTTTTTGAAGCAGCAGAATTCTGGTAACACCAGGCCTTAATCACATGTGGCAGTAATTTGATGGAGGTGAGTATGGGTCATGCCCCCAAACCTTAGTTACCATCTGACCAGTGAATATATTGTTTCAGCAGGTCCCTTTCACTCACTTATTTTACCTGCCTGGCCATAAAATGGTTTTTGCTTTAGGACAAAGTTCCATTTTGCAAATGAATAAGTCATTTGTTCACGCACTTTAGTACCCGTGTAGGTAAAATGGTCCTAACTCAAAAGATATTTCAGCAGCATACCTGGATCAATGGCTTCTCCATCAAACACAGTCTCAGACACAATGGTTTCCTATTAAAAGGCATAAAAATATTAGCAATAAAGTCAGGTTGATAAAATTAGATTTGACATATGCTGAATACTTTGAATGGCTGGCTTCTTATAAATCACTTCATCTTTCTCATCTACAGAGGCTAGCAGCTGAGGGATTGAAAACTCCCTGCTATTCATATGTCCTCCCAACTCCATCCCTTACATCAGTCTGCCTGCCTCTGTTAACTCAAGTCCTTTTATTGATGTGAAGGTCCTTATTGTATATGAGAGATATTATGGCTTGATTGTGCCCCCATCAAAAAAATCCATGTTGTAGTTCTAAGCCCCAGTAACCACATTTGGAGATAGGATCTTAAGATATCATTAAGATGGGACCAGCAGGTGGCATGGTGGTTGGGGCACTGGACTCCCACATGGCTGACAGCAGTTTAAGTCCCAGACCTGGCAGCTTGCTTTCTTACTCTCCCTCTCTTTCTGTCTTTCTCTGGTAAGTGCATGTGCCCTATAACAATTTTTTTAAATGTATAATGATGATAAATAAAATGAAATAAATGATTCTTTTTTTAAGAAGAGAGATAATTAAGGTAAAATGTGATGATGTAGGTGGGCCTTAATTCGGTATGACTGGTTTCCTAATAAAAAGAGGAGATTAGGACATAGGCAACATAAACTGAGGGACAACCATCCGAAGACTTGGCAAAGCAGTCCTTAGCAAGCCAAGGAGAGGCACCTTAGGAATAACCAAACCTGCCAAGACCTTGAACTCAGACTTCTAGCTGCCCGAACTGTGGGAAATAAATTTCTGTAAGCCACCTAGTCTGTGGTATTTTGTTACAGCAGCCCCAGAAAACTGATACAGACATCAACTGGCACTGATTTCCTAAGAAACAGACAAGGGAAGGAAGCATTGAAAGAGAACCAGTTCATAGGCCAGCAGGTGGCATGGTGGTTAAGGTGCTGGTACCCCCATGGCCAACTTCGCAGTTCCAGTCCTGGATCCAGTGATTTGAAAATCACTCTGGGTGCATGTGCATTTGTGTCCAAAATCCCAGGAGGAGACTGGAGGAGAAGGGATTGTGGAGTGACCATCCTCCCTGCAGGTGATTTCTCACTTTCCCTCTCTCCATCTCCTCTCTCTGTCTCTCTCCATCTCTCCCCAGCAAGCACGTGTGACCCATGGCAAGAATCTAAATAATTAAGTAAAAGAAAGAGAACCAGTTCATGAAATAATGACATGGTTAGTCAGGACTCAAGGAGAAATGTCCTTGGTATATGGGGAGGCAAACAGAGAGAAAAAAATACAGAGGTAAACTAAAAATGCCCTTTCTTATTCCATTCTACATTTGGTTTTCTTTTTTTTTGGAACCAGCCTTACCATTATACAGTTGTTTGTGTGGATCATTCAATAAATAAGCCTCAGCCAGTTTCAAGATGATTTACAGACTCTGGGGTTTAGATTTAACATCTGCTAAGAAACTCCATAGTTGAAGAACTTTTTTTTTTCTTTCTTTTTTTTTTTTTTTTTTTTTGAGAGGTTTTTGCTATAGGGCGTGTGCGCTCGCCAGACAGACAGAG
>NW_006160083.1:1449035-1480191 GCF_000334495.1 Tupaia belangeri chinensis | reverse complement strand
GCCGCAATCCCTTCTCCTCCATTCTCCTCTTGGGATCTTGGGCGGGCACGCACGCACACGTGCCTGGTGTGAGTTTAAGCCACTGGGTCCGGGACTCGAACCACGGTCAACTACGTGGGAGTCCAGTGACAGCCATTACGCTAACTGCTGGTTCCCAACAGTTGAAGAACTTATTCATGTGTGTCACCTATTTTCAAACATAGCTTTTATTTAAATGTAACAGTGGACAGTGCTGGATTTCTATTCAATATTTATCTAGAGTTGCTTTTGCTGAATGCACATATAATATCTGAAACAAATTTTAACCTAGCCAGTCCTTTTTCTTTTTTAAAATTTATTTATTTATTTAACTCCATTTATTTTTATTATTTTTTAATTTGACCCGAGAGACAAAGAGAGAGAGAAAGGAAACTTGAGAAAGCAAGCCACCTGGTCCAAGACTCAAACCACAGTCAGCCACGTGGAAATCCAGCGCCTTTTACCACTATGCTACCTGCTGGCACCCTCTTTTTCTTTTTTAGGAGAGATTTTTTTGCTATAGGGTGTGTGTACTCACCAGAGAGACAGAGAGACAGGAAGCAAGAAATCATCTTTTTGGGGGAGATGGCCACACCACAATCCCTTCTCCTCCATTCTCCTCTCAGAATTTTGGGCACATAAGCACATATGCCCAACTTGAATTTCAAGCCACCCAGTCCAGGACTCAAACCACAGTCAACTAAGTGGGAGTCCACTTAATCATAACTATTACACCATCTTCTGGTCCCAATCTAGCCAATTCTGAGACTGGATCTAAAATTCTAGTTTGGTGATGCATACAAATTCAGCAGAATCAAATAAACTAAAATTATTTTATTTTCCTTTCTACAATACTTGGGTAGGTTTACTATATGTTTATGTGAAAGAACTTTTAATTGAGCAACAATTATAGGGAAAATGTCCTCTTTCTTTTACTATAGAGGGATCACAAGAAAATGTACTTACCATTGATAATTCTAAATTTTTATTTCCATTTCCTATGATAGTCTTTTCCTTTTGATTTTTATCTCCTATTAAAAAATAAATAAAAGTCAAGTATCTGATGAATGCCATTTTTAAATCACATAATTCAAGCATAATTATGTAATAATTATCCATTTTAATCTTACCTGAAATATACTTCATGCCTCTGTGTGAAAAAGAAATTTGACAAAATATCAGCTTCATTATGGTAACACATGACAAAAAAAAAATTTATTCAATAGTCAACATATGACTATTATAGCATTTCTCTACTCCAGAAAAAAAAAATGCTATGTGAAGAATAATAAAATGGCCTTCATTAACTAGCCTCTTCACCAAATTAATTCTTAGTTAATAAAAATTTATATACAACTCTATTTTTGAAGTTGTGCTAATTTTAATTTGTACCCTGCAGAACTATTTCTGGTTAGTGATAAATACAATGGCAGATGGCATAGCAGTTACGTCGCTGGACTCCCACGTTGTCAACCCTGGTTAGAGTCCCAGACCCAGCAGCTTAAAATTCTCACTGGGCACATGTGCATGCATGCCTAAAAATCCCAAGTAGAGAATAGAGGAGAAGGGATTGTGGATATGGTTGTCCTCACTAGGGGGTGATTTCTCGCTTTCTGTCTGTCTCCTTCTGTCCTCTCCAGCAAGCATATGCACTCTATAGCAAAAATCTCTCTCCCCACCCCAAACAAATAAATAAAAGTAGTGGCAATTTTCTATTTATGTCTTTGACCTCTCTGCCCAGCTGCACATAGGTTCAAAACCAGTCCATGACCCAGCTTTGATGTTACAGGCAGAAGCATACTGGTCTACAGTGCTGGAAGCCACATGGCCAGCCACAGGGTCAAATCCCAAGTCAACCTGAAACATACCAAGTGTGCTTACAGCCAAGATCATAACTAGCTAGAGGGCCGAGGATTGAAGCATGACCCTGTTGGGGGTGTCTCTCTCTCTTTCTGCATTGTGTTTTCTTACATGTGTGCATGTTCTCTCTTGTGAATGAAATAAAAGAAACTTTAAGAAAAAGGAAAACATCAGAAGTATGGCCAGAGTATGTACATTTATCCCCTGTCCCTATGCTAGTTCCCAGTAGATTTCAAATACCTGTTCCTGAAACTGCTTGTATCAAAATACTATAGTGTTGTTTACTTATTTGCTCATAAATATATCTGTTTAAAACATAGTCATGTTTCAAATGTTCTCAGGTAGAATTCAATAATAAGCTGTACTGTTTCTGAGATAGAGTATGTTTGGGATCACTGGTGAAAGAAGAACATCAAGTTTTATATTGCAAGGAATTTTCTCTGTGCTCCTCAAGAGCAAACTTAGGCAAAAAACCTCTGAGTGAGATCTTCGGACCCTGACTCTATATAGAAGCTTAGGGGGAAAAAAAGTCACATACCTGGGTTTGGGCTTGGAGGCTTCCTTGGGCATATTCCAACAGCATTCCATAACGTTTCCATACCTCCAAAACAAGAAACATACCCAGACAACAAACCCAGCAAGGAAAACAGCCATCAGAGTGAAGATGAAAGGAATATACCAGTCGTTGGATCTGTACGTGTTGATAGCTGTGTACACAATGGTCAGACCTTCCCTTTGCTGAGAAATGATATTTCAAAGCAAACAGAGCGTTAGTTTATGTTTTCAGAGAGCATCTGTTTACAGAGCAGCATCAGTACAGAGCCATGAGCCCATACAGATAACAAGGTGTTGACTCAGACATATGCAGCATTTTTCAAACCCCACAGGTAATATTGAAAAATACCTTTGCACAGAAAAGGCACCCAATTAAACATGTACAGACTGAATTGCATCCAAAGACTGCTCCATAATCCTAAAGTAAACCATTCTCTTTGTTCTCAGTTTTCTCATCTGCAAAATCAAGGGTTGAACTAGATGGTATCTACACTCTTTTTGATTTCTATGTCTCTATTATCTACTCTATATACAATAAACTCTTTTGTGCAGTCCGAGAGAACAGCATGTTCTTGAAAATCAAATATTCAGGTAGAGTTAATTAAAAAGTAAGAAGAAAATATTCCGGGTGGAAAGATTTACCATGCATCTTTTTAAAAATAATGCTTCTATTTCAAGGATTGAAGACAATTAAATACACTAACCATAAGGTTTACTGAACAGACTTTACCCGTGGGTGACTCAGAAGCCATTCTAGAATTCTGCAGAGGCTCTGTATAGCTACTGTATAAATAATAAAATATTAAATGTTCTGCTAAATGTCATAGGGTTGGATTGAATATTAGATGAAATAATAAATATAAGTTATGCAGTATAGTACCTGGAATATGGCAGATGTCCATTACTAAGAATAGAATGAATACTAAAGAAAAATCTTTTTTTTTTAGGGTTTTTGCCATAGAGTGCATGTGCTTACCAGAGAGAGACAGAGACAGGGAAAGGAAAAGTGAAAAATCGCTCCCCAATTGGGATGGCCACATGATAATCCCTTCTCCAACATTCTCCTCTCAGGATTTTAGGCACACACACGCACACACACACACACACACACACACACACACACACACACACACATGTGCCCAGCATGATTTTCAAGTTGCTAGGTCTGGGATTTGAACCATAGTCGGCCAAGTGGGAGTCCAGCACCTTAATCACCATGCCACCTGCTGACCCCAAAGAAATACCTTTTAAAGTGCCCATTCATAGAGTTGTTTTTTGTTGTTTTTGTTTTGAGATACGAGATACTTTTGTCATAGAGCATATGTGCTTGCTGGAGAGACAGAGAGACAGAAAGTGAGAAATCAGCCCCCAGGAGGTTGGCCATGCTGCAATCCCTTCTTTGAGCACACATGCACACCCACCTAGCATGAGTTTAAGGTTGCTGAGTTCAGGACTCAAACCATGGTCGGCCATGTGGAAGTTCAGCATCTTAACCACTATGCCACCTGCTGGCCCCACCATTTGTAGGGATTATTAACTGATATAATGCATTGAGCAGTGGGCTATTCCCATGAGCAGGACTTTCAGATCATTTAGACATAGTTCATTGTTTAGGGTTCCTCTATGCTCCTCCAGCAATTATCATAAGTTCTCTCAATCCCACACAGTAGATACTCGAGACAGTTGCTCTAAAATTGGCTTGGTGTCTGGATAAGGTAGTTCCCAAGTGGGGAGGTATATGGGCAAAGGTGCTGCACTGAGTAGCCTCTTACCCTTTCTAGATGATACTAGAATTTACAGCACAATATTTCCCACACAGAGACCTAAATTAAATGCTATAACTCTTTACTTCAGAACTGGTGGTTGGAGGAGGTGGCATATTGGCTCTTTTCACATAAATATCTATAATGGTGGTGCCTGTTCTGGGCTTGGTGGGTTTGCCGTGTTTCAGGTTGTCATCGATGATATGCACCACAAGATGGTACTGCCGCTGCAGTTCAGCTCCGGATTCAAAGTGAAAAGGATTCTTCACAATTAATTTTGGAGTATCTGAACCTCGAGTTGGGTCAAACCCAAAATGATGATTCTCGTTTCCTTTAAAAGGAATCATTGAAAAATCAGAATTATTTTAATATCTATTAAAAATATTTTTTTTCAAATTGCTTTAAATTACTAGTAAAACACAATAGGTGTGAATTAGTACAATCTCTGTTATACTCTAAATTCATTTATATTATATATATGGCTTATCATTTATATATATATAATGCACATACATATATATATTCCACATACATGGCTTACCATAATATCAGGATCAAATAACCAATAAATTGATCTGGCTAGAAATGTTTGAATGGTGAAGATCATGAATCTAATCCCCACATGCAACCAGCAAGTCACATAATTATCTGATTATCCTGCAGAATAGCTTCACCTTCTTTTATCTTTCACTCAGAGTAATCTGATTCCCAACTTTAACTTTGCCTAGATCAATAGCAAATGAGCCAGTCAGACCACGAATTTCTATGGAGTCCCCACTATGTTTATGTTTTTTCTAATGCTCTGGAAACGTCTGTAAACAAGATGCAAATAAACCCTACTTTCATGGATCTTATCCTCTGGCAAAAAATGCAGACATAAACTAGTCTTCATAATTAATTGGCAAAGGTTTTACTAGTTTTCGCACTCCCGTTCTTTCAGATACATGTCAGCAAGTCTGACCTCTATACGTTTTTAAAAATTTTCTCTAAGATGTGTGTGCTTGCTAGAAACACAGAGAGAGACAGAAAAATTGAGAAATCACCTCCCCACCCTCCTACCCCCCAGCCCCCCGGGAGGATGGCCATGCCACAATTCCTTCTCCTCCACTCTCCTCTCAGGATTTTGGACATGCACGCACATGTGCCTGGCATTAGTTTCAAGCCACTGGGACTCAAGTCCAGGACTCAAACTGCAGTTGGCATGTGGGAGTCCAATGTCACAACCATCACCACCTGCTGGTCCCCAACCTCCATGCTTTAAATAGGTCTCCTTGTTATGCTGTCTCGCGATACTCAGAAGCTTCTCTTTATAGAACTTATCACAGTTTGTTATTCTATAATTGTTGGTGTTACTAGTTTCATGAACTAGTGCAATAAGATCTGTATCTGTCTTGTATACTTCTGGGTACCCATTTCTTAGCACAGTGCCTGAAACTCAGTTACTATCCAACAAATATTTCCCATAGAGGACAAGATGATGGCTAAAGTTGATATGAATCTATTATAGATAAATTTAACAGTAATACAACTGAAAATATCTATGCTAGTGCATCTGCATTAACGTCATCACATGGAAAGGTGACTGCAGTCGTCCGTCAGAACCATGGACAGCGGGTTGGGTGTCATAGCTTAACCTTTCCCATTTTCCATGCACATCCAAAGTCTCTGTTGTCAAAATACCTGCGAAATCACTAAGACTTCCATTATAGCATGAATTAAGTGGAATATGTGAATGTGAAAAGGGTGCCTTGAGGGAGCTTAATGCTATAGATTCACCTTTATAAACACAGTAATTTCTAAGTTTATATATCATGTCTAATGGGGTATAACTAATGTCAATTTGACACATGTTTGTGATTAAAAGAAATAATAAAAACATCCACCAGAAACTATCTCAAAGCGCATTTCATAATCTTGTGAATCTCTGTCGTGGCAGTTTAGTTTGAAGCCGTTGACATTTGTCCCAGCAGCAATATTGTCAAAAATGACTGCCTTATGTAGAGAGGGTGTGCAGACAGGTGCTTCATCATTCTCCTCTTCGATGTCAACAGTCACCTGTCAGTAAGAAGGGAAGGAGAAACTTCACATCCACATCAGGTGACTATTTATACACGAATTCAGAAATAAGCGTCTGGGTTGAGACAGATCATTTGGAATTATTCAACTAAAAGACTAGAATTTTGAGACTGAAAAAAAAAAATGTTCCTGCAGATTTGGGTTTGGGCTGTCAATCCACAAATCAGGGGCTTATTATTCCTAGGTCAACTGTGACGTTTGGTGTAGCCATTAGGGAGAGAGATTTGGGCTCATTAGAAGAGCCTGAGGAAAGCTCACAAATTATGTAAATGATAACAAAAGGAAAGCTGGAGAATATTGCCTCCAAAATTTGTAATCCCTGATCCCTTTAACTATCTCTACTTAATGGCAAACGTATCCTGCATTTGCTTCCTCTGGCTCAACTCAAGGCCCTCTTCTGTACTATTCTTTCAAATACAACATCTTTCTTGGTGCTAATATGATTACTTCCAAGTATGCTTTGACCTTAATTAGGGGGCTCTTATCAACCTTTTCTTAATTAAAATACCATAAACCAGAAAACTGTGATTTACATGGGAAAAAAAAATCAAAATATCAAGGATTTTTAAATGTCAGTGATCAAATGCCAGGCAGCCTAGCAAGATTATCTCTCTACCTCTTGGATGACTAATGACTTTCTCAACAACATTTGCAGAAGAATCCCTGGTGTGCCCATACTAGCAAGTATTATCTTTTAAAAATGTTTTCTGTAATGTTTTAACAACTATTTTGGGGGGAATCGACTGTTCTTTAATGCTATTTCTATGGATTAAATGTCACTATTTGTCCCATTTAATATGTGAGATAATTGCAGACCAGCAGGTAGCATGGTGGTTAAAGGTGCTGGACACTCCCACATGGCTGACCAGAGTTCGAGTCCTGGACCTGGTGGCTTGCTTTCTCGCTTTCCGTATGCCTCTGTCTCTCTATCTCTCTGTGTGTCTCATTCTGGTTAAATTAAAATAAGTTAATGAATAAATAAAATTAAATAATTCTTTAAAAATTAAAAATAGTATAATATATGAGATTTTATGTGATATAATGAAAATATAACCAGACTTGGAATAAAAAAATTTCTTTATTAAGTGGCAGGATGGTGGCACAGTGGTAAAATGCTGGGCTCTGCAAGGCTTACCCACATGGGAAGGTTCTGGGCTCATGTCTGAGTACCTCCCTGAGTACAGCAGGAGGCATCTGTGTGTCCACAGTCTAAGGATGGCTTAAGCCGAGTATGATTGTGTCGAGACCTTGTGGGGTACCTCTCTTTCCCCTATGTTTCTCTTTCTCTTTCTCTTTTTCCTCTCTTTTCTTTCTCATGGGAGAAAGAAAGAAGTAAACTTTAAAATGAAAACAAATTTAATTGTTTTTAAATTATTATATTAAAGCATTGGACCTTGGGGACAGTGGTGGCATGGTGGTTAAGGTGCTGGACTCCCACGTGGCTTACAATTTGAGTCATAGATCCGGTGGCTAGAAAACCATGCCAAGCACATGTGCATGTGTACCCAAAAGCCAAAGCAAAGAATGGCAGAGAAAGTTCTGAGGTGTGGCCATTGTCCCTGGAGGGTGACTTCTCATTTTCCCTCTGTCTGTCTCTTTCCATCTCTGTGGTGAGTATACATGCCCTATGACAAAAACCTGAAAAAGAAAAGGGACCTATATTTAGTGTAAGTGACTTAACCTTGTTTTCCTCAACTGTTATAAGGTGTTCCCAATCCCTGTCTTCCTAAGACTATATATAAATTAGTCCATTTAATGTATATGTATTGAATGTTCACTGCATGTCAAGCACTGATATAGCTACAGAAGCTACTGTGGTGAGCCAAACAAAGCCCCTGACCTATTACAATTTATGTTCCAATGGGGGAGGCACAGCAGTAAGTATTGACAAGTAAACACATTAGGCAATGTCATATCGTAATTGATTTCAAGCAGATCAAGGCGGTAGAGAATAGCTGATGGATCTATTTTAGGAGAGCGTTCAGAGAAAGCCTTTGTTTTTCTGAACCATTCTCCTATTTCTTCCTTTCTCCCCCATAGTAAATACATATGCTCAAGCAAATATGCTTCTTTATAGAATATGTAGTGTTTAGTTGTATAGTCTTGATTTGCATAAAGGCTATTGTGCCACAGATATTTCCTGTTTCCTATTTTCCTCACACAGTGCCATATAGGTTCTTAGCATATTGCTGTATGTAGAACTAGTTTACTATTTCTTCTTGATTGCTAGTATTCTATAGTATGCTTCTGTCATATTTTACATATTCATTCCCCTAATGATGAATACATGAGTTATTTTAAGTTTCTACTATTAAGCTCAGTATAAAAGGCCTTTAGACTTTCATTTGGGCAGAAATATGATTAAAGTGAGAAGTGAGCCTTGGAGGATAAGCATTACACTCTTAGACAAAGATTCTGAGAAAGAAACATTCTTGGTATATTGGAGACACAGCAAGGAGGGAGAGAGTACTAGGATGAAGACAAAGAGGTAGCCAAGGCTCAGATCATAAAGAGCACCACAGACCTGGGAGATGAGTTTGGAGTTCAACTAAGTGTGATGGGAACCGAGTGGAGAACTTTGAGGAAGAGGATGATTTGGCTTTTTAGCAGATCACTCTGAAAAGCAGACTATAGGGAACGGCAGGTGGCGTGGTGGTTGGGGGTGCTGGACTCCCACAAGATGACCGTGGTTAGAGTCCTAGACCTGGTGGCTCTCTCTCTCTCTCTCTCTCTCTGTGTGTGTGTATGTGTGTATGTATGTCTGTGTCTCACTCTGTCAAATTGAAAATAACTATAATGATAAATAAAATAAAGAAAGTATTTTTTTAAAAGAAGAGCAGACTATAAAGGGTGGAAGCAGAGATGGGGATTCTAATTAGGAGCTGCTACACTAGACCAGGGAAGGGTGAGGATGACACAACCAGGATTTCAGTAGTAAGTGGGTAAAGAAGGAAGGTACAGGATATATTTTGAAAACAGAGATGACAGAATTTACTGCTGCACTGAAGAGATAATTTAAGGTAGATGAGAGCCTTCAAGTGCTCAGACTTAATCTTTCTACTTCTTTCAGCTGGGTGACCTTGGAAAAGTTATTTAACTTTTCAGTCTTGGAAATGAAATTCTTCCACCATCAAATTCTGCTACTACTATTAAAAGGAGTATTAATACTACCTCAAATACTTGGATTAAAAACTAAATGAGATCATTAAGGGCATACCATAATATTTTATATTTGTTAGGTTCTCAGTAAAGAGTGGAGGATGGTGATGACATTGATGATAGTGGATTTCTATACTTTGGAGTCTAAAGACCTACCTTCCTTTTCTGAACCTGAAAGTTGGGATGTTTGCAAAAAGTGAGAAATCACCTCGGGTGGGGGGGGAGTGGCCACACTGCAATCCTTTCTCCTCCGTTCTCCTCTCAGTATTTTAGGCATGCATGCACACAAGCCAAGCATAAGTTTTAAGCCGCCAGTTCAGGGGACTCAAACCATAGTCAACAACGTGGGAGTCTAGAGATGTAACCATTATGCCATCTGCTGGTCCCCTGAAAGTTGAATTTATCTGTATCGTCAACTTGGCGCTCGCTTTGTACTGTTTAACTTTTGTATGTCAAAACTTTAAGCTCTCTGCAGGCATATATGGCATCTTACACTTCTTTGTAACCCAGGATGTTGTAAACAGAGTAAATACTCAATAAATATTCTTTATTGTTCCAATGGGGGAGGCACAGCAGTATGAATAAACAAGTTCCTGCTTTATTTTTTGGCAAAACAAATTCTTTTTGTAAGAACATTCGAAGGGTTTTAGTAGTATTAAATCTGCTTTCCCGGGGAACAGCAGTTAGCATAATGGCTATGTCGCTGGACTCCCATGTAGTCAACTGCAGTTCAAGTCCTGGACCCGGTGGCTTAAACTTAAGCCAGGCACTTACGTGTGCATGAGTGCCCAAGATCTTGAGAGGAGATTGGAGGAGTAAGGACTGCGATGTGGCCATCCCCCATGGAGGGTGATTTCTCGCTTTCTGGCTTTCTGTCTCTCTGTCTCTCTCTGTCTTTCTGGTGAGCGCACACACCCTATAGCAAAAACTTCTCCAAAAAAAAAAAAATCTGCTTTTCCCTCTTCTCGTGTGCACTAAGTGAATGATAATTGCAAGTGGCGTCATCCTATACTGTTTCGGGAGTTCGTAAATGTCTACAGGAAAAGCTGCCGCAGGTAATTGGGGGTAAAGATCACTCTCACAGGCATCATCCTGAGACAACCAAGCCTCCTAATCTCATCCTCATGACTGTAACTCAGTCCCTTTGAAAGACACTCTAATTGCTGATGTGAGCAGGTCTGTTTTCCTCACAATGACACACTCAGGAAATCTAATAGCCACATAAGCCTCAAGCCAGGGGGCTTCGTGAATTAGGAAGAAAGGTTCAGCGAACCATCAGGCCAGATGGGCACCTTCTCATTCTTTAATTCTACTTCTGTTTCTTCTCGGTTGACAACATTTTATAGATGTTCATAACGCACATCGCACAGTAATAGCGCAGCAGTCTTCGCTCGTGTTTTCTTTCCAGAGTCCTTGGACATTGCTACACTACTGCGGAAATAATTTAGACACTCAGACTCTTCCCCACTGAGATAGATGCCAAAAGACCATACCTAGGCTAAATACCTTCACTGCCAACATCTCTCAATAAGAGGCAGCCTGGGTTTCATTCCCATCCTACAAACCTATGAATAACCTCAGGCAAATTTCCTAAACTCTGCCTCCGTTACCTCATTTGTAAGGTGGAAATGACAAGTTTAAAGTGAGGATTAACTACACCATCAATCGTGTAATATATATATATATAATATATATATATTATATATATATACATAAAATGTGCCCAGAGCAGGAACTGGCACATGATAAGAGCTAGATATGTCTTTGCTATCATTACCACTTTATAAATCTCATGAGAATATGAGGAGTTAGCAGGTACTTCTTCAATCTCAGCTAAGACTTAAACGTCCAAAGTTTAGAAATGTGCGAAAGTTAAGCAACACTTGGGAAGTAGGAGAAAGCTGTTAAGTTTCCCCATTCTCTCCATTGTTGTTATTGAGTGATTATTATTATAACAAGTAAGAAATCAATAGATAATCATTGTAATATTAAAACTTGGGCCTCTGAGGTCAGCAGTTGGCATAATGGCTATGTTGCTGCACTCCCATGTAGTTAACCGCAGTTCAAGTCCCAGACCTGGTGGTTTAAACTTACGCCAGGTGTGTATGCCTGTGTGCCCAAGATCCCGAGAGGAGAATGGAGGAGAAGGGATTGTGGCATGGCCATCCCCTCTGGGAGTGATTTCTCACTTTCTGTCTCTCTATCTCTGTCTTTCTGGTGAGCACACATGCGCCCTATAGCAAAAACCTCTCAAAACAAAAAAAAAAGCACACACATACATACTCACCAACAAAAAAACTCGAGCCTCTTACCGTAGTCATTGCTGTGCGAGGATGAAATTTGTCACAATCCACAGCTTCCACAGTGAGATTATATTGCTTCACAGATTCATAGTCTGGCTGTGTAGTGAGTTCAATCATTCCAGAGAAAGGGTGAATCCAGAATCTTTGTATAACCTGGATGTCTCCCTTGGTTATTTTGTATGTTACACAATTTGGTGGGTAGTCTTCATCGATAGCAGTCACTCTTCCAACTTTGTAAAAAGCTGTCAACATTTTATAAGACTCATTTCTTTAATTGCAGATACACTACACTGTAAACTTAATATGTCTTTGCTTTCTTTTAAAAATTTTGTTTAAAGAATTATTTATTTAATTTTTTTTTTGTTTATTTTAATTTGACCAGAGACACAGAGAGAGACAGAGAGAGATAGTGGAAAAGTGAGAAAGCAAGCCACCAGGTCTGGGACTCTATCCATGTGGGAGTGTCCAGAGCCTTAACCACCACACCACCTGTTGGTCCCCAACCATTTTTGCTTTCTTTCTTTTTCCTTTTTTTTTCCTTATTTGGAGAGGTTTTTGCTATAGGGAACATGTGCTCTCCAGAAAGACAGGAATAGAGAGAGAGACAGGAAGCGAAAAATCACCTCCCAGGGGGCATGGCCATGCCGCAATCCCTTCTCTGCCATTCTCCTCTTGGGATTTTGGGCACGCACGCACGCACGCATGCCTGGCATGAGTTTAAGCCACCAGGTCTGGGACTCGGACCACAGTCAACTACATGGGAGTCCAGCGACATAGCCATTATGCCAACTGCTGGTCCCTGTCGTTGCTTTCTAAGTAGCATCATAGTTTCTCAGAGTCAGCTAGGTCTTTTTGGACAATAAAATGTGTTTCAAGACCCCCAACTCTACATTACAGAAGATGGGTTTAGTGAGAGCCCTTGCCACTTTAATTCATGTGCCATGAGTCAAGTGATGTGAATGGACAACAATTTCGCAATAAGAATTAGCTTATATATATTACATATTAACTCATTTTTTACTAGAAATCATGCTAAGATTGGCATCAGATGATAAATGGTTCACAGTGCAGGATATGAAACCAGACTGCCTCGGTTCCAAATTTCCTCTCTCTGTCACTTACTTAGTGTCACCCATTGGAAAATTCTGTAACCTTTCTGTAACTCATTCTTTACTGCAAACTCAGAAAAAATAAGCAGATACCATAAAAGCTAAGAGGATTGAATTAGTTAAAATGTATAAAGCACAAGTATATAGTAAATGTCAAATACAAATAAGCCATTACTGGGGCCAGCAGGTGGTGTGGTGGTTAAGGCACGGGACTCCCACATGTCTGACCACAGTTCAAGTCCCTGACCTGATGACTTGAAAATCATGCTGGGTGTCTGTGCATGCATGCCCAAAATCTCTCAAGGAGAATGGATTGTGGCATGGCCATCCCCTGGGAGGAGAGACTTCTCACTTTCTCTCTCACTATCTCTCTCTCTCTCTGTCTCTATTTCTCTCTGACAAGCACACACACAACCTATGACAAATGAACAAACAGAAAAGAATTAGCTATTATTTACATACATTATCTTATCAAATCTTCTCAACAGCCTTATGATATATGAACTATTATTGGCCCAAAACTATTTTACTGATAAGAAAACTAAGTCCAGTAGTATTCAGTAACTTGCTCAAGGTCACAGAAACAATAGTGGTAGAGTCAGGATTCAAACATGCATCAGCTGACTTTACCACCCACATTTTAAAAAAATCACTTTGTGGGACCAGCAGTTAGCGTAATGGCTATGTCGCTGGACTCCCACGTAGTCGACCGCGTTTCGAGTCCCGGACCCGGTGGCTTAAACTCACACTGGGCACGTGTGCATGCGTGCCCAAGATCCCAAGGGGAGAATGGAGGAGAAGGGATTGCGGCATGGCCATCCCCCTGGGGGGTGATTTCTCGCTTTCTGTCTCTCTGTCTCTCTCTCTGTCTTTCTGGCAAGCACACGCGCCCTATAGCAAAAACCTCTTCAAAAAAAAAAAAGATCACTTTGTTATAATTTCAAAAGTTAGTACTTCCAAATAATATTTTAGAAGAAAAAGAGTGTGGTATATTGTCTGCATTAACGGACCCGAATTCTTTACTCTCCCCATGTGCATGTTCTTTGACATTTAACCTGATGGTGCTTTCCCACTCTGGGCTGTAGTTCAGTCATATGACTTATTTTGGCCAATGATTTTTAGCAACCCTGATATAAGTAGAAGGTCTAAAATTCATTTGTGTGATTAAGCTCGCTTTTTCACCCCACCTCTTCTCCTGTCCTGAGAACATGCTTGGACTAGCCCATTGGAGAACAAGAGAGGAGCCAAAGCAGCCCAGGCCTCTCAGCCACAGCCGATATCTATCAGTTGAAAGTTAGCCAACTCACAATTCTCAGCAAGCCCAGTCAAGACCAAAGGGACAAGCCAGTCAGTTCTCAGACTTGGAGCTAAATAAATGGTTATTGTTGTATTATTTTAGTTTTGTGTGTGAGAGAGAGTTTTATTACACAGCATAATTATAGTAATAGACAACAGGTATGATAGGTTTACCCTTCAATCAAGTTTCTACCTGAATTATAACCTCTGGGAAGATACCTTACCTGCTCCACTTAGTGAAATACCAGCATACAGTGGCTAGCTCACCAACATGTGTGCAGGACATTTGGGCTGTTAATTATCAAAATGAAGGGGCCAGATGGCACAGTGGTAAAACACAGCCCTTTGCAAGGCTCCCCAACGTGGGAAGGTTCAGGGTTCTCATCCAGAGGTGTTCCTGGGGACACTGAGCATGTACATGCCCATGTCCCAGAGCTGGTTGAGATGGAGTGATTGTGGAGTCAAAACTCACTTATGAGCATGTCCTCTCTCACTCTCTGTGTGTCCTTCCAGGTCATGGAAAAAATAAACAAAAAGGTTTTTAAATGAAATATTATGATGGAGAAACTGTTTCATATGTGAGGTTACCTCAAAAAGTTTATGGAAAAAGGAAGTTAAAATATGAGTTTATTTATTTATTTTTTGAGAAGTTTTTTTTTTTTGCTATAGGGCACATGCACTTGCCAGAAAGAAAGAGAGAGAGAGGGACAGAAAGAGAGAAATCACCCCCCAGGGGGGATGGCCACGCCGCAATCCCTTCTCCTCCTTTCTCTTCTTGGGATCTTGGGCATGGCACGCACACCCACCAAGTGTAAGTTTAAGCCACTGGGTCCGGGACTCGAGCCACGATCGACTACATGAGAGTCCAGCGACATAGCCATTACGCTAGCAGCTGGTCCCAATATGAGTTTATTTTGATACAAGATTAACTTAAGTCCACGCAACATTTTTCGTAATATGCATTCTCTATACATTTTTTTAAAACTCCTGACACTATCCCTACCACTTTAACCTCACAGAATTGATTTTGTTTGTATCCTCCTTTCACAAAAGTTCATCAGTTTTCAATAATGTGTTATTAAGTAGACCATGAACACAACTCATAATACCAAGAACAGGTAAACAAGATTCCTTAAAAAGAACATGTTCCAGGACCAGTAGTTGGAATAATGACTATGTTGCTGGACTCTCACATAGCCAACCGCGGTTTGAGTCCCAGACCTGGTGGCTTAAACTCATGCAGGGCACGTGTGCATGCGTGCCCAAGATCCCAAGAGGAGAATGGAGGAGAAGGGACTGCAGCGTGGCCATCCCCGCTGGGGGGTGATTTCTTGCTTTCTTGCTTTCTGTCTCTCTCTGTCTTTCCAGTGAGTACATACGCCCTATAGCAAACACCTCTCAAAAAAAATCAACATGTTCCTTGGGGCCAACAGTTGGCATGGTGGCTAGGGTACTGGACTCCCACATGGCTGACCATGATTCAAGTCCTGGACTTGGCAGTTGCTTTCTCACTTTCTCTCTCTCTCATCTCTCTCTGGTGATTACACATGCCCCATAGCTAATTTAAAATAGTAATAATAATTTTAAAATGTGAATAAGTTTTTTAAAAAAGAAACATGTTCCAAGGCTAGTAGGTTGCATGGTTGTTGGGGCACTGGACTCCCATACAGCCAACCGCAGTTTGAGTCCCAGACCAGATGGCTTGCTTTCTCACTTTCTCTTTCTCTCTCTGGTAAGCACAGTTACCCTATAGAAAAACTTAAAAAAAAAAAAAAATAGAGGCCAGCAGGTAGTGTAGTGGTTAAGGTGCTGGACTCTCACATGACCAATCAGGGTTCGAGTTTTGGACCCAGCAGCTTGAAACTCACGCTGGGGGCATGTGGGTGTTTGCCAGGATCCTGGAAGGTAATTTCTCACTTTCTCTCTCTTTGTCTCGCTCTGTCTTTCCAGCAAGAACACATGTCCTATAGCATTTATAAATAAATAAATAAATAAAATAACAACAATAATAAAACAATTAAATATTTTTTTTTAAAAAAAGAACATGTTCCATTATGGCAAAATCTGAATATAAAGAGTTCAACCTACTGCTGTGTGAAAGCATCATTATTAAGAAAATGTTGTCACAGCTGATATAAAACTACATACAATGTATTAGAGATAAAATTGCCAGCTCTATCATATGGTTCTGGGCAGAGGTGGTGTCATTTTCTCATTTAACACCTGCTTAAATAAAATGGGAAGCTTATTCTTCTGTGGATGTAAAATTAACCTTTCAATAAAAACTAACAGCTTTCTTGAGCATCTTTAACTGAAGTTTAAAATAGAGTAATTATGAAACTCTGTAATTCTGCCAGACTTCCTCATCAAAAACGATCGGAAATGAAATATGTTTTCTCTTGTGACTTGCAACCCACTGTGATTTAACTTTCATGTGTTTTCCTCTAAATTATTTCTGACAAAGTAAATTTTTTTTGGCCTATATCTAAACCCTTCAGAAGCTTTTGGTAAACTGATCACTTAGTATCAGAAACAAAAGTTTGCTTTAAATGTTATAGATTCTCAAAATTTTGTTAGGAGGAGAAACCTCATTTAGTCTTTAAGGCACGCTCACATCATCTGTGCTAATCAAGACAGCATGAAAAACTACTTCCATATTAATGCATTGTTTAAATGTCTTCAAGGTCTATCAGTTGAATGCCTGCTATTCTGAAGGGAGTTTATTCAGCATACTTTTAACTTTCCAATTTCCTCCTGTAAAGCAAATTCCCACTGAGATGAGGTTTTTATCTTCTCTAATGAACTCCTCCTCCTAAAACAAACCCTCCTCTAATTATATTGAGTTTATGTACTTTGGTGGGAAAGATCAATGGATAGTTTAAAAATTTTTAAAAAATGGGGGCGTGGGGGGGGGAGGCTAGTTAATGGTATAGTGGCAATATGACTGAACCCCTATGAGAAAAGTCCCGGGTTTATGTCTAGAGAACTTCCTGGGTATGCCTGCACTTATGCTTAGGACCCGCACTGGCGTAGGGTAGGTCGTGATGGGAAGACCCTACTCGGGGAGACGAACTCACTATTTCTCTCCCTCTCCCCCTCTCCTGGAACAAATAAACTTTAAAAAAATAAAATAAAAAATAAAATAGTATCCCACTGTGCATATATGCCATAATTTTTATCCATCTCATTCATTTATTACACACCGTTACGTGCTTTTAAAAACCATATTGTTGGAGGGGCCAGTAGGTGGTATGGTGGTTAAAGGGGCTGGATTCCCACATGGCCCATCGTGGTTCAAGTTCCAGATCTCACGGCTTGCCTTCTCACTTTCCCTTTCTCTCTCTCTTTCTGTCTCTCTCTGGTCACATTAAAAAATAATAATAACACATAGAATTAAATAAATAAATATTAAAAAAAAAGAACTATACCGTTGGGACCAGCAGATGGCATAATGGTTACATCGCTAGATAGCCATGTAGTTGATCGCAGTTCAAATGCTGGACCCAGAAGCTTAAAAAATAAAATAAAAATAAATAAAAAAAATTAAAAACCTCAGGCTGGGTGCATGTGTGTGCATGCACAAAATCCCAAGAAGATACTGAAGGAGAAGGGATGGTATGGCCACCCTACAAATATATGCAACATTTATATTTAAAACAGAAATTACAATTTAAAGGTAGAAAAAACATCAAAGACAAAAATTTTATGGTACATTGTGCATTGTAGGCCCTCAATAAAGGTTAGTGGTTATTATTATCATTGATAATGACGCCTTGACTATGCTAACATGTGTCATGCATTTATCATACACACAATTAACAGTTAATTCTCAGGACCAGCAGATGGTGTAATGGCTACGTCACTGGACTCCCATGTAGCCGACCAAGGTTTGAGTCCTGGACCTGGTGGCTTAAACTCACACCAGGTGCATGTGTGTGCATGCCCAAGATCCTGAGAGGAGAATTGAGGAGAAGGAATTGCGGTGTGGCCGTCCCCCCTGGGGGGTGATTTCTCACTTTCTGTCTCTCTGTCTCTCTCTGTCTTTCTGGTGAGTGCATGTGCCCTATAGCAAAAAACCTCTCAAAAAAAAAAGTTAATTCTCATCTCAACTCTATGAGATAGCTAGAATCTTCATTTTATAGATAAGAATTCAAAGTCATGAAGAGATTAAGGGACTCATTTAAATGGCAGTTGTGGAGACAGATTTGAAACTGCTCTACTTGACTCCAGAGCTTTTCATTTTTCTGCTCCATCATGGCTCTTCCTTCAAAGACCTAGACCTCTTCTGTCTGAGATAGCTGGTCACTATAAACTTTTGAGAGAATGATTCACATAGGAATGATCCATGTAATTCTTTGTATGAAGTCTAAAATTTGTTTTTAGACTTTTGGTGACCTCAGTCATCAAACTTCACCTAAGAAGAGCATCCTGGAATATGAAACAGAGAACTGGACCAGGAATTAGGAGGTCTGCATTTAGCCACCGTCTCTGCCCCTCACTAGCTGTGTGACTTTTGAGTAAACCCAGTTTTCTCTCCCACACCAATTTTCTCATAGTAAAATAAAAAGGTTGACATTTGGGGTTTTTTTCCTTTTTTAAAAATTGCCAGAGGGTGCATGCACTCACTAGAGAGAGACAGAGAGAGAGGGAGGGAGAGAAAGCACCCTCCAGTAGCGTATGTTCATGCCACAATCCCTTTTCCTCCATTTTTCTACCCTGTCAGGATTTAAGCTGTATACACATGCCCAGCATGTTTTTTGGTTTTTGTTTTTGTTTTTTGAGAGGTTCTGGGTATGCCTGCACTTATGCTTAGGACCCGCACTGGCGTAGGGTAGGTCGTGATGGGAAGACCCTACTCGGGGAGACGAACTCACTATTTCTCTCCCTCTCCCCCTCTCCTGGAACAAATAAACTTTAAAAAAATAAAATAAAAAATAAAATAGTATCCCACTGTGCATATATGCCATAATTTTTATCCATCTCATTCATTTATTACACACCGTTACGTGCTTTTAAAAACCATATTGTTGGAGGGGCCAGTAGGTGGTATGGTGGTTAAAGGGGCTGGATTCCCACATGGCCCATCGTGGTTCAAGTTCCAGATCTCACGGCTTGCCTTCTCACTTTCCCTTTCTCTCTCTCTTTCTGTCTCTCTCTGGTCACATTAAAAAATAATAATAACACATAGAATTAAATAAATAAATATTAAAAAAAAAGAACTATACCGTTGGGACCAGCAGATGGCATAATGGTTACATCGCTAGATAGCCATGTAGTTGATCGCAGTTCAAATGCTGGACCCAGAAGCTTAAAAAATAAAATAAAAATAAATAAAAAAAATTAAAAACCTCAGGCTGGGTGCATGTGTGTGCATGCACAAAATCCCAAGAAGATACTGAAGGAGAAGGGATAGTATGGCCACCCTACAAATATATGCAACATTTATATTTAAAACAGAAATTACAATTTAAAGGTAGAAAAAACATCAAAGACAAAAATTTTATGGTACATTGTGCATTGTAGGCCCTCAATAAAGGTTAGTGGTTATTATTATCATTGATAATGACGCCTTGACTATGCTAACATGTGTCATGCATTTATCATACACACAATTAACAGTTAATTCTCAGGACCAGCAGATGGTGTAATGGCTACGTCACTGGACTCCCATGTAGCCGACCAAGGTTTGAGTCCTGGACCTGGTGGCTTAAACTCACACCAGGTGCATGTGTGTGCATGCCCAAGATCCTGAGAGGAGAATTGAGGAGAAGGAATTGCGGTGTGGCCGTCCCCCCTGGGGGGTGATTTCTCACTTTCTGTCTCTCTGTCTCTCTCTGTCTTTCTGGTGAGTGCATGTGCCCTATAGCAAAAAACCTCTCAAAAAAAAAAGTTAATTCTCATCTCAACTCTATGAGATAGCTAGAATCTTCATTTTATAGATAAGAATTCAAAGTCATGAAGAGATTAAGGGACTCATTTAAATGGCAGTTGTGGAGACAGATTTGAAACTGCTCTACTTGACTCCAGAGCTTTTCATTTTTCTGCTCCATCATGGCTCTTCCTTCAAAGACCTAGACCTCTTCTGTCTGAGATAGCTGGTCACTATAAACTTTTGAGAGAATGATTCACATAGGAATGATCCATGTAATTCTTTGTATGAAGTCTAAAATTTGTTTTTAGACTTTTGGTGACCTCAGTCATCAAACTTCACCTAAGAAGAGCATCCTGGAATATGAAACAGAGAACTGGACCAGGAATTAGGAGGTCTGCATTTAGCCACCGTCTCTGCCCCTCACTAGCTGTGTGACTTTTGAGTAAACCCAGTTTTCTCTCCCACACCAATTTTCTCATAGTAAAATAAAAAGGTTGACATTTGGGGTTTTTTTCCTTTTTTAAAAATTGCCAGAGGGTGCATGCACTCACTAGAGAGAGACAGAGAGAGAGGGAGGGAGAGAAAGCACCCTCCAGTAGCGTATGTTCATGCCACAATCCCTTTTCCTCCATTTTTCTACCCTGTCAGGATTTAAGCTGTATACACATGCCCAGCATGTTTTTTGGTTTTTGTTTTTGTTTTTTGAGAGGTTTTTCGCTATAGGGTGCGTGCACTCAGCAGACAGACAGAGAGAGACAGAGAGACAGAAAGCAAGAAATCACCCCCCAGGGGGGATGGCCATGCCGCAATCCTTTCTCCTCCATTCTCCTCTCGGCGGGATCTTGGGCATGCACGCACACGCGCCCGGTGTGAGTTTTAAGCCACTGGGTCCAGGACGTGAACTGCAGTCAACTACGTGGGAGTCCAGCGACATAGCCATTATGCCAAATGCTGGTCCCTAAACTGCCATTTTTTAAAAAATGCCAGTCTCAAAAGGCAACTCCATGGAGATGGTAAAAGAATCAGTGGTTGCCAGTGGTTAGGGAGAAGAAAGGCAAAGGCAGAGCACAGAGGATTTTTAAGCGCAGTGAAACAACTCTATGATACTGTCATGGAGGGCACATGTCCATACGTATTTGTCCAAACCTACAAAATGTACAGCAAGAATGACCCCTAATGTGAACTATGGACATTGGGTGATAATAATGTGTCAGTGTAGGTCTATCAATTCTAACAGATGTACCACTCTGATGGGAGATGCCGAGAGTGGAGAAAGCTGTGCCCATGTCAGGGCAGAGAGTCTATGGGAAATCTCTGAAGCCTCTGCTCAATTTTGCTGTGGGCCTCTACACCACCTGCTGGCCCTTGAAGGCTATTTTTTTTAAATGCAAGTCTCTATTTTAAAATCCTGACTGGTAGGGGCCAGCAGGTGGCATGGTGGTTAAGGTGCTGGACTCTCATGTGGTAGACAGTTCGGTTTGAGTCCTGGACTGGCGACCTGAAAATCATGCTGAGCATATGTGAGTGTATGTGTGCCCAAAATCCCGAGAGAAGAATGGAGGGGAAGGGATTGCAGTGTGGCCATCTCCCCTGGGAGTTGATTTTTTACTTTTTCTGTCTCTCTCTCTGCCTCTCTCCAGCCAAGTACATGAATACTACAACAAAAGAGAATAAAAAAATCTTGACTGATCATTGTTAACTTTAGGGGTCATGGAATTCCTTTGACAACCTTCCTTTACCCTCCCAGGACTCTTAAAGGCAATGTTCAGATCCTTTGCTCCAGAATAAATCTAGACACTAAGAAATGATTAAATAATTGTGAACTATTTAACTTCTTCTTTTTTTAAGGTGTTTGCTATAGGGTAGTGAGAAGGAAAGTGAGAGGGGGGATGGCCATGCCGCAATCCTTTCTCTTCCATTCCCCTC
The DNA here is from genome assembly GCF_000334495.1 of Tupaia belangeri chinensis. NCBI lineage: Eukaryota > Metazoa > Chordata > Mammalia > Scandentia > Tupaiidae > Tupaia > Tupaia belangeri. The sequence goes on along the minus strand of NW_006160083.1, from coordinate 1,458,254 downwards.
CTGTGATTTTTTGGCACACATGCACATGCGCCTGGTGTGATTTTCAAGTAACCAGGTCCAGGATTCAAACTATGGTGGGCCAGTGGGAATCTAGAGCCTAAACTGCCATGCCACCTGCTGGCCACATGAACTATTTAACATCTGACTCATCATAATGCTCCTTTAACTCTGAAACTCCCAATGCTATAATATTACACTATTAGCCACCACAATTTTAAACTATAATATCACTCAGCTGAAAGAGAAGGGCAATAGCCTACCATTTTATATACATAAATATACATATAGAAAAAATATATAAATATATAATACATATAAATATATAAAATATATAGAGACTAGAACATACACACACACACACACTCACACACACACACACACACACACATATATATATATATATATAACTAGCCTCAAGATGTTTGAGTATTATTAATTTTGTTCTTAATATAATTTATGTAACTAAATTTATATAATTTTATTTTTAATAATCAGGTCACAAGAGTCCAAAAAATTTAACAATTGGCTGTTGTTGCCAGTATGATTTAACTCCATCATGCAATTAGTTCCATTCTTCCCTTAGAGTATTCAAGACAAGCCTGGAGGAGATGCTAAGAGATATGTGCCTTGGATGGGAGAGGATACAATTATTATCTCTACTGTCTCTTCCAAGTCTAATGTTCCTTGGCCTGTGCTAATGAATATGTGGTGCTTTACATCTAATTCACAGCCAAGATAAGCCTGGACCAAGACCTTGACTATGAACTTAACTTTTTTTATTTTTGGCTAGAGGGTACTGCATTCAGGAGAGAGCGAGGATACAGTAACCTTGATGGGAAATGGTCATGCTGCAATCCCTTCTCCTCCACTTCTCCTTACTTTTGGGACTTTAAGCACATATATGCATGCTCCCAGTATGTTTCTCCAGTCATCAGGTCTGGGACTCAAACTATATTGTGGGATCTAGTTTCTTTAGCCACCCAATCACAGAGCCGACCCATGAACCTAAAATCTTGACTTCTGATGTTCATGGGATTAAACTGCATGGACAATGATCTCATCACCACCTTTTTTACACATAGTCTGAATTGGGAAGCAAGAGGGAAGGGGAACAAAATAAATTAATACTGTGTATTTTTTTATTATAAAATCCTAGATCTGACATCAAAATTCAAAGGAGCCTCTGGAACGCCATCAGGATAATACTCTGAAGGCATTCAGGTATTTGGTATTCTGAATGTGTGGAGCCCAAAACACTCCCTCATTTACTTGCCTTTTGTAAATGTACATGCTTTTTTCTATTGGCTACTCATCTGAGATCTGATAGGTGTTTTCTTGTGCATGTTCTAATGCCATAGAAACAAGGAATCTCTTACCTCCTGATGTTTCTGGAACAGAGAATGAATAGTGGGCAGCTTTAAATACAGGACTGAAGTCGTTGACAGGAACAATCTCCACAATGATTGTCACAGTTACTGCAAAATTGAAACATGAATAAATACTTGGCTGTGGTGATGGTTTAATTCTACAAACAAGCTCAATGTGCTCCCCTAGGAACAGGTTTAGCAGAAGATTTTAAAACTACAATGGGATTACCTCTGCTCCCAAATGATCCCTATTCCCTGATTGTGTTCTTAAGAAACCCAAATGAATGCTGGTGCAAGCCAATTTAGGCAACAAAATAAATTGTATTGCATGTTATATTTTATTTAATATCATATGAATATATAGGTATTTTTGTATGTATAAATACTGTATATCATTTGTGTGTATACATGTGTGCATTTGTATATATGTATATATTATTTCATTTAATTCCATTTATCACCATCATTATTTTTTAACTTTGACCAGAGAGAGAGAGAAAGTGAGAAAGAAAGCTGCCAGGTCTGGGATTTGAAGCATTATCAGCCACATAGGAGTCCAGCACCTCAACCACCATACCACCTGCTGGCTCCAATAATTACATATTTTACACAAGACAATTTATTGTATTTTTCACAGGTATAATCTCCTCCATTAGAAAGTTTCTTGGGATCTCACATGTAACACAGCATATCATGTTCCACATTCTGCTGTTAATATATTAGATCACCAATGACCCAATGTATTCTAGAAGATGGAACCCAAAGAGACTAGAAAACCTATGAGCAAGAGCAAGTCTTGGCATTAACATACACTCTGTGGCATTGAACTGGCTTAACTTTTCAGAGCCCCAGCTTTTTCATCAAAAAAAAAAAATCAGTTTTAATCTTTTACCTCATTCTATATCAGAATGTAGATTGAGAATGAAATCATGACCACAAAGTACTTTCAAACTATAAAAAGTTAAGTAAAAAGTGATTATTATATTTTATTCACTTCAGACAGTTGTTTGTGTATTGTGTATCATAGAAAAGGAACCTGTATTTCAGACCAGCAAGCTCAAACAAACATATCAGAAAGTTGTCAAAAGAAGGAATCTGATGTTCACACATAAAAGCAAACAACTTCCTATGATCAAAAATTTGATCATAGAATTATTTTTCGATAGATTATCTTGCGGAAATCACATTCTGAAGAATGCTTATATTTGTCTCAAAAATCTATGCCACTGGGAACCAGCAGTTAGCGTAATGGCTATGTCGCTGAACTCCCACGTAGTAGACCGCGGTTCGCGTCCTGGACCCGGTGGCTTAAAACTCACGCCGGGCACGTATGCGTGTGTGCCCAAGATCCCAAGAGGAGAATGGAGGAGAAGGGATTGTGGTGTAACCATACCCCCTGGGGGGTGATTTCTCGCTTTCTGTCTCTATGTCTCTCTCTGTCTGTCTGGCGAGCGCACGTGCCCTATAGTGAAAACCTCTCAAAAAAAAAAAAAATCTATGCCACATGTGTCAAACAGGCAAATTTAATCTGGGGTTCACAGATTTTTTTTTTTTAACTTCAGGGAATCTATATCATTCTTTATATTTTGGTATGTGTTTTTATATGCATTTTTCAAGGGTTGAGGTCTACAGCTTTCATCAGAATCTCAAAGGTGTTCATGACTCCCAAGAAAGGTTAAAAAGTGCTGTTCTATAAAGACAGGTGATTTATGTTAAAGCATCTCTATTTCCTTCAATAAATCCCACTTATGTGTTGCAAGATCAGGTGCCATTTATAGCACTGCCATACTATGATTTCTATTGCATCCATTAAGACTCAAAATTGTGCTAATTAGCTAGTGTATAAAAGTAGCCTGAACCACATGTAGGGTGTTACAAGCATCTTTTATGAGCAGTTGCTGTGAATATGTTGGGATGTGAGGACCAGCAAGGACATGAATTTAATACTTGTAGGGAATTTTTTTTCACATCCATATTGGAGAACCAAATCAGTAAGAGAGCTCCTTTTTTATTAATTAGACCATCAGGATGGGTAGCTGCAAGATAAAGCCATCCTAAAAGGTCAGTTGAGCTTTATAACAGACTACACATGAGACGCCATCAGTGAAGAATACAACAAGAAATCTGGCCATATTATCATGCTTGGGTCCCTGTATTCTGCACGTCGCTTCTCCACATACTTGGTCATTTACATCTACAAATCACCTTTCCAGACTAAGCTCCGTTAGCCTCATATCTGTGAGTTAAAGAGATTTAAAGATCCCTAGATGTGTTGATTATAGTTCGGCATTAAGTTCCTATTGGTTGCAAACATATATTGGATTGTCTGGGAAGTCATGATGCATTTTGCAAGAAAATTATGTCATGACTTTCCCGACAACCTAATAAATGCATGCCATCATTCCACAACTCTTCATCTAGAACAAAGTGCTCTTGCCCATTGCTCCCAGATAAACCTTAGACTCCTTCTCAACCCAATAATCCAGAAAATTACCACCAATGATTCAAAGTTCTCACAGGAAAAGAAGCACAAACACCATGATTGTCCCTTATCAAGCACTGATATTCTACTACTAAACCTATGTTTACCACCCAAACACCCATATCTTCTTGGACATCTTTAATGCTAACCACCTGCCATATTACCATACTTTCCAAGGCACAACAGACACTTGACACTAATGACAGGTGCACCTAGAAAATCTTTCACAAATACCTCTATAACATTGAATGTGTGATCTCATGTATACAACAGAAAGCACAGAGAAGCAGGTGTTAGGTTGCTGACTTAAGCTCACTCACTCACTGAGCGTTCTGCTCTGGATTCAAAGCACACAGTGCAAATATGTAGCTTGGAATTAACAAATTTTGACTATTAAAGTTACAAATGCTGAGGGTTTTATGATCATGCAATCTGAGGAGACTTCATCTCACTGTACCGAAGGCCCTTTCTACCACAGGCTGACCCAAATGGTGGGATAGTTATGAGAAGACAAAATAGTCAAAAGAAACCATGCTCTGCACCTTATGACATGAGCTGTGGAACTTGACAAGTAACTCATGATTTGCCTTAATGGCTCTATCTATATTACAAATAAAATAGTATTTTAAGAGCACCCAATTGCATACGTTGGCACTGCATGTTGCACCAAATCTGGTTCTTTTCAAGTAAGAGGTATTTGGCATTACTAGAAATTAAAGTATATAAGTATCAAGCATAAGACTCAGTACTTCTTGTCCCTTGTAGCTCCAAGGATCTCTAGCATAGCAGTATTTAAGAATTGTGGGGACTGGGGACCAACAGTTAGCGTAATGACTATGTCGCTGGACTCCCATGTAGTCGACCGTGGTTTGCATCCTGGACCCAGTGGCTTAAAACTCACGCCGGGCGCATGTGCATGCGTGCCCAAGATGCTGAGGGGAGAATGGAGGAGTAGGGATTGCGGCGTGGCCATCCCCCCTGGGGGGGTGATTTCTCGCTTTCTGTCTTTCTGTCTGTCTGGCGAACGCATGCGCCCTATAGCAAAAACTTTTCAATCAATCAATCAATCAATCAATAAATAGAATTGTGGGGACTGGCTCCATGGCCTGATGGTTAAGGCAGCTGGATCCCACATGGATGTCTATGCAGTTTGAGTCCTGGATCCAGAAGTTTAAGAAATCTGTCAGATGAGTGTATGTTCATGTTCAAACTACCAAAAGGGGAACGAGATGGAGGAAAAAGAACTACAGCATGGACCATGTGTCATGAGGGTTACTTCTCCCTCTCTCCCACTCCCTCTCTTCGATGAGCACACATGTTCTCTGGCAAATTAAAAAATAAACAACAGCAACAACAACAACAACAAAAAAAAACCATTAAATGAATTGTGTGTTGCTCAAAATAGAGCTAAGAGGTGAAGAAGACTTTCTAAATCTAACAAAAACTTCCAGAAGGAGTCTACCAAATTCTTCTCCTGCTTTGCCTAACTTAGAAAACTGTACTGTGATGAATATTTGTATTTTAAAATTTAAAGCAAAGAGTCTACAGAAGAGGCACTTACTGCTTCCTTGAAACGTTTATCAACATTACCTGTATGGGAGGGACGGAGGTCATCAAATACTGAAATCATCATTTCATAGATATGTCCAGCTGCAACCACCTCTGGGTTTTCGTAATCCAAATCTTGGGAAACCTTATAATACAATGTTATTTTTTTAAAAAAGGATAATTTTTTAATGTTGATGTTTTAAGTAATCAATAATTCTGGAAAAGGCAAATATATAGCCATCTCCATGTCATAGGAATAGCATCAGATTATACCTGAGACTAGCATAGACGACACACAAAACTGAACATTTTGGTAGGAAAAGGGGATATTTTGGATTTCCTTCTAGCGTAGCTTACTTTTAGCCAAAGAATCCTGGCATAGCAGAAGAAAAACAATCATATCCTGTCTTTACTGCATGCTAATTGTCTGACCTTAGGCAAAATACTTAAAAGAGAAAAAAAATTTTAACATACTTTTTAAGTAATAAAGCACTATAAACTATAAATTATTTCTATTATGTTAAGTTATTCACCATCCCAAAAATATTTATGGAATACTAATTAGGTGCCAGGTACAGTTGGAGGCACTAGAAATATAGCAGTCAATGAGATGGTCCCATATCAGAGATCTGAAGAGAATCTTAATAGTATTAGAAAAAAAAATCTCAGGACTGGTAGGTGGCATAGTCATTGAGGCACTGGACTCCCACATGGCTGAACATAGTTCAAGTCCCAGACCTAGCACCTTGCTTTCTCACCCCCCCCCCCCGGCCAAATTAAAAACTAATAATAATAAATTAAATTAAATAATTCTTTTTAAAAATAATTATTTATTTAGCTTTATTTATCATCACTATTGTTTTTTGGTTTTGTTTATTTGTTTGTTTGTTTTAATTTTGAACAGAGAGAGTGAGAGAGGGAAAATGAGAAGATAAGCCACCAGGTCCAGGACTCGGTACCACGGTCGACCATGTGGGAATCCAGCTCTTCAAACACCATGCCATCTGCCATTCCCTTAAAGAATTCGTTTTTTCAATTTTTCAGAAAAACTCTAAAGAAAAAGAAGTCTCATTGGCATAAATAGGAATTGGTCAAAATAACATCAAGTACTCAAATGTTTGGGAACAGCTACATTTTCTAAAATTTAGTATCTGATTTATTAATCTTTTCATTAAAGTATATTGAGTATCTATTATGCATTAAGGACTACAGTAGGTGTTAATACACAAAATAAACCACTTAGAAATGTATAGCATTTACAGTCTAATAAGACCACCAATTAAATAGGCAGTTAAAACTGTAGAAAAGTGTTGTGATAGGGACATACAACTTGTGATGTGAGCCCATAGCAGAGAGAACTAAAACAGTTCATAGTAGTAAAAGAAAAATCTGAGAAGGCCAACTGGTGGCACGGTGGCCAAGGTGCTTGGATCCCATGTGGGTGACTATTTGGTTCAAATTCTGGACCAGCAGTTTGAAAAACACACCAAGTACGTGTGTGTGCATACCCAGACTCCTAAGAAGAGAATGGAGAAGAGATTGCAGTGTGGTCATCCCCCTTGAGGGGGTAATTTTTCACTTTCCTTCTCTTTCTCTATGTTTCTCTCTGGTGAAGGTATGCACCCTATGGCAAAACTAAAAGGAAAAAAAGAGATCTTGGGAATAAATGATATTTAATAGCTAAAAGATAATTGTGCAAATACAGAAATTATCTGGAGGTGGGTGAAAGAGGTAGTCATTCAAATAGAGAGCAAGCACATGTGAAGGCGCAAATCTTAGTTAGCATCATTTTCACAAAACCTCCATCTTGATCCAAACTCCATTTTAAAAAAATGACAGCTTGATGGGGCCAGCAGGTGGTGTGGTGTTTGGGGCACTGGAGTTGCACATGACCAACTGCAGTTTGAGTCCTGAACCTGTCAGCTTGCTTTCTCATCCTCAACCGTCCCTACATCTCTCTGGTGAGCACACATGCCCTATGGCAAATTAAAAAAAAAAAAAAAAAAAGAAAGAAAAAAAAAAAAAAAAAAAGAAAGAAAGAAAGAAAAAAAAAAAAAAAAAAAGAAAGAAAGAAAGAAAAAAAAACAATAATAAATAAAATTAAATAAGTAATTCTTTTAAAAAAGTGACAACTTGGCATAGTTTCAAAATGAACATCAACCCAGGAAGCTCCTTGGCTCAGGGCCTAAACTTCTGAAATCCACAACATATGCAAAAGTTCAGCTTGTGACTTGTGGAGTTTGTCAAATAAAATTAGGGGTGAGGGCCAGAGAAAGTGAGCGGTCATCAGTGGCTTTCTCGGCCATTTCCCCTGACTAGGGGGCAACGCCAAGGAAAGTACTTAGTGATATTTGGGTTAAGGAACAGTTATACAAACTTAATAGCAGCTAGCACCTTAATAAAGACCTAATAAAATTAGAAGTTATAAAAGAAAGGATTTCTTCTAAGGCACAATCTCACCTTAGAAAGGGTGTGTATGGGGGAGAAGTGGGGGGATTGCTTTCTGTGTTTGTCTTCTGCCAATGAAAAGTTTAGAGTCTCAAGAGAGTAAAGAGAGAAGGGTCTCATTAACCAGTCCCAATGCCAGAAGAGCCATTGTCAACAAACATAGTCACACAGACTTATTTCTAGGAGAATCAACTTGGTTTTTAACCTTTGATTCATTTCCCCAACTGAATTAAAAAAAAAAAAAAACCACCTCGTGCTCATTATCAAAAGGAGAAAATGATTGCAGGCATCGAGATAATGAAGGATTCTCCCAAATGCCTTCCATTAAGACAGCAGAAGAGCCTAGGATTCCTCTTTGCTGTGTCAGAGCTCCTCATACTGAATTTTCCAGCACCATCTAACTGTGGCCACGAAATAACTCCTGTCACCTTGGAAAAGCTCCCTGGGATGAATGCAACTGGTGCTCACCTGGATGCAATTTTCAGCATTTGGAATTTGCTCAAAGAGTTGTCCAGACCCAAGTGGGCCCAAACTAGGAACGTAATGGATTGTATCCGGAGGTTCATCAAGGTCATGACATGTGAGTTTTGCAACTACAGTATCTTTTGCAATCACCTCCTTCCCTGTGTACCTGTTTTATTTTTTAATAACAAAAATCAGTTTAGACAAATATTCTTTTACAATGTAATGCTTTCCCATTAAGATCCACCTGTTTGGATAGTGCGCATGGGTAATGCCCTGTTCATCCTGGAGTAGACAGGTCCATTCTGGACACTTCTCATCCTCATTCCTGGAAGTAGTACTTGTCTGCACTCAGCAGGCTATTTCTTTGGAATGGGAAGTTGATCAAGGCCATCACCCCAATGGAGTAAGTCTGAGTGGGAATCAGGTCATTCTCTGGGACTGCGCCAACCTGCAGAATCTGGACAGTGTGGTCAGGAGAAATCATCTTTACCACCGCATAACCACAGTGGACTCATTTCCATCTTTGCATCCCTTAACCAACTCCACAATGCAAAACTGCTGAAACTCAGAATTTTCCCATAACTTTATTTAGCATCCAAACGTGATAAAAACCTATAATATTGGACATCAAAACTTTACCTGAGGGGCCAGCAGGTGGCGTGGTAGTTAAGAGCACTGGACTCCCACATGGCCAACCATGGTTCAAATCCCGAGTCTGGCAGCTTGTTCTCTCATTACCCCCCCTCCCGCCTCTCTCTCCCTCTCTCTAGTCAAATTAAAATAAATAAAGTTAAATAAAATAATTCTTTTTTTTTCTTTTTTTGGAGAGTTTTTTTTTTGCTATAGGGCGCATGCGCTCGCCAGAGAGACAGAGAAAGACAGAGAGAGACAGAGAGACAGAAATCAAGA
>NW_006160083.1:1408072-1448530 GCF_000334495.1 Tupaia belangeri chinensis | reverse complement strand
GTTAGTGTAATGGCTATGTCGCTGGACTCCCATGTAGTCGACTGTGGTTTGAGTCCTGGACCTGGTGGCTTAAACTCACGCCGGGCGCGTGTGCGTGCGTGCCCAAGATCCCGAGAGAAGAATGGAGAAGGGATTGAGGCATGGCCATCCCCCCCGGGGGGTGATATCTCGCTTTCTGTCTCTCTGTCTCTCTCTGTCTGTCTGGTGAGCACACACCCTATAGCAAAAACCTCTTCAAAAAAAAAAAAAATCACGGTGGTTACATATGCCTGCGTGCCCAGGATCTCAGGAAAAGAATGGACAGGGAGACTTATCATTTTCCCTGTCTCTGTTTCTCTCTCTCTCTCTGATGCATGCACACAACCTATGACAAAAACCTAAAAAGAAAAACAAAAAAACTTCACCTGAATTGTCAGATTTCTGTTTGTCCCTCTTAGCGTGAATATTCACCACACAGCTAAATATTGGGGGCTACTCTTCTCCCACGGGAAAGATGTTTAATATCATACACAGACCATGTTACCTTTCTAAAACCAGGGGAAACAAATCTTTATTCTAAAGCATATTCGGTGGCAAGGGTTTCAGTACATGGATTATGTAACTGTGATAAATAACCTTTACGAAACTCATACCACATGCTTAGCACTACAATCAGAATGCTCTCGAATTATCCCATTTATTTTTGTTACCCCATTTGATAAATCAAAGGGCTTAAGTATATTACCTACTGTAAGATCACACAGCTAATAAGTGAAAGATGGGACCAGGATTCCAAGCTAGGTCTATGACTCCAGAACTCAAGGTTTTACCACTTACTAACTGTCACATCCTCAGGACTAGCTTTCAGTCACAAATCTGTCCCACGGGTCATTTCTGAGGACCATGACAATTCTCAGCCTACCTTTGTCAACTGCAAAGTAAACATTCCATGGATCTAGGGCAAAGGTTAAATCTCCCAAGTTATCTGCATCAGTTGCCTGGCATACTCCGATCCTTTCCCCAATTGGAATTTCTTCATACAGGGTGATGTCAACTTTATTGTGCAGAGTTGAGTTTATAGAAGTAACAGCATTTTCAATATTGAATAAACTTGTTTTAAAAAAAAGATGATTAGAATGGCATTTGTTGGGACCAGCAGTTAGCATAATGGCTATGTCGCTGGACTCCCACGTAGTCGACCGCGGTTCGCGTCCCGGACCCGGTGGCTTAAACTCACGCCAGGCGCGCGTGCATGCGCCCAAGATCCCGAGAGGAGAACGGAGGAGAAGGGATTGCAGTGTGGCCATCCCTCTGGGGGGTGATTTCTTGCTTTCTGTCTCTCTGTCTCTCTGTCTGTCTGGCGAGCGCATGCGCCCTATAGCAAAAACCCCTCCAAAAAAAAAAAAAAAAGAATGGCATTTGTTTTCTGTATATTCTTTTCTATACCTTATAGGGATGAAGGAATAGGAGGTTGGAGACAGTACTAACAACAGTGGGAATTATTACATGAAATTAATAATTAACCCACTTCCTGAGACTTTTCCACAGTTCAGATAAACTCCTAAGCCCTTTTTATGTGTTACCTCATTTATTTCTCACAATATCCCTAGGAAATAAGGTACCATTGTTATCCACATTTACACTTGTTGCAATAGAACGAAGCTAATCAAGAGTCAATTTGACGATCAACCACATATCCATTTGGGTCTGTGAGTAGAGTAATACCTTTGCTCTCAGTCCACTCTAAGGTCTTGCTCCTACCCACCTGTCTCTGCTCACCTGATCAGATATTGATCACAGAATGGCGAGTTGTCATTAATGCCACGGATATGGGCAGTCACTGCAACTGCTGCACACCTCTGATCACGGTCACAAGCCTTAATAGAGAAAGACTGAACACGTGCGAACCGAGCTCTCTCTATATCGAGGCGGGTAGCAGTAACCACAGTCCCGTGATCTGTGAGAAAACAGCACAACTTGCTCAAAGTGGCCCACGTCGTCATTTTCTAAATAACTCCATCACATATGTATCAATGGACAAGATCAATTACGCCCCATTCATTAGAATTAAGAAACTGACTCAAAGTGCAGGCACAGTGTTTGTTTATCACCAAAATATACTCAATAGGGACCAGCAATTAGCGTAATGGCTATGAGGCTGGACTCCCACATAATCAACTGCAGTTCACGTCCCAGATCCGGTGGCTTAAAACTCACGCCGGGCGCGTGTGCGTGCGTGCCCAAGATCCCGAGAGGAGAATGGAGGAGAAGGGATTGCGGCGTCGCCATCCCCCCTGGGGGGTGATTTCTCGCTTTCTGTCTCTCTGTCTCTCTCTGTTTGTCTGGCGAGCGCATGCGCTCTATAGCAAAAACCTTCCAAATATATATATATATATATATATATGCTTAATAATCATAGCATGCTAGCCATAGCAAAACAAAGTTGTTTTAGCTTAAGGGAACAGAGAAGACTTTTTAGAAGAGGATGTCCTTGTTGTAGGCCTTGAAAAATGCACAAGATAAAGAAGTGGTGGTGAGTGGCAGGAGATCATTCCCAGTAACGAGAACATCATTAATGAAAACACAGTAACACATCACGATTATTGGTCTTTATCCAAACACCCACTCACCTACTCATTCAGTAAACATTTGTTAAACCCTGTGTGCCAGGAACTGGATCTACCACAATGAATTAAGGAATTTACAATAGGGCCTATGAGACAAACACCAAGTGAGTGTAGAAAAAAACAATTCAAATAGACATTTATTAAGGAAATGAAAACTGTAATGTGATTTTTTAAAATGAATGTCTAATGATCAGAAACTAAAAAAAACCCGCAAGGGCAGGATTCCCAAAGCAGGCAACCAGGTTGTGTGCTTGCAATGTAATGGACAAAAGGAGATAAGGAATGGAGTGAGGCTGGAGAAAAGTAAAAGGGCCAGAGAATACAGGGTCCATGGAGTGAGGTAAGAAACTTGAATTGCGGGGTCAGCAGGCGGCATGGCTGTTGAGGGCCTGGACTCTCACATGGCCAACCGCATTTCAAGTCCTGGACCTGGTGGCTTGCTTTCTCACTTTCCCTCTCTCTCTTTCTCTGTCTCTCTTTGGTGAGCACATATGTCCTGTGGCAAATTCAAATAATAGTAATACATAAAACAAAATAAATAATTCTTAAGAAAAGAAACCTGGACTAGATTACAATGCAAATGAAGTCACAAGGGAGTTTTATGCAGAAGAATAAGATTCAACCTGACATTTAAAAAAATTCAATCTAGCTGTTCTGCAGAGACTCTGGGAGCAGTAAGGGTGAAAATGGGAGCCTAGTTAAGATCTGTGCAGTAGTTCAGGTGACAGCAGATGGTAGCTGTCTTGGTTGGGGCTCCTCTGGAAGCAGAACCTGAGATGAGAATTTGAGTGCAAGTAGTTTATTCAGGAGGAGTTCTCGGGCAATGTGACAAGGGGGAAATGATACAAGAAAGGGACTCTCCCAATAAAAAGTACGTCACTGAGCAAGTTACTACTGGGGGCAAGTAGAGCTTAATGTCACTGAAGAACTCTGAAACCCAGTAGAGAATATACACTCAAAACTGTCCAATCCCAGGGCCCAAGAGCTGGAGTAGTTACACACCAATTCTCTTTATTCATTGGCTGAGCACTCCTGGGGGTAGTATTTCCCCAATACTTCTAACCTGATGTTTGGGAGGTAGGAGGAGGGCAGGTGTGAGATCCCAATAGCCCCTTAAGCCAACAAATGCACTGATAGTTGGAAGTCAGGCTTGCTGCACTAAGTCTTAAGTAAGGCCTGAGGAGATATCATTGGAACATGTCAGCATCCAATATAATGGCTTAAGCCTGCTTATGTGCTAAAGGTCACTACCTTTCTTTGCTACCCAGCCCCAGAATACCTTAGATATCACATGTGACAATCCCTAAGCCTTAACCACAGTTGATAGGATGAGAAATGAATGACTGACCCTAGAAAGTCCAATCAGATTCTCTCTCACACAATTTTGGATTTGTGGGCCAGCCAGTGGTGTGGTGGGTAAGGCAGCTGGATCTCACATGGCCGACAGCACGGTTCAAATCCCAGATGCAGGGCTTGAGAAACACACCACAGTGTGTGTGTGCGTGTGTGTGTGTGTGTGTGTGTGTGTGTGCATGCTCAAAATCCTGGGAGGAAAATGGAGGAGGAATTGGAGCAAGGTCATCCCCCTCTTGAGATGCTTTCTCACTTTCCTTTTCTTTCTCTCTCTCTCCCACACATGCATGCACACTTTTAACAAATGAAAAAAAATGGATTTGTAACAGAGATGAGTTAGGTCTGAGAAGGTGAGCAGCAAGGGTAGGTAAAGTGGAGAGCTAGGACGGCCATTTTTGAAGCAGCCCTGAAGAGCTGCACATCAGCTTGTGAGTGATCAAACAATTCTTCATGGAGGGATTTATTTAACAGATATTTATGAAGCACCTACTATGTATTTTGTGTTGGAATTAGACATGCAGAAGACAATGCCTACCTCTAAGAAATTCAGTCTTGTGGTGGTAGATGCTGATGATAGCAACAGAAACAGATGATAGCAACAGACTATGACAAGAGCATTTTCTGAAAACAATTCTCAGCCTACCTTTGTCAACTGCAAAGTAAACATTCCATGGATCTAGGGCAAAGGTTAAATCTCCCAATTAAAAAAAAAAAAAAGATGATTAGAATGGCATTTGTTTTTTTTTCTTTTTTTTTTTATTTTGAGAGGTTTTTGCTATAGGGTGCGTGCACTCGCCAGACAGAGAGAGACAGAGAGATAGAAAGCAAGAAATCACTCCCCAGAGGGGATGGCCACGCCGCAATCCCTTCTCCTCCATTCTCCCCTTGGGGTCTTGGGCACGCACGCACACGTGCCCGGCGTGAGTTTAAGCCACTGGGTCCAGGACTTGAACCGCGGTAGACTACGTGGGAGTCCAGCGACATAGCCATTATGCTAACTGCTGGTCCCGGCATTTGTTTTCTGTATATTCTTTTCTATACCTTATAGGGTTGAAGGAATAGGAGGTTGGAGACAGTACTAACAACAGTGGGAATTATTACATGAAATTAATAATTAACCCACTTCCTGAGACTTTTCCACAGTTCAGATAAACTCCTAAGCCCTTTTTATGTGTTACCTCATTTATTTCTCACAATATCCCTAGGAAATAAGGTACCATTGTTATCCACATTTACACTTGTTGCAATAGAATTTAAGAAATTAAGTAATTTCCAGAGGTAACTATCAAGGCAGCTGAGAGAGAATTTGACCCCAAGCTCACCTAGCTCCAGAGTCCATATTCTTAATCATTGTCTTCTATTCTTTCATAGTAAAAAACAGCTGCAAAAAATTGTTGGCCTGCAATATCGTTTTATAAACTCTCTGTTAATATTAGCCAGAATCTCCCTTGAGGGTAGTAAGAGATAATCTAACTCGTCAGACCCTAAGAACATACTGCACTAATAACACCTTATTCTACTGCAATTTCAATGCATTCAATACTTTAAAACTGATTTGCTTTCAGTTTTGCAGAAAGCCTTTTCTTTGGAATCTTTCACCGTAAGTGGTTGTCTACATCTGATTGCTTATTTTCCTTTTCAGAGGAAAAAAAAAGTGGATGAGGGAGAGAGAAGACTATTCCATTTGATAATGAATTTGAGAGACTATGTTTTCAAATTTAATTTTCAAAGTTAAATGAAAATAACATGTTGTATCATTTTATTCCCTTACCTGCAAGTGAGAATGGGGTCCTTATTGTTAACATTAATGAGGAAAATCTTTAGGTTTCCAGCAGCAAACAGTCCTCCAGGATCAACCACTTTAATAACGAGTGAAAAACTGAAAATGCAGCCACAACAAAGACAGCTAAGCTCTTATAGCAGCGAACAGGCTTTCACAGAAATAAAATCTACTGGACTTAACTGGCCAGTTAAAATAATTGATTTGTCTAGTTAAAACACCAGCCAAACCTCTGTTTTAACAGTTGGAAATGATTGAGATTTTGTTAAAAAGAAAATTAGTCAAATCAGTTGAAAGGATAGCAGAAATTTAGAAAAGTCTGTAAATCCCCATAAATAATGATTATGATAATAATTTTTTTAAAAAAAGAGGGAATTTCATACACATTGTAACAAACAAAGCTTGTACCTTGGGTTCTTACCTTTCAAACATCCATTTTTCAATATCGACAATGGACAGATACAAAGGAGATGGTGTTAAGAACTCTTCAGACAACCCATTTTCCAGGACCCCTCCCTTCTCTTTTAATAAATTCCCCACTTTGCTCTACCTATTCTGTGTCCATGACTCTAATTCTTCCTGAGTGTGGGACAAAAACCTGTGTATCACTTAAGTGTGGGCCCGAACACCCCCGCGCCCCCCCCGCCCCCTTTCTGCGTTCCTGCATCAAAGTATAGACACTTAAACTTTGACTTAATAAGTAATGTTTTAATGCTTAAAAATAATTCCAGCACTTCATTCCTATTAATTAATTTAACATATTATATCTTTAAAATTTCAACTACTTTAAAAAAAGTAAAAATGATGACAAGTTTAATTATATTTACTCTATTTATATGTATCCCATGTATTTGTTTTTAATAGTTCTTTTTGAGTTACTTAGAAAAATAAGGCTACTGGAGTTGTTTTCCTTTGAAGTAAAGGAAACCCAAGCTAGCCCTCTACTAGTCTGGCTTATCTTATTTAAAGACTGAATTATTGGACATAAGAGAGGTTTTTGCATGTGTTCTAAGTTTTTCAGTGACCCAGTTGTCTCTGTGGCACCCACCCAGAATGGCCATTTAGGACAGAGGCCATTTGGGCCCTTGATTCCCATGCTAAAAATTCTGAAGACATTTAAATTTATATTTAATAATTTAAAATTAGTTTTAATGGGACCAGGAGGTGGTGTAGTGGGTAAAGGTGCTGGATTCCCACATGGCCAACTGCAGTTCGAGTCCTGGACCTGGAGATTTGTTTTCTCGTTTCCCCTTTCTCTCTCTCTCTCTCACTTGCTCTTGTCAAATTAAAAACTAATAATAACACATGGAATTTAATTAATTAACTAAATTTTAAAAAGTACTCTTCAAAATAACTTAATAACTATGGGGAAATACTGGTCATTGGAAAAGTCATGACACATTTTTGCATAGAAAAATACCTTGTGACTTTTCCGATGACCCAATATTAGGGTGGTTAGATAACTAAAGGGCTTTTATTTTAGCAGAGATGTGTATGGCTTGAAGAATGTGAGGAAATGAGGAAACTGAATGTGTCCTAGTGGAAAGGGAAATATTCACATCCATAGACTGATTTTTGGATTCTCCCAATTTGCCCCAGATTTGTCCAAATTTTGGCACTGAAAGTCCCATGTCCCAGAAAAATTTCTTAGTTTCGGACAAACCAGAAAAATTACCTATCCTTGGGATCAGCAGGTGGCATGGTGATTAAGGTGCTGGCCACTCCCACATGGCCAACCAGGGTTCAAGTCCTGAATCTGGTGGCTTGCTTTCTCACTTCCTCTCTCTCTCACTCCCACCCTCTGTCTCTCTCTGGTACAACTAAAAAAAAATAAATAAATAAATGAATAAAATAAAATAAATAATTATAAAAATAATTACTTATCCTTTACATATTTTTTAACTTGAAATGTGCCAATAATTAAAACCAAAGTGACTGTTTTCCTATTTGTCCTAATTTAAACTATTTCTCAAGTTTCCTCCTGTTTAATACACAAGAAGATGATTATGTATGAATCAGCTCTTGACAAAAACTGCAAATGAATCACTGTTAAAAATAAAGACTGTTTTGGGAGGCTGGCAGGTGGTGTGGTGGGTAAGGCACTAGACTCCCAGATGACTGATGGCCGTTCAAGTCCTGGACCTGGTGGCTTTCTTACTCTCCCTCTCTCTCTGGTCAAATTTAATAATAATAATAGTAGTAGTAGTAGCTGTAGTAATAATAATTAAATAAACAAAATAAATAATTTTTTTGGAGAGGTTTTTGTTATAGGGCATGTGTGCTCGCCGGAAGGACAGAGAAAGACAGACAGAAAGTGAGAAATCACCCTCCAGGAGGGATGGCCACATCACAATCTCTTCTCCTCCATTCCCCTCTCAGGAGCTTGGGCATGTATGCACACGCGCCCGGCATGAGTTTAAGCCACCAGGTCCAGGACTCGAACTGCGGTCGGCTACATGGGAGTCCAGCGACATAGCCATTATGCCAACTGCTAGTCCCCCCAATAAATAATTCTTTTTTTAAAAAAGTAATTGGTTAAATGCACAAGTCTTTGTCTCAGAGAGACTTGGAATCAGTAGAAAAGAATGTCTGAATTTAACCTAAACGTAGATGAGAAGGCCTTGTTATTTATCAGGTGACACGATGCCAGGGTCAGGACCTAGGAGTTGTCCGTTATTACTAGACCAAAGTGGTCTGTCACAGCAAGATTAATGTTTGTAGATGTGACTTCCCCAGCCCCTTAGAAAGTAGCTTAAGATAGGAAGAGTAGTCAGAACTCCATCTTCATATCCCATCCTCCGCTTTCACAATAGGGAAGAATCTCTTATGAGATTCAGGGGCAATTTGATTAGAATGGTCCATTTTCTCTACCTGTGAGGCACTTTGATGCAGAAGATGTGACTGCAAAGGGCGGTCATAGACATCATTACAAAAATTAAAATAATCACATGAGCCAGTGTCTACCCACTTGGCAGACATGGAAAGGGTGTCAGTGCATTAACGTGTCAAAGCTGCTGGAATACACTATGAAGGAATTCTGTGTCACAGGTACCCAGAGAGTTGTCCCCACTCCCTCTCACAGAAGGCCACAAACACCACCACTGAAATCTTGATGTTTCGCTCTGAAGAAAGCAGGTGGTGCTGATTTAGCCCCTAAATCAGCAATTATGCAATCACAGGTTACGTATGATTTCATTTTTTAAGACAATGCCAACAGCATTTCCATTTTCAATGCACAGTCATGCCAGGTAGAAAGAAATATTCTAGAAGAGTGAAATATGCAAGGACTTTGAAAAATGCATGGAAAAGCTGAATTAAACTACACATGTATTTTGGTGAAAAATATATTTTAAATCCATGGGTCATTATTTCATAATATCAATATTTCCATGAACATTTTAAAGATCCATCAGATGAACCCAAGAACCCACATTTCAAGTGCAAACCCAGTAGTGTATTTACCTTCTAGCTTCACTTTCAAAATCAAAAGCCTTTGCTGTGGAAATTGTTCCAACGCTGTCGATTGTGAAGTCAGAGCCCTCCGGGGAAATGAAGTACTGTTTATTGGACAGTGAAGAGAAAACAAAATATTGTAGAGATACCAACGGGTTCCCTGGCGAGGTTCCACATGTCTCCAAGGACCAGGCCTGTATCTCCTTGTGATCTGGCTTGCCCCCATACACCACCCACCCTGCCCCGCAGCTGAGAGTTGCTAAATAAATGTCTACTACAGCTGCTGCTGCTGCTGCTGACAACTGACTCCAAGCCAAATCTACCTGCCGCTAAATAATAAAAGTGAATTTTCCTAACCATTTATATTCAGTAGGTTACCTGAATATTTCTACAATACTCCACCCAAAGCTGAAATTAAAGAAAAAGGAATTATGTGTAGAGAAACATCTTGACTACTTCATGAAAACTTGGGGATTATTTTGGTTGCTTGTTGATGGTGAAGAGGGCCTTTTTGGATGGGAGGGAAATGGAATTCAGGACACTGTAATAGGGGAAAAAAAAGATATAGGAACATTTGTTCATCTGATTTCATATTTTCAGAAACTGTTTTCTCAGATTTCTCTTTCTTGCTATCCTATTGATTTTCATGTATATTACTTTCTAGTTATTCTGTTAAATGTTTTGAATACATTGTCTTTTAATTCTTACAGTAATTCTATGTCATAGGTACTGACACTATTCCCATTTTACAGACAGGAACACTAAGGTATAAAAAAATTCAAGTGATGGGGCCAGCAGTGGCATGGTGAGTAAAGTGCTAGACTCCCATATGGCTGACCACATTTCAAGTCCCAGACCCAGCAATTTGAAAATCACATCAGGTGTGTGTGCATGCATGCTCAGAATCCCAAGAGGGGAATGGAGGACAAGGGATTATGGCCATGGGGGGTAATTTTTCACCTTCCCTCTCTCTGTCTCTCTGTCTCTCTCCAGCAAGCACATGTGCCCTATGGCAAAAATCTTAAAAAAGAAAAAATCAAATGTGGTGCCAATAAATGGCATGGTGTTTAAGGTGCTGGATTCCAATACAGATGGCAGCAGTTCGAATCCCAGACCTGGCTGCTTGAAAAATCACACTGGGCATGTGTGCATGCACACGTGCATGTTAAATTACCTAAGAGTGTTCACAAGCTCTAGGTCTAGTTGTATATAAAGATAATTAAAAAAAAAAAGACACCCACATTTATGTGGATAGCTACTCAGAAATTTAGTTTCAAATTCAATGTCAGTGTTACACAGTTGTTAACAACTGTTTGGGAATGATATACATTTGGGAAGCTACCTTTTTAAATTGCTCAGAATCCCGAGAAGAGAATGGAGAAGAGATTGCAGCATGGCCATCCATCCTGAGAGGGTGATCTCTTACTTTCTCTCTATATATCTCTCTGTCTCTCTCAGGTGAGTGCATGTATCCTATGACAAAACCTTAAAAAAAAATTTTTCAAGAGATCAGGAGTTGGCGTAATGGCTATGTCACTGGACTCCCAAGTAGTCAACCAGAGTTCAAGTCCCGGACTTGTTGGCTTAAACTTACACCGGGCACATGTGTGTGCATGCCCAAGATCCCTAGAGGAGAATGGAGAAGGGATTGCGCCATGGCCATCTCCTCTGGGGGGTGATTTCTCACTTTCTGTCTCTCTGTCTCTCTCATCTTTCTGGTGAGCACACAACTAGCAGTTAGCATAATGGCTATGTCACTGGACTCTTATGTAGTAGACCACGGTTCGAGTCTCGGACCCAGTGGCTTAAACTCACGCTGGGCACATGTACATGTGTGCTCAAGATCCCGAGAGCAGACTGGAGAAGAAAGGATTGCAGCGTGGCCATCCCCCCTGGGGGGTGATTTCTCGCTTTCTGTCTGTCTCTGTCTTTCTGGAGAGTGCACGCGCCCTATAGCAAAAACATCTCTTAAAAAAAAAAAAGAAAAAAAAATTCAAATGGCTTGCCCCAGTCAGGCTGATCTTTTTTTCTTTTCTTTTTTTTTGGAGAGGTTTTTGCTATAGGGCACATGCGCTTGCCAGAAAGACAGAGAGAGAGAGAGAGAGACAGAGAGCTAGAAAGCAAAAAATCACCCCTCGGGGGCATGGCCATGTCGCAATCCCTTCTCTTCCATTCTCCTCTTGGGATCTTGGGCATGCACACACACATGCCTCGTGTGAGTTTAAGCCACCAAGTCCGGGACTCAAACTGTGGTCGACTACATGGGAGTCCAGCGACATAGCCATTAAGCCAACTGCTGGTCCCCAGGCTGATCTTTTAGTCACTTTACACATTGCCTGTGGCTCTCCAAGCTGCATCCCTAAATAACTTATTGTCAAAGAGGGCAGTTGAGGTCACAGTTTCTAATCTAAGGAATAATCAAATGAGTTAAAAAAAAGCCAGGGTGAAAATCCGTGAGAGGATTAATACCAGGAGTTAATTATACCGAGTGCTACTGACTTAATAATTGTGTAGACCCAGAGATAATTTAATAGAGAAGATTAAGCCCAGAAGGATTGCAAAACAACCTAAAAATCATTTGGAGAAATTAGTGACCTTTTAATTTATCGATTTTTCTGGTGAATCATCATGTTCTGATTAATTTTAATTCAAATCATCCATTTCTACACATATAAATAAGATAGAATTGATTGCTGCTCTTTCTGTAGAACAATGCAGAATATTAGCAGTCAGAAACTGCAGCAAAATCCATGGCATATTTACTTTCAGGGCAAACACAGGAATAATGATGCCAGATTTATGAAGGAAGGATCAAGGATGATTGGTGGTCAAATCACCTAAGAGTATTCACAAGCTCTAGGTCTGGTTGTATATAAAGATATATAATTTTTTTAAGAAGACACCCACATTTATGTGGATAGCCACTCAAAAATTTACAGTTTCAAATTCAATGTCAGTGTTACATAGTTGTCGACAATTGTTTGGGAACAATATACACTTGGGAAGCTACCTTTTTAGAAGGTTTAAATTTTCATAAAACAAGGTACTTTTAAATTTAAAAAAATGATGGCGCTGACATGAACAACTCCTGCTGTCGCTCAGGGAAGGTTTGGAGATGGCGGTTGCTAGGCAGCCAGGGCCATCGCTGGGAAAGCTACCTAACTGAAAGATGCCCGAACAGGAAAGTGGTCCAAGGGATGAACAATTAACTCTCTGTGGGGCAGGCAACTTAGATTCATCACCCTTGTTTTCCTCCTGTTTTATCTGTAATGACAGCACCCACTGGTAAGGAAATATTTTGGCCATAAAAATAACAATGGCAGTCCCACCCCCCCACCCCCGATTCTGAGACATGAGGACAGACTACAGGGGTCCATCTGTGGCAAGGAGTGGCTTCAGATCCTCTGGGTGGATTTACCTTCAGACTCCACTTCATTCTCTTCTCTGAAAGGCTTGTCCATGAATATTTGCTCTCAGAGAAACCTGGGAATTGAAAATGTCAGGGCCCAGACTTCAGGCCAAACACATTGCAGAGAAGGAAGGACTCTCGGACAGCACACCGGCTCAGCGCTTCCACAGGGACAGAGAAACCCTGGCTGGAGTCCGCTGTGGCCTTCCTTAGCATCAAGAACATTAAAACCGCTCTGTGAGGGCTCCCCGGTTACTCTGACACCAACTCTATGCTCAGCATTTTTATTTTTCTGAGTTATATCATTTAACCCTTAAATGCCAGAAAAGTAGTATTCTTGTTAGCCCCATCTTACAAAGAGGAAGCTGCGGCTTACAGAACTGGTAAGTGCTAGTGAGTGGATAAGCGGAAATGCAAACTCAGCTCTTTGCAGCTCAGAGCTACTTTGTTAGACTGCAGGTCTCACGGGAGACTTCCTTGGAGAAAGGCAGTATGTCTTTCTAGTTTTTTTATTTTTATTTTTATTTTGAAGTTTATTTATTTCTTCCATGAGTGAGAGAGACAGAGAAAGAGAAAGAGAAACAGAGAGCACCCCCAATAGGGTCCTGATGCAATGACCCATCCCCAGCTTACCAGCCCCCGATCATGAGCACAGGTGTGCCCAGTGTGCTCAGGGAGGATTCTGGACATGAATCTGGAACCTTCTTCCCATTTTGTTCAGTCTCATGGAGTGTCACGTTTTATCACTGGGCCATGATCCAGCCCCTATCTTTCTATCTTTAAAGCATTATAGTTAAACCTTTTTTTTATTTTTTTTTTTTTTTTTGAGAGAGAGAGAGAGATTTTTGCTATAGGAAACATGTGCTTGCTGGAGAGACAGAGAGAGACAGAAAGTTAGAAATCACTCCCCAGGGGTATGGTCATACCTCAATCCCTCCTCCTCCATTCTCCTCTTGGGATCTTGAGCACGCATGCACACATGCTCAGCATGAGTTTTAAGCAGCCGGGTCAGAGACTAGATTCCATAGTCAACCACATGGGAATCCAGTGGCATAACCATTACGCCATCTGCTGGTCCTGCTGTTTTTGACTCTTAACAAGAGAAGGCTAAGACTTTGCTGCCACAGTACACAATGAACTGGGGTAATGACTCAATGACTCTTGCTATATATCTTTATTAAGCATCTGTGGAATGTTTCTGGAAGCCTGACCTAAAATGGCTAAGAATATCTGCTATTGAGAAAATAGCACTGATGTCTGTTATCATTGTTTTTATAGAATATTACCAATATGCTCTGGATAAAAGCCATACCCTCTTTGATGAAGGTCCACCTGTGCCTTTTAGAAACATTTTGTAGTAAAAACATTTTTATCATTCTTGAGTGGCTGCAACCTCTCCACATCTCTCTCCCACCTAATGTTGGAGTTTTAGGAAAAGACCACTCTACATCTTTGATGAAAACAGCTTTGCAAGCCAGTTGACTGAGACAGGTTGTAATTTTGTACCATTGCCAAGGAGCTGCTAAGCAAATACTGCAAAGCAAACAGAAAAGATAGAAGCATTCCCTTAGCTTTCAACAAAGGAAAACAAAGAGTTAGCTCCTTGGATGTGAGACACATAGGGAAGAAGGGAAATCATCCTACGTGTGTTTGCTTTCTCTCATTTGCCTTTTTTGAATCATTATTTTGATTAGATTTGCTTTCCCCCCCCCGATTCTGAGACATGAGGACAGACTACAGGGGTCCATCTGTGGCAAGGAGTGGCTTCAGATCCTCTGGGTGGATTTACCTTCAGACTCCACTTCATTCTCTTCTCTGAAAGGCTTGTCCATGAATATTTGCTCTCAGAGAAACCTGGGAATTGAAAATGTCAGGGCCCAGACTTCAGGCCAAACACATTGCAGAGAAGGAAGGACTCTCGGACAGCACACCGGCTCAGCGCTTCCACAGGGACAGAGAAACCCTGGCTGGAGTCCGCTGTGGCCTTCCTTAGCATCAAGAACATTAAAACCGCTCTGTGAGGGCTCCCCGGTTACTCTGACACCAACTCTATGCTCAGCATTTTTATTTTTCTGAGTTATATCATTTAACCCTTAAATGCCAGAAAAGTAGTATTCTTGTTAGCCCCATCTTACAAAGAGGAAGCTGCGGCTTACAGAACTGGTAAGTGCTAGTGAGTGGATAAGCGGAAATGCAAACTCAGCTCTTTGCAGCTCAGAGCTACTTTGTTAGACTGCAGGTCTCAC
This sequence comes from Tupaia belangeri chinensis, assembly GCF_000334495.1. Lineage (NCBI taxonomy): Eukaryota > Metazoa > Chordata > Mammalia > Scandentia > Tupaiidae > Tupaia > Tupaia belangeri. The sequence goes on along the minus strand of NW_006160083.1, from coordinate 1,433,683 downwards.
GGGAGACTTCCTTGGAGAAAGGCAGTATGTCTTTCTAGTTTTTTTATTTTTATTTTTATTTTGAAGTTTATTTATTTCTTCCATGAGTGAGAGAGACAGAGAAAGAGAAAGAGAAACAGAGAGCACCCCCAATAGGGTCCTGATGCAATGACCCATCCCCAGCTTACCAGCCCCCGATCATGAGCACAGGTGTGCCCAGTGTGCTCAGGGAGGATTCTGGACATGAATCTGGAACCTTCTTCCCATTTTGTTCAGTCTCATGGAGTGTCACGTTTTATCACTGGGCCATGATCCAGCCCCTATCTTTCTATCTTTAAAGCATTATAGTTAAACCTTTTTTTTATTTTTTTTTTTTTTTTTGAGAGAGAGAGAGAGATTTTTGCTATAGGAAACATGTGCTTGCTGGAGAGACAGAGAGAGACAGAAAGTTAGAAATCACTCCCCAGGGGTATGGTCATACCTCAATCCCTTCTCCTCCATTCTCCTCTGGGGATCTTAGGCATTCATGCACATGTGCCCAACATGTTTTTAGCCACCAGGTCTAGGACTCAAACTGTGGTCAACTATGTGGGAGTCCAGCAACATAACCACTACACCAACTGCTGGTCCCTTTAAGCCTATTTTAAAATGTTGTAAGCAGGGTTTGAAGAATTTAGGTGGGCAAGAACATAGTTATAGAGCTATTCAATTCAATGTTACTGTTCACAGAGGAAGTAACAGAAGGTAAAAGAAAAGAAGAGGGGGAAAAGGAAGGAAAGGGAGAGGAGGAGAAGGGAGGGGAGGGGAGGGAAGGGTAGAAGAAGAGTAATGTAAAAATGGAACCCCGAGAATTTTTTAGCATTTGAAGGTCTCACAGAGGAGGATGAACTTAGAAAATAAGAGATTAGTCAGAAAAGCAGGAGAAAAACCAAGATTGTTTATTATCACAAAATATACTAATAATATCAGCTAATATTTATTGAGTGCCATCTGGCAAGCACTATTCAAAGCTTTTACGGGCACTACATTAGCTCATTTGATCCCTGAGTGAGATCCTATTATTAACCCTATTACAAATAGAGAAACAAATACAGAGAGAGACTGAGACTTGTCCAGGTCACAAAGTCAGAAAATAGAAAAATTCAAATTTTAACCTAAGTTCACTAACTTTAGAACTTGTGCTCTTGTGCTGATGTAATGAAAGGTCTTCAAAAAGTTCCTGAAAAATGCATACTAAGAAAAAAATAATGCACGAATGGCTACGCTGCAATCCCTTCTCTTCCATTCTCCTCTCGGGATCTTGGGCACGCACACACACATGTGCCCAGAGTGAATTTAAGCCACCCGGTCCGGGACTTGAACCACGGTCAACTACATGGGAGTTCAGCGAAATAGCCATTATGGTAACTGCTGGTCCCCATGATTTTTTTTTTTTTTGAAGTTTCTTTTAACTGTGTCTAATTTGGTAGTTTGACTCAAGGCAATATTTTCCTGAGGGGAGTTAGTGCAGAAGTATGATATGGGCTGATTTTTTTTTTCTAGTGGCGAAATATTCTTTGATTTTAGTTAGAGCACAAGTATTGCCTACGGACTAATCATTCACCTATAAAACATTTTATAGAAGAGATTCGTTTTTGAGAAAATAGTTTCAAACTAAAAACAGATAGAATTCTAGACTAAACATTAATTAAGTTAGTGTAACCTTATATTTTCATCCTAGGGCTTTGTAGAAAGTGTGGGCTAGCAGATGGCATAGTGGTTACATTGCTGGACTCCCACATGGTTGACCACAGTTTGAGACCCAGACTCCGTGGCTTGAAAACCACACTGGGTGTGTGTATGTATGTGCTCAAGATCCCAGGAAAAAAATGGAGGAAAAGGGATTGTGGCATGGCCATCCCCCCGGGGGGGGGGGGTGATTTTTCACTTTCCCTCTCACTGTCTCTGTGTCTCTCCAGTGAGTACATGTACCCTAAGGCAAAACCTCTTTTAAAAAGAAAAAAGAAATTAATAGTGACTTACCCTGAGCATTTTCAACAGCAGTAGGATGAGAGTTATGCTGGGATTTGAAAGCCTTGAGCTTTCACGTGAGATCCTTATTACTTTCCTCCAGAGTACATGATTACTCTCTTACATTCACTTTACAAGCAATAAAAATAATAATTTTCTCTCTATACACTTTCACTGGGCTATTAGAAGCCTCATTCTTCTCAGCACAAAGCCTAACGAACCACTTCTAATACGTTGCCCCAACAGTTAGCTAAAGCTATCCCAGCATGCATTGTGCCTTTGCTAGCTGAACCCAGACTCAGCCTCAGAATCTTCCTCAACACTCCCGAGAGCAGATCCATCAGTCATAGAAAGTCTGCAAATTGAAGCTGATTGCCATCCCTGACTAAGCCTGATGTTCCCAGTGTAGTTACCGAGGTATTTACCCTTCACCTGGTGACACTTAAGGCATCTGAAATGCTAATTAAAATTTTTTTTTTGATTATCATTGTTATGTTTTAATTTGCTACAGGGTATGCACACTTACCAGAGAAAGGGAGATTGAGAAAGAGAGATTGAGAGAGGGAAAATGAGAAAGTAAGCAGCCAGGTCTGGGATTTGAACACAGTTGGCCATATGAGTCCAGCACCCCAACCACCACACCATCTGCTGGCTCTTTGAAAAGCTAACTTTATAAAACGTTTTGCCATGTCTCTTGATATATGACCTGACCACCTAAGGACCACTAGACATTAAAAACTCTCATCCACAAGTTTTGAGGGAAGCTAGATAATTCAATGGGAACTCATTATATTGTTTTCTGGATTTTTATATACCTACAGAATTTCCATAAGTGTTTATTAGAGATGCAGACCTATTTGAATCAGAATATCTGGGGTGGTGGGGCCTGGGCATGTGAATTTTTAACAGGCTGACCAGAGTAATTTTTAGTCTAGTCTAAATTTGGTTCTTTTAAAATAATTCTCAACATTGGCTAAACAGCAGAATCACTCAGGGAGCTTTAAATACACCAATGTCCAGATCACATCCCAGACTAATGAAATCAGAATCTATGGCGGTATAACCTGGGCATCAGTATTTTTAAAAAACACTTTGGGTAATTTCACAGTGCAGCTGAGTCTGAGTTCTATTGATACAGCACTTCTACGTTTTTTACACTTCAATCTGGAAATCTATTTAGATCCTACATCTTTCATGGATCTGAGTGGACCCACATTATTCATTATTTCACATGTTCCTCCCAGATGGCTTACCTCTGCATGATTGAAAGTGAGACTTATTTACATACTCCTGCGGCCCTGGGCCTTAGGTTTTGGTATGTGTCCTAGGGGTTCCTCAGACACAGATCCCGACGTGAAAATTTGTGTGCAAGTCATTTAATAAGTGCTCCAGGAAAAGTGTAATGGACAGAGAAGGGGAGGAAACCAAGAAAAATGCCTTCTCCAGGTCCCATAGAAGCAGTTTTGACCTGATCCCAGAGGGGAGCTCAGGAGTCTAAGTTATGCCTCAGAGTTGTCCCCACCCAAGGAAAGGAGATGGGTTTTCATACTCATTCAGCAGCTAAGGGTTACTTCACAGAGAGGTCAACTCCAGTATTCCCCTTTCTTTCAACCTGCAAGAAATGTTCAAGGACAGCCTTCTTCTGACTGATGGAAGCAAATCTCGTTGAAGTTGGCAGGGAATGGGGTATCCCACACAGAAATGGTAAAATGTTATCCAGAAGGATTTGTACAGAGTATTTATGCTGGGTGCATGTGCATGTGTGCCCAAAATCCCAAGAGAAGACTGAAGGAGAAGGGACTGTTGGCCATATTTCTCACTTTCTCTCTGTGTGTGTCTCTCTCTGTCTCTCTAGTGATCACATGTGCCTTATAGCAAAAATTTCTCTCTTAAAAAAAAAAAGAAAAAAGTGTGAGCATTATCCATTCCCTTTATTACAGAACTTCCTTTATTACAGAAGCCAAAATGATTGTTTGGATGAATCATGCTAGAAAGAATTTGTTATCACATGAAGAAACTAGTCAGCCATGACTTCTCAGCCTTTTGGCTGAGTTCACAAGAAGAAACCATTCCCTTCTATGTGGATAACATTTCATTCTGTTTCATGTTCTTTGATAATTCTGATAGCAAGTAGACATCATTTTGACTCTGAATTGAATGGTTAGGGCTACCCAGAGCATTGCATTGCAAGAAAAGGTGAGCTGTATTAGTGATAAAGAAGGTAATCACCCTACTGTGGGTGAACTTGGTGTCTAAGTTAACACCAGAATGCTAGGAAGCTTTGTGAAAGTTCTCTTGCCTGCAGCCCAGCCAAGATAACATCTGTAGTCACAGGGACCCAGGAGGCTGAGGCCAGAGCATGGGGAGTTCCAAGCTGGCCTGGGCAACATAGACAATGTCTAAAACAGGACAGGTGTATTGGCCCACACCTGTCATCCTGGCTAGGAGGCTCAGGTAGGAGGAGTCAACATAGTGAAATCCTATCTAAAAGCAATACCAGGGGCCAGGAAGGTGGAGTTGTTAAGGTGCTGGACTCCCAAATGACTGACCAGTTTGAGTCCTGGACTTGGTCTCTCTCTCTCTGGTGAGCACACATGTCCTATAGCAAACTTAATGATAATAAATAAAAATAAATACTTTTTAAAAAATTCCAATACCTAGAGTTCTGCTTTAATTGATCTGATTGTGGCCCAGACATTTGTGATTTGTTTAAAATCATCCCACTTGGTTTTATTGATCTAGCCAAGGTAAAGAACCACAGTGAGGCGGGGGGCTGTGTGTAGCCCAGCAATGCAAATGGACCCACATGGGAAAGGTCCCAGGTGCCTGTCCCAGGCCCTTCCTGAGTATGCCAAGTGTATGTCACATGGCCATGATCAGAGACAGCTGGGACAGGGGAGTGGCTTGTCACGTGGAGACCGTGCTGGGGATCCCTGTCTCTCTTTCTCTCTGCCTCACTCTCTCTCATGAAGGGCAAAAACAAACAAACAAAAGATCCACAGTAATTTTCAACATATTGCCCCTTTTTTTCCCAGTTGTCCCAAGAAACATTTTCAGGAATATTTTAAAATAATAAAATAAATTCTCCTAAAAATAAACATCTTATTATAATTCTTTTCTGAGTCTCACAACAATTTCTTTTCAAACATGCATAGCAGAACATTTTTGTTTGTTTTGTCTTTTTGAACCTTTAACCTGTGTCAACTTTAAACAAAACTAATCATCACCAAATGATCATTTGCCTCAGGTGACTAGACTTACATTATTGATTTTTTTCGCACATTCTTTAAATAATTACACTCAGACATACATGTGTTTGTAAGACCTATACGTATAGAAAACATTGCCAGAATGTACACATTCGTAATTTAGGAAGAGAGAGAGAGAAAAAAAAAGGAATCATTTACAGTGGGATTTTTCATAATTGATTGCCTGATGCAGGATAATGTAGCAATGGCATGATTACTGGCTTCAGTATGTTACAAACTTGCATGCCATCTTGTGGAGAATGTTGCAAGTTGTGCAATGTTGAAGTAAATACTGCCTCCAAAATTTATTAAAAATAAGACTGGCTTTCTCCAAACATCTGCCTTTTGTGTGGAAAATTAAAGATATTTCTACATAATTAAAGCTTTTCTTAAAATCATTTTTCCCCAGTTACATAGCTATTTTGAGCAAAATTGTTTTTTAGCCTGAATAACTCAGATAATTGCCTCAGTTCTCAAATTCACTTGGCTAGTGTGTACCTAAACATTTCATCATATACCAGACTTTTCCAAGAATGTCAAGGTCTATGACTCACATCTTTCTTCTTTTCTCTTGGTACTACCAAAAGATGAAATTATAAAACGAATTACACTAGCCCACTGGGAGCTACTCAGAAATTAATCTTTCAAGTGACTCTGCAAACATTTCCTGAGTGTCTACCATGAAGACAATCAATCAAGAACAAGGCCCATTGCATGTTTACATGAAGGACAGGTAACACAATTTTATGAGTATTAATATGTCTGCATGATGGCAAACCAAGTACATAAAAGTAAATCATTCCAAAGACCAGCAGACAATGTAGTGGGTATGTCGTTGGACTCCCGTGTAGTTGATTGCAGTTCGGGTCTCGAACCCAGAGGCTTGATACTCACTCTGGGTGCATGTGCATATGTGCCCAAAAAATCCCAAAAGGAGAATGGAGAGGAAGGAATTGCGGTGTGGTCATCCTCACTAGAGGATGATTTCTTACATTCTATCTCTCTGCTTCTCTCTGTCTCTTTGGCAAGTCTACAAGCCCTATAACAAAAATCTCTACCCAAAAAAGTAAATCATTCCATTGTTATGCTAACTGGTACAGAGCAGACCAAAGGGCTAGCTTTGTGTGTGTGTGTGTGTGTGTTTAATTCGATGCAAACATTTTCTTTTTGATAAATTTGGGCAGAGGTTTGAGTATCCAGGTACTACCAGAACTGCGTGATATTATTTTTTCATTAACCTTTAAAATGTGAACAGAACATTTTTGTTTTGTCTTATTTGGTTGGCTGTTGACATTGAACAGGCTAATAATCATGGAATCTTTATTTTCCTTCTGTGAATAAACTTAAATTATGGATTCCTATATAATAAATCCTGAGATACTCCCACTCCATTCTCTCCCTCTAGACTCCAACCATAGCAGGTTTTATAAGAGAGCCGCCAAGAGCACTTTCTGCTCCAAACAAGATGGCACCCTACTCTCCCCACAGCAGCAATGACTGCGTCAGCTATCTGAACTTACTGAGGGACCTGTCTCAGGCAGAAGTTACAATCAAGACAGACTATCCACATTCCACCGCCTTGAGCCACCATCGGAACATTCCATCATACCTCACATACCTCAGTACTCCAGAAAGTTCAGTCATCACCTCTAGGACACTCATTCCAGCCATCCACCAAGCCTTCCCCGTTGTGCCCTCAGATAATCAGTCTCTCATCAGCAAACTCCCCTAGATCCTCCACCTCCTCCCTGAACCATTCCCTTCAAATTTGCATTTCTGATTCTTTCTCTCTTTCTCTTGGGAACAGGGAATTCACACCTTGACCTTCCTCAAATCCTAGCACTCCCTATGACCCCTCCAGCTCCCCACTGTCTGCCGCAGCTCTTGTTTCCCATTTTACTGAGCAGAAACAATTGAAAGAAAAATATCCACTGCCATTCTTTTCACCATCATCGATGATTGTTTCAAAAATCAGAAACTACTCCCCTGCAGAATTCTTCATCCCCTTCCCTGCTTTGTTTTGCTCCCTAACACTTGGTTGCATCCGATATTCTAAAATATGAAATCACTATTCCTACCAATAGAAGATAAGGTCTATGAGAGAGGGATTTTTTTTTTTCCTTCACTGCTAAAGCCTTACTTTATAGTGATATTAGAGAGTAGGAGGGAGAAAGTGCCCCCGTCAATAGTACATGGTCATACCACAATCCTTTCTCCTCCATTTCTCCATCCTATTGGGATTTTGAGTATGAATATGCACCCAGTATGTTTTTGCTATAAGGCGTGTGCACTCGCCAGACAGAGAGAGACAGAGAGATAGAAAGCGAGAAATCACCTCCCAGGGGGGATGGCCACGCCGCAATCCCTTCTCTTCCATTCTCCTCTCGGGATCTTGGGCACGCATGCACACGCGCCCGCACCTAGTATGTTTTTCAAGCCCTTGGGGTCAGGATTCAAACCATGGTCAGTCATGTGGAATCTGGCTCCTTTAACCACTAGATTATAGGGCCAGCCCAACAATTTACCTTTCTGCATGTTTCCTTACACCCTGACTTCCTCCCTGTTGCCTTAGATGAACAAATTGTATACATTTTTCTAGGCTCTGGGAGACACTATACTCTCCCAATTTTACTTTTCCTTACTGGTCTTGTTCAATCTCATCTTCTCTATTCTCCTCCTCATCCTAGCCTTCAAATGCTGGGGAATCCCTAGGCTCAATCCTTGGATCCTTCTCCTCCATAGTCTCATTTATACTCTGAGTAACCTCATTTAGTTCCAGGTTGTAAATACCTGTACAAATTGTAACTCCAAATTGATACTCCAACTCCCATGTCTTTGCTGAGCCTCAGATACTTTAATCTACTGTTTACTCTTTGTAGATGTCTAATTAGCTTCTCAATTTCAGCATGCTCAAGACAAAGCAATTTTCTCTTCAACCCGGCATACTTAGCGAGGTCCCCAGACTTAAACCAGGCATCCTCCCATGTGGGATTAGAGCATTGTGTTTTACTGCTATGCCACCATCACGCCCCTTGAAAGATTTCTATTTCTATAATCATGTATTATAGTCTATATATTATATTATATATTATGTAATTTCTATCTCTATAAATGTTTTCAGGGTTATTCCCCTGAAAAGAGAGTTTTAACATTGACCAACTTGGGCAAAATGAGAAGTGTTTTGGAATATTTAAATTATGGATAGGCTCTGTTCACACAGAGCAGAGTTAAGGAAGAACTGGCAAGTCTTGGCAGGCTGGTTTGATGTAGACAGCTTACCACAGTGAGTAGCATTTGATTTGAGGCTGTCTATCCATTCAGGTACTTCATAGCAGCTCTTTGCTGGGCCAATCTTCCCTCTCAGTCCCAGGGGTTTTGTAGTCCAAACTCCTCCCACCCATAATTCCTGGGGTTAAAGCACATGGACTAGGCTACGCAATTCTGTGCATCATATCTTATCTTGCCACATTGTTTCCTTAAGGACTAGCACATGAGCCAGTCAGAGCCATAGAGAAGACCTGAGATCGTGGGAAAGGAGTTTATCCCAAGATGGGTTTGCAATTATTACTAGGTTCTTAGGACCCATACTCCTTACATCAGCTTGTTTCCAAAGGAGACATGGCAGCTTGAAGGTCATGGGTCCTACAGTACACCTTATCCTGCTGATGTCATGTGGACCCCAAATGTAGCTGCGCTGGAAACTCAATCTACGACCTTGGACTTTCCAGTTGCGACAGTCACATATTTCATTTGTGTCAAGTTTTCTCTTAGGTGCAGGCACAAGAGTCCTAATATATTCTCTAAGTGATTAAAGTTTATGAAAAGCAGAAAAAGACTATAATTTTGCCTGAAACTTGTACAGAAACGACATGGTTTTCCAATAGCTGAATATCGTTTACCTATCTGATGTGTGTTTCTGCCCACATGTGAAACATAAAAATTGAAAATGTAAATGCTATCCAAAAGACATGGGCCTTTTCTCTAAAATGATCATATTTTAAAACAATCCATTAACATCAAAATTACCTCCCCAAATTGTAAAGCCAAAATTTACATATTCTGTTTTTTAGCTCAATAGACTCATCTTCTTCTCCCTCTTAATGTTTGTTTTACAGCTGAGTTATATAATAGGAGTATGTAATTAAAATCCTCAGCCCCGTAATTATAAGCTCTGCTGCAGTATAATTGTTAAGCCTTTTGATGATTCCATCACTAATTATGCTTCTTAGAATTTCCAAATATCACTTTTCCATAAAAATCTGATCATTGTCAGCTTTCAGTCAATATTCTTGACTGCATGAAAAAATATGGTTTATTTCTGTAGCTACATTGATTCATTACATTTATTTTACCAAAGAGAGAAAAATAATAAAATCATACAAATAGATATATATATTCATGACTAGATGGCATATCCTTTTCTCTTTCAAGGGCTACTATGAAACTTCCAGAAATTATTTACAATGGAACTTTTAAAAATCTTTATTAGAATGTTGACTTACCTGCTTACTTCCTAATACATAAGGCTAAAGATCTATTTACGATCTATTCAAAGACCTATCATCTAAGACTTGTCATTAACTTTGGAGTACCTTGAATAAGGTATTTTACTTTGAAATGGAGGTATTAAATCTTATTTCATGAACAGAGCCCAATCACATCCCAATCTCACCTTTCCCGCCCTCTGTTTACTCTCATCTCTCCCCACTGCCCCACCTGGCTACTTGTCTTGAAAATCCGGACTTATTTTCACAAGATGCTAAGTAACTATTTTCACAGTCAGACACGCTAAGGCACAACACAATTCTTCCTTCTTTTCAAATTTACTATAGGGCGCTGGACCTCAGCAGAGAGAGACAGAGAAGGAAAGTGAGAAAGCACCTCCTACTGGGAGGAAGGCCACGCTGCAATCCCTTCTCCTCCATTCTCTTTGGATTTTGGTCATGCATGCACATGTGCCAGGTGTGTTGTTCAAACCACCAGATCTGGGACTTGAACTGCAGTCAACTATGTGGTATCTAACTGCCTTAACCATCATCCCACCAGCTAGTCCACAATACAATACTTTGAAAGAGAACTTTTAGGGAATAGTTTATTTTACCATTAATGGGGGGGGAAATGTTGAGCAAGATAATACTCACCCCACACTTCTTGTTTTTGAGTCAGTAAGTAGCATCTACATGGCCCCCAAGATATAGAATTTTAAAAGCACAATTGAATTGAGACAATGTATTCAGCCTCCCAACTGACTTTTGGTGTAATAAGCAGTAAAGGAAGACACAAGCTACCTTCTCGCCACCACTACCACTGAGCCAGGAAGAGTAAAACGGTCACATGGACTGAAGTGGAGGGGCTTGTACATGAGAGTTGGGGTAGAGTTGAGAAGATCCAGGAAGCATCTTGGCAGATGTCCCCTACACATGGCAGAGTAGGTGTCATCCAGGCACCTCATTATTGCAGTGCAGGAAGATGGGAGGATCTTCCATGTCAGCCATTTTTTAATCAACCTGAGATAAAACCAAGACACTATGGCCTTGCTTTACCTGTTTTTTCTACCTTCCCACAAACATATGTGTATATCATATGTTTAAGGCTCAGGCAGTCTTCTACCCTGAAGAGCAGGCCTTTGCTATGGGGAAGGCTCTGGGTTTATTTCACAATGTTTCTCTTCCTCTCCCAAAGACATAAGTGACCTTTTTTGGCATCTTCACTGTGAGAACTCAATGGAGTTTCTGGAGTGTACCCCCCATCCAAGATTGTGGAGTACCTTTAATACATACCATAGACATGGTGGTAAAGCATGAAAAGCCTTCGTCCTGGGGTTTAGGTGCATCTAGATGTGTGTGAAATCTAATCTTACTAGATTAACATTTACCCAGCAACGATTATGAGCAATGTACTTACTTACCTGGAATTTCATCCATTATCATTGTAACAGCCCCAATCACATAGTATGATCTAGCACAATCCTCTGCTGTGGAATGCTGGTTAGTCATTACATAAAATGTTAGGTGTTACATTTTTTAAGTGCTACAGACAATAATTAGCAGACACCTGATAAAAGAAATGTCTACTAGACAACTGTGTATTGTTAATTTAAGAGAGAGATGTAGACACCATTTGCCCAAATCATTTTTTAGAGGTTTTTGCCTTAGGGCACATGCACTCACGGGAGAGAGAGACAGACAGACAGACACAGTGAGAGGGAAAATGAGAAATCACCCTCCAGGAGGGATGGCCATGCAGCAGTCCCTTCTCCTCCATTCTTCTCCTGGGATCTTGGGCACACATGCACATACACCCAGCATGATTTTGAAGCCAGTGGGTCTGGAACTCAAACCATGGTCAGCCATGTGGGAGTCTGGGAACGTAACTACTACACCATCTGCCAGTCCCTCCCCATATCATTTTATCACAGATCTTTCATTTTTTTCATGGAACATCTGGTGGGACTTGTGCTTTGTGGAATATATTTTGGAAATTGTTAGTATAGTAGAAAATACAAGAGATGTAGAGCAAAACTGAACATCAATTTGAATCCCAATTTCATTACTTGCTGTTTAGACTAATTATGTCATTTCTATTCACCTCGTTCTTCATTTATAAATTAAAGGTGTAACACTCTGTTTATCAATCTATTATGTACTATCATAGCAAACAATAACATCTACGTTAATGGTCAACATGGAGATTCAATGATGTTGAGTATATGCCTATCATATGATAAACACACATCAGTTACTAACGTTATCATCATCGTCATCATCATTGTCATCATCATCATCATCATAGATCAGGCTCCACAAGTGAGAAGCTCTTCCACATATTAGAATCTGTTTATCTCTGAATCAATATATAGGTTCAAACAAATAAGGGCTGCTTCTAAGTCATGAGTGCTTGAATAACACATCTGGTCTAATCTACGTGTTGGGAGGATGTGAGTAGGAGTGTATCCACGTCTAAGTTTCCACAGTCTATGTCATCACTGAAATGTCATTCCATGTTTGGTAAAGTTCACAAAGAACATTGCATGGGCCTTCCAAATATGGCTCAGGAGACAATTCCTTTCTGAGAAAAGTATAGGGCCAAGGCCAGAAGCATTTAATCTGTATGAGCAAGCATTTGGGAATCCTTCATTTGAAAAGAATTACTTGTGTTAATTGGCTAGTACAACATTTTGATTGCATGTTGAAGTCACAGCTAAACTCTTTTGGAATGTGATGTGTTTCCCACCCTACAATGTCAACATGGTGGGTGAGCTGCCATGGAGAACACCAAGGAAGCAACCGCAATACAGTATCTGGTTCCCATGTGGCAAGAGCTACTCAGTGCTGGATTCAATACTATAATCTTGAACATGTTGATTTGGAGCAATATGCATGATTAGGTGGTTTAATTGCATGTTGTAAAGGAAGCTGTGACCTTTCCAGTCCCATCTTGGAATGTGGCATTATGTTACTGGGAGGAGGACAAGACAAATATGTGTATGTGGGGAGCTTGACAACCACGGTGCTCCTTTGTATAATTATTCAAGTGTATTCAATACTTTTAAACCCATATGGACAATGCCTCAGACATGAGTGGCCATGTATTGCTTAAATAAAATTGTGTAAGACTCAAAGCACTTTGAGCAAGGATCCAGTGGCATTATCGATTGTAAATTTTGAGAGTACAACATTAAAATTAAAGGCATGATATTCTTGTCTATCAATCCATTAGCTGAAAACATTATAGCTTAATGGTGCCATAACCACTCCATATGGCACCAACAATTAAGAGAGTAATATAAATGCTGTCATTTGCAAGATGCTTTATAGTTTAAGAACTACCTTCACAGTCATTATTACTATATTTTAGTAGGACAAGAGAAAGTAATACAAGAAGAGACAAAGAAGGTATCATTTTTCCAACTTTATGGCTGAAACATCAAAGCAAAGTGTTAAATGATTTGTAGTGGTAAGGTTAAGACGTAAACCCAAGTTCTTGGCACCAAGTTTACAGTTTCTTCTCCCTTGGGAGTATTACAAACCCTGAGGACAAGACCTAGAGTTCTGAAATACAAATTAATTCTGCCAGAAAGCTGGATTGTTTCTCTACAGTATGCACAGCCAAGATCCCCAAGAATAAAATGAAATGGTTTGGCCTCTTGTCAAAAGTTACCTGAAGATTAGGCTGGTACTGTCTGCACAGAAAGCAACACACTATAAAAGAAGCAATGACCCAGACAACCCAGCCCTCAGTTGCTTTTACTTGAAATGTCCTTAAGATTGAGTAAAAAAAAGAATAATAAGGTGTGTTTGAAAACTGAATTATGGGTATAATTGACTTGATTGTCTCTGTGGCTTTATATTTGAATGCAATCACACATAAAACCACCAGGTACTGATATTTCCAATCTCAAACATAAATTACCTGCAAAATAGCATTCTCTGGGTCCTTGGCTGCTGCTCTGTAAATGACTGTGCCCGGGGCAGTGTCTTCTAGGATATAAATCTCAGTAACTGCCAGAAAATGTACAATAAACATGCTTGAATGAGTATCACCACTATAAACCCCCAAATCTCTCATCAAATCCTGAATTTCAGACAAAACTTAAAAGTACTATATTGTTCAGCACAGATGTTTTTATAGGATGACTCCCTTTAAGTCAATAATAATAATAATAATAGTAAACACTATTTATCAAGGGTCTATAATGTATTAGGCATAGATCAAAGAGATTAATGAATTTAAACAATAACAATGCTGAGAGCATTTTTGAGTGCTTATTAATTGCTACACACTTAACATCATTAGGGACTTCATCATTTTCATTTTACTGAGGTGTATAAACATTGAATGACTCCAGAGCACACAGCTAAAATGAACATTTTCTGACTATTTTATTAATGTTTGTCTTCTCCTTATGTTTGACCTTTCCCCATGTTTTTAAAACAGCAGGGACCACAAACTTGCAAATGTGCTTGTCAAACCATTTATCCAGGGATCAGGAGCATTATGGCCAGGTGAGACCCGTGACCACCAGAGGGGAAGACCCACCCCAGGAGAAGCTGCTGGACCATTTTGTGGATAGTGAATGGTCCACTGACCTGCTTGGACTGTAGCCAGAAACCTGACCTGCTCATCCAGGAAGAAAATGCTTATAGAGCTCACAAGCACTCTGGTAGAGTTCCCTGCTTTAGAAGTCAAGAGCATGAGTTGACCTTGGATCTGTCCTAGAGCAGTTTAGCATCAACTTAGAGAAAGGAAAGCAGGAAGAATAACATTTATTGAGCACCTACTGTATGTCTGGCACTATACAATACTTGGCACTTTAAAATACTCCCTCAGCTGGGGGCTGGCTGGTGGAGCAGTAGTGAAAGCATTTTATGAAGTAACCCCACATGGGAAGGATCTCTGTTGAAGTCCAGAGACCTCCCTGAGTACACCAGGCATTCACATGACCATGATCCGGGGCAGGCTAAAGGCAAGGAATGGATCATGGCATCAAGACCCTGTGGGGGTTGTTCTTTATCTCCGTCTTGCTCATGGGAGAGATAAATAAGAAAAGTTTAAAAAAAATTATCTCAAGTGAGCTTTATCAACCAAGGATTCCTATCTCAGTTTAATCAATGAGGAAAGTGAAGCTTCCACAGGGCTAGTAACTCTCCACAGCTAGTGGCACCCCCAACACCTGAGCCTCATATGTTTTTGTTTGTAATAGAGGACATATTGGCATTAAATATTTGACTACATAGAAAGAGTCAGAGATGGGAAGAGAGAAATGAGAGTGAGAGAGAGACACACACATGGTGAAAAACAGAGCAAAAAAGGCATGGCTCCTGCCCTCACAAAGCTTTTCGCTAACACAGACACACTGCTAATTAAATCATCGTACAAATGAGAAAATAATTTTTAGTATACAATAGCCGAACAAGGACATGAATAATGTCCTACACTGAGCAAGTTACTTCACCTTTCTAAGCCTGTCATCTATACAATGGGCGTAAGAGTAGAACCTACTTCCTGTGCTGTGAGCCTTAAATAAAATCTTTCGTTTAAAGTTCTTAGGACCGTGTCTACTACATAGTTAGTGCCCAGTAAGCATTAGTCAGTTTTCATTACTGTGGTTATTATTATTCTCTTTACCACTCCTATACCCATACCCAGGAGAAGAGCCCCTGTACCTTGGTTTTTCTGAGCAAGGGATCCGGTGAAGATGGGTGGCTCATTCACATCTGCAATCTGGATTAAAATGGTCTGTGAAGCTGTGGCTCCTTGGTTGTCCTTGGCATAGACGATCAAGGAATAGAGCGACACTGTCTCGAAGTCCAGCTTGGGTACTCCGGTGGAGAATAACTAATTTTTTTAAAGTGGAGATTAATGTTTTGTTTTATTAAAATGTAGATAGAAAATCTGGGGTCTATAATCCCAGTATCAATTAGCCCTTTTTAAAAAAGATATAAATATCTCATACTTAAAATGTGGAAGCAAGATGACATTTTATTGAAAACCCCTCCATGAACAAAGAATTCACTTACACCGTGCCAAATGGCTTGTCTTTCATCCTTCTCACCCTTCCATGATGCTTCCAATTAACAGAGTTAACCACGTATTGAGTCCCTCCCACTTCATAATTTGTCAAGGAGCAACCAGAGTTCTTTACAAACATCCATTCTGTTCTTTGTGTTTTTTTAAAGAATTATTTATTTAATTTTTAATTTACTATTACTATTATTTAAAATTTGCTGTAGGGCACGTGCACTCACCAGAGAGAAACAGAAAAAGAGAAAGAGAGAGAGAGAAAGTGAGAAAGCAAGCCGCCAGGTCTGGAACTTGAACTAGGGTCAGCCACCTGGGAGTCCAGCTCCTTAACCTTCATGCCATCTGCTGGCTCCCCATTCTATCTTCACTGTAGCAAATGGGTACTACTGCAGAAATTGAGATTTGTAGGGTGGCAGGTTGGCCCAGTGTTCACAGATATAAACTCAATTGATCTGGATAGCTCTCACTGCACGGTCATGCTCTTCACTGAGCATCTGAACTGCCTGGCACTAAATGCATGGAAAGGCAGGACAGGAGCCCCTCTTGCTCCTCCCCTGTTCAGTTGCCCAGTATCTCCTATCCTATGCTCCTTTATAGTTTTCACACTGGTTTCTTTCTTTCTTTCTTTCTTTCTTTTCTTTCTTTCTTTCTTTCTTTCTTTCTTTCTTTCTTTCTTTCTTTCTTTCTTTTTTTGGAGAGGTTTTTGCTACCAGGCATGTGTGCTTGCCAGAAAAACAGAAAGAGACAGAGAGACAGAAAGTGAGAAACCACCCCCCAGGGAGGATGGCCACACCACAATCCCTTCTCCTCCATTCTCCTTGGGTTCTTGGGCATGCACACATATGCGCCCGACATGAGTTTAAACCACTGGGTCCAGGAGTCGAACCACGGTTGACTACATGGGAGTTCAGCAACATAGCCATTATGCTAACTGCTGGTCCCCACACTGTTTTCTAAACTGTTCTACTAAGGGGCCCCTGAGGTTGAGCATCGAGAGAAGTGGGTTTAAATTCTGCCTCTAGTATGAAATAGCTCCAATGCATAGCCATAGTTTTTCAGATATCTGATTCGAATTTTTTTTTCTTACAAAAAAGCTTTAGAAGTTCTGTCACTAATGTCCTTTTCATGTCCACCATGATGTGAGTAGGGGAGAAAATGCTTATTTCTAGAGAGAATGCTTTATTTCTTATTGGTAAAGTAACAGACAACAAGGATTTTATTGAGTATTAACATTCACTGGAAAGGGTTCAAACCATGACTCCCTTGTAAAGAATGATGATGAGCTCTACGGCAGTACCAATAGCTGACATATGCTGAGCGTTTACTGTGTGCCTACTGTGAGTAATCAATGTTCATTACAGTGTTTACCCCCTTTCCCCTCAAAAAAAAAGTACAGTTGGTACTGATTCGAAACCTTTCCTTTCTTCCTTCCTTTCTTCCTTCCTTCCTTTTAATTTTTGCCACAGGACATATGAACTCACCAGACAAGGAGAAAGTGAGAAATCACTCCCGGGGCGGGGGGGGGGGGATGTCCACACCACAATTTCTTCTCTCCATTCTTTTCTTGGGATTTTGGGCATGCATGCATGCACACATGCCCAGCATGATTTTTAAGCCACCAGGACTGGGACTTGAATCATGGAGTCGGCCATGTGGGAATCCAGTGCCTTAACCTTCACACAACCTGCTGGCCCCTATATGTCCATTTTACAAATAAAGGACCAGCCTTAGAGTGAGTATCATGCAAATAATGGAGGCAGGATGTGTCCTTGCTCTTAGCTGCACGGCCACACCGCTGATGTGGCTGCCTTCCCAGTAACCAATCCCTGACACTCAAATACATACATAAATGCCCCGGGGTTTGAACCCTTTCAGAAGAGAGGGTCATAATGTCACTGTGCCAACCTCATACAAGAACTTACATTTATTGAGCATTTTTTTTTAGCTGCCAGGCTTTGCTCTAGCATTTTACCTCACTTAACCATCAAAACAAACTTACGAGGGAGGTGCTATTATTACCCCAATTCACAGATGAGGGAATATTAGTTTAGGTTCTATATTTAAGAAAGTCATGGTGGCCCAGTCACAGTGACATGTGCTGCAAAGACATTGTGCTTGACAGGCTGGGACTGCACAAGGGGCCTGGGTTCAACTTTCGGTCTAACCTAAAGGCCAGGTACAGTGGCACATGGCTGTAGTCCAGTGCCTCACGGAGGCTGAGGCAGGAGGGTCATGAGCTTGAGGCTGACCTGGGCGACACAGAAAGAACCTGTCTAAAAATGAGCCAGTACGGTGACGCATACCTGTAGTCTCAGTTGGGAGGCTAAGGCACGGGAATTGAGACATGTGAGACCCTATCTAAGAGAAAGAAGAGAGAAAAAAAGAGAGAAGAGAAGAGAGGAGAGGAGAGGAGAGGAGAGGAGAGGAGAGGAGAGGAGAGGAGAGGAGAGGAAAGGAGAGGAGAGGAGTCCAGTCATGGCACAGAAAAAGTCAGACTTCGACCTGGCCCCTCCCAATCTGCCCCTAGGACCCTTGCACTGACCATCTTACAGCTGACAGTAACACCGGAGTGTTATCTTCATGATTCCAAGAGAAGTCATTAAGACATTGATATTTGAGACCTATCCTCTACTGAGCACTTATCATAGGCTAGACACTTTATTTCCTCAATTCTCACAATCACCCCATCGAGGAAAGGCTATTATCATCCCCATGTTGCTGATGAGGAAACCGAGGCTCAGAAGGTAGATACTCTGCCAGACGTAGCACAGCTAGGAAGTGGCAGAACTAAGATTTAAAGCTGATTCTTTCCAATTCTAATAAAACCTTTTTATTATCATCATACCCTAATACTTTCTGATAAATTAATTTAATATCATAGTCAGATTTTATGATATGCAAGGTTCTCCAGCTTCGACTAAGCTCTGTCTTCAAGGACTCCTTCACCTCGGAAGCACAGCCCCGGGCTCAGGCTGTCCCTCCTGGTTGTGGTTCCCTCTGCCCTGGGAGCGCATGGACTGTATGTGTGTGTGTGTGTGTGTGTGTGTGTGTGTTTGGGTGTGGGGGTTGTCCATTTTGTTGCCTAGTGTCTTACACGGTACCAGGTTCTACATCAGTTTTCCCAGTACATATCAAATAGTGGTGAATGCTTGCTCTTTGCACTGCAAGAAGACAAGAAGGTGGTTGAAGACTCCCTCCAGTTGATTACTCCCATTCGGGGAACAGGAAATATGCACACAGAGGGTAACTTGGGTTCATTTGGCCATGTCGCCTGTGCCACCCCATTCATCTGTGTTGCTCAGTGACAGGTAGCAATTTGAAGATTACATAACTAAGTGTACCTTGTCTCATTTCCACGTATTTATCTATAAAATCTGTGCACTTCACGCTTTGCTATTGTTTCTCCAGGAAACTACTTTGGTGCTTGTTTGGTTGTTGGTGGTGCTTTTGTTTGACTGTCTCACCAGTGATTCCCTCTAAGCTCAATCAGTCTTTTGCAAACCAAACAAACAGATGCACTGCAAGGAAAAAGTGATCAACAAAGGATAATGATATGCTAAGCCCCAAACAGAACAGTGCATGCCTGTTTATACTGTAACATAGAGACAGATATTAACTCTTTTTGTTTAGCCTTTATCTGCAAGCATATTTCCACGCAGTAAAACTGTTTCATAATTGAACCGCTTCTAAAGCTGTCTAGAGCTGATCTCTGATTATGTGGCCACATTGTTCTTATTTATTTTTATTACCTGTAATCTGTCTACAGTAGTGCTAAATACTAAAGTAGAAATATATTTATTACAGTAATAGCTACTGTGGGTTAACTGCTTATTATAGACCAGGCAACAAGATCGTTCTGAGCTCATGTTACCTCATAGGATCTTCTTACCACCCCAAGCAAGATGGCATTGTTAGTATTCATTTTATTACATGGAATAGCAAAAGCACAGAAAAGTCCTGTAATTCACCCAGGTCGGGTCACATTGCTACAAACTGGAGGAGCGGTGGTTGCAAACTAGGTTTGTCAGGCTCCAAGTCTGTGCTGAGGACACCTATACTCACTATATCACCAAAGAGAAAGAGAGAAAGGAAGAAAAAGAGAGAGAGAAAGAACAATGAAAAAAAAGAAAGATGAGCGAGCACAAAGTGAAAAGTGTCGGAATCTCCTTTGTTGCCATTTTGCTGTTGTTTAGACTTATAGCAAAAATCTAATTAGGAACAAGTATGTGATAGCATTTCATACCAAGCTGAAGGTGAAAGCAAATTTGAAAGTCTGACAATACCAAGATTTGACAAGGATATTGAAGAGCCTCATACTAGAACTCCTTTGTCCCTCTGTAACTTGTTCTCATCAAAACAACTATAATAGATGGGTATGTGCTATAAAGTTGTACAGTAAACAGGGACAGTAGGTGGCATGGTGGCTGAGGCACTGCACCTGCACATGGCCGACTGTGGTTCACTCCTGGACCTGGCAGCTTGCTTTCTCACTTCCCCACTCCCCCTCTGTCTCTCTCTGGTGAGCACACATGCCCTACAGCAAATTTTTAAAATAATAATAATAATAATGGTAAGTAAATTAAATAAATTATTCTTTTTTAAAAAATTAAGGGACCAGCAGTTAGCGTAATGCCTACGTCGCTGGACTCCCTCATGGTCGACTGCAGTTCAAGTCCCAGACCCAGCGGCTTAAACACACGTCGGGAGCGTGTGTGTGCATGCCCAAGATCCCGAGAGGAGAATGAAGGAGAAGGGATTGCGGCATGGCCATCCCCCTTGGGGGGTGATTTCTCACTTTCTGTCTCTCTGTCTCTCTCTGTCTTTCTGGCAAATGCACGCACCCTATAGCAAAAACCTCTCCAAGAAAAAAAAAAATAATAGAAATTAAATGTAAAAAAATAAAGTAAGATAACATAAAAACAACAAAAAAAAGCTAGGTCAGTCCTTCTTAAATGTGGGTAAATGTTATCTCTCTTCTGCAATTTCTCCAGCGGTTTCTTAAATGTGAGAGGTGGGTGTAATGTTCCCATTTCTTTACCCTTTCCTCCAATTTGTGTCCTTTGCCATGTGACTTTGCCATTCCTCCTACTAAGAATGATGTATTCCTTTTTTTTTCTTTTTTTTTTTTTTCTTTTTTTCTTTTTTTCAGTTTTTGCTTTTCCCCATCATGCTTGTTCCTGCCACAGGGACTTTGCATATGTCATTCGCTCTACTTCTTCTACAAGAAGAGTGTTCTTTGCTATAAGAAGAGTGCTCTCTTCTTGCTATTTATCTATTTAATTCCTCACCACTCTGCAGTTACTCTCCATGTAGCTCTCCGTAGGGAAGTCTAAGTCAAGTGTCCCTCTTAGATACTCTCGTAGCCCTATGGCCTGTGTCCCGTGGCTCTGTTGCATTTATGAGTGTATACATGCACGTGTGTAGTCACACATGTTAATGGTTATGGTTAATGTATCTCCTTAAACTATCACGAGGGCAAGGACCTTGCATCACCGTGCGAGTCCTAATGCCTTGTCCGTGTTTGAGAGGTCCTTAAACAATATCTATAAACTGGATCTTGATGTTCCCGGGTATTTTTAGAGTGTCTGGCATATAATGGGGTCCCATTTAGCAGATGCAAAATTAATAACATACAGTAGAACATAAACAGGAAGACAATGCTACTTTCATTTTAGAGACCTGTGGTATCAAGCGATAAAACTGTTCACCTGCATACTCACTTCCCACAGATGTGTGGATCTAGGAGCCAGTACAAACGGATGGACTGTAGGATTTGCATTAATTATGATGAGATCTCCAGCCAGAGAGGCGCGGGGTGAGACAGATACAGTGATTATCGCAACTCGTGTATGTTCGGAGGCATTTTCCGGAAGAGGGCTGGCATTCTCGATGGCAAAATTTGGAAAGGCTAAAACAACTTAAAAGGAAACATAAAGTTTTATGCTTTCATAAGAATTTCTTCCAGGCTTCCCAACCTCTTTCATATTTTGAAACTATAAAAGAGAAGTACAATAAATTAATCTTTCTCTCCTTCTTTTCTGTATATTTGCTATAGGGTGCCGAAGAGACAGAGAGGGAGAGAGAGAGGGAAAGTGATAAATTATGCCCCTGAGGTAGGGTGGCCATGCCACAATCCCTTCTCCTCACATCTCCTCTTGGGATCTTGGGCACACACATGTATCTGGCATGTTTTTCAAGCCACTCAGTCCAGAACTCGAACTGCAAAGTCAGCAATGTAGGATCCAGCTGCCTTAACCTCCACACCATCTCCTGGCCCAGTTAATCTTTTTTATTTGAAAATGCTAAAAAACAGTTGAGTTGGTTTGGCAGTGCCATCAAGAACTGTGAAGGATCTGAGAACTTACCCTACCTGCAGGCTAACAAGTTAACCTGCCCCAATTTCACAGAGGCTGGCAAAAGACCCCAGACTTGAGCTTACTGTTCATGTCTATTCCCCTTGTTCATCAAGCCCCATGGGGCAACACAAATTAAGCAGGTTTTCATCTTCTGGGATTCAAATCTGGGACCAAGGTGAGGGCTGTGTATGCTCTAGATGTGCATTTATATCGTGTTCAAGGGATCCTGAGCTCAGAGAAACCCAGTCTGTTCAAATGAACAGTAAACCTGCCTGATCTTTGCCCTTCTGAGAAAAAAAAATATATATCTACTATACTCGGTGATAAGGAAACCATCCTTTGCTCCAGAGGAAGACAATATCTCTATTGCTACTTAAACATCCTTGAAAAAAATAATTCAGGGACTGGCAGGTGGCATGTTGGTTAAGGGTGTTGGATTCCCATGTGACCCACCACGGTTCAAGTCCTGGACCTGGCAGCTTGCTTTCTCACTTTCTCTCTCAATCTTCTCTCTCTCTTTCTCTCTCATTCTATCTCTCTCTGGTCAAATTAAAATAAACAAATAAATAAACTTACATAAACATAAATAATTCTTTTAAAAAGATAATTGAGAACGAAATCAATCAGTGCTGCTTCTCACAAGATGTCTGGAAGCCCAAGAGCCCCATAGAGGACTGTCTCCCAGCAAAGGTTGATCTTTCATTCTTTTTTTTCCAAATGTTTTTAAACATGTGTAGCAGATGTTTAGGAGCCTGCTCCCTTCCCCTCCATTCTCACTTCTGTATGTGGAAAGCTTCTAACCAAGAACAACTATAGGGGAGCCACTGGGCCTGCACAAAAGGACAGGCCAGGGGCCCAGAGTTAATGCCCCTAGAAGCAGGAGTCAAAGGGTCATGGTGGTTAATCACATCCTTCAGAGTGGGTCACTCTGGGATGTGTTTCTACATTGGACGCACCATAGAACGGAGCTCTGGTTTCCCCAGAGCTGACATGCTTGAGAATACATCCTTCTTCTGTTGCCTTCTATTTATTGTCTAGCTTTCTTATCTCCTTACTGGTGTTCCCTAGAATCACCTCCCAAATAAATGCCTTGCACTTGAATTCTTCTCTTGGAATCTTCTTATAGGAGAATCCCAGAAGATTCAAATCTGTTTGATTTGAATCAAGCAGATTCAGATCCCAATTCTTTCTCTTACTGGCCATGTAATCACCTGGGAAAATAACTCCTCTGAAGCTAGAAGGCAACTGTAGCTTGATAAGAAGGGTTTTTTTGTTTTGTTTTGTTTTGTTTTTTGGGGGGGATAAACTAAGGCAATGTGATATACGCTTTTTGCAATGTACAACAAAGCATAAAGAGTATGGCAATGGAAAAGAAGAGCATCAAAGGAATCAGATAGCTGTCAATACATTCAGACTGTAACTGAACTTAGGAAAAGCCTTCTGGTCCTGCCAGATCTCCTCCATGATCAATTTTCTGGCCTCATCACTCCACATTTCCCTTTCCACATGTGAGGTTCCAGTTATCTTGAACTTCTATTATCTAATCCACCTCTGGACAATTATATATAAAGTTTCTAAAACACTTTTCAGTTTTGAAATCTTACCTATCCTTCGATTGCCCCTTAGATATTGCTTCCTCCAGAAAGCTTTCTCTAATCTGTCCAGGTTGACTTGGATACTCCTTCTCAGTGATTCGTATCATCCATCATGACATCTGACACACTGTATTATAATTGCTCTTCACTTGCATTACTTACCTGTGATCCATAAGGTATGGGTCTATTTCCATCACTGGATATCTAATATATGCATGTTGAATGAATAATAAATAATATAATGACCATCTATAGAACATTCTTTCATAGAGATTATCTTCATTTAATCTTAAAAGAATTATGTATTCAGTTGTAGTTATCTTTTTTTTTTTTTAATTTTGAACAGAGAAAGAGAGAAGGAAAATGAGAAAGCAAGCTGCCACTTCTAGGACTCGAACCATGGTCGACCATGTGGGAGTTCAGCACCTCAACAACCACATCACTGGACGGCCCCTTCATTTAATCTTAATAACAACCCTAGGCTGAAAGGTACTACAATTCTATTATCACTTCCACTTTGCACACAAGGAACCTGACACATGGAAAGGTAACATGGCTTTAATTAATTTAGTTAATCAATGGTGAGAGTCAGTGTTTGAATCCAAATTGCATGTTCTTAAATGACTGGAATTACTTCATAATTCAGAATTTATTTATTGCAGCCAGCAGGTAGCATGGTGGTTAAAGTGCTGGACTCCCACATTGGAGCTGTGAAATATCGCTTTCCTTGACTAAAAATGAAGATTTTCTGCTGAGACTTATCCCTCCAGATTCATTTCTAGTGGCCTCTATGCACTAAATGTCTAGACAGGTCCAGGTGAACAGGATCCAAACATCTGAATATGATTAGGGTCAGAATATTCCTCTATTCCAATTGAATCTGAAGCCCAAAGAGTAAAAACGGAACAGAAGAGAGATTGCAGATCACCGCCTCCTGCACGCCTCTGAACACTCGGATTAGACTTCAAGAATTAGGAAGAAATATGGGAAAGCAAGACAATACCTCTCCTCCAAGGGAAAAAAATAACTCCTCTTCATCCTCAGACAGTACAATGAAACTCATGGAAATGTCTGATAAAGAATTTAGAGCATTCATAGTGACAGAGCTAACAGAGATGGAAGGGAAGAGAGACTATGAACTGCAGAAGAGGCAAGAGAAAGGAGCTGATGAGTTCCAGGAGGTGAGGAAATTCTTGCAAGATCTAAAAGAGGAAATACACTCTATAAAAGAGAATCAAATGGACCTGTTAGAGATGAAAGCTATAATATAGGAAATCAAAACCTCCCTTGAGAGTATTAAATGCAGACTAGATCACACTGAAAATCAAATCTTAGATATAGAAGATAGAATCACATAGAAGAGAGAATCGCCATCCTAGAAAAATCCACCATGACAACTAAGAAAATTGCCCCCCAAAAATGAGAATAATATATGAGAAATACTAGATACCATCAAATGTCCAAACATCCAGATAATTGGCATCCCAGAAGGTAAAGAGACTCAGATGGGCATTGATAATCTATTCCATAAAATTCTGGAAGAAAACTTCCCAAACCTAGAGAGGCATTCAAAGATCTAGTCCCAAGAAATACAAAGGACCCCAAATAGAATCAACCCAGGAAGATCTTCTCCAAGACACATTATAGCCAGGCTGACCAAAACCACAGACAAAATACTAAGACTGGCAAGAGAGAAACGTCCAGTTACCTACAAAAGCTATCCCATCAGGCTCAGTGGACCTCTCATCAGAAAGAATGCAAGCGAGGAAAGAACGGGAAAATATACTCAAAGTGTTAAGAGAAAAGCAATTTCAACCAAGAATACTGTACCTGGCAAGATTATCCTTCATATGGGAAGAAAAGACAAGAACATTCTCAGATAAACAAAACCTGAAAGAA
>NW_006160083.1:1364620-1407512 GCF_000334495.1 Tupaia belangeri chinensis | reverse complement strand
TGTGTATATATATATATATATATATATATATATATACACATATCTCTATACATGAAACTAGAAATAGAAAATTATTGATGATAACATGCATTATTAAGCCACTATACAGTATATTCTGGATGGGAAATCACATTTCGTATGCTGTGACGATGCTCAGTGAATGAATGTCAATTAATTAATTAATTTAAAATAATAAATAAATAAAATAAAAAGGAGTATATTTTTGGGGGATAAAACTGGAAAAAAGAAATGTTCTCAGAACGTCAAAATTTGAAAGACCCTCACCAAACTGATAGCAAGAGCTCTAGGGAGGAAGGAGAGGAACCACATCAGGAATAGACTTTTGAATCAAGTAGCTATTGACTCAGATCCCAGTTCTTTCTCTTATAGGCCACATGCACTTGGGAAAACAGCTCATCTTCTCCAAAGCTGGAAGACAACTGTCACTTGATAAGAAGCCTCTCTGGCTGTACCAGGTGGGGAGCCAATCACTGTAACTTAAGTGATAAAGAGATTTGGGTTATTGACTATTATTTTCAATAAAGACTTGCCATTCGTTCTCATAGAAAATGTAGGATTTTTTTTACAACAATTCATTATATATTTTATTAGACATGATCCTTCAAATACGGGTAAAAATAGTTCCCTGAATGATATTATTCCATACACTTTCTGTCTAACACGACAGTGTCAGGAAATTACTCAATGCTTGAAGTCACGATGCATCCGGAGATGAAAAGTCATTATATGCCCTTCTGAGCTGACCTACTTTGATTCTATTTTTCTCTCTTTTGGTCTTTCCCTCTCTTCTTTGGTTCTTTGCTCCCCTTAATTTCTATGGAACTTTATTTTTTACTGTGAAGATTTTAGCTGAGGTGATTGAAGGCTGGGCTCTCAGAACTCCCTTGGATAAAGCAAAGATTAAGATACTGCCCTGAGCAGCCAGCAAGTGTCATGGTGGTTAAGGCATTGGACTCCCACATGGCTGACTAAAGTATGAGTCCTAGATCTGGCAGCTTGCTTTCTCACTCTCTCTCTTTCTCTCTCTCTCTCTAGTGAGCACATGTGCCCTATAGCAAATTAAAATAATAATAATAATAAATTAAATTAAATTCTAAAAAAAATTCTAAAAAAAAAAAAATAGTGCCCTGAACTCAAATACTATTGCCTCTCTATCCTCAATGAAAACTTCTGTTCCAGTTTAGTTAGCCAAGCATTTACTGAGTGCAAGGGCATGTGGATATTGGGTAGGATGTAAGAAACACATAACAATAAGTAGAGTCTTACACCTGCTCCTTGGTTCCCACTCCAGGAACACTTAGTCTAATAGGTGCGATGTAACAAGGAGAGAGGAATTAAGCAGACATGCAATACTACACACACACACACACTCCCTCTCTCTCTCTCTCTCTCTCTCTCTCTTTTCAGCTCTTTTCATTTCAGTGCACACAGGTCAATCTCCCTCTACCAGCACCTTTGTGTCTGACAGAGTCCTCTGGCACTGAAGTGCTGGAGAACTAGTGCTCTATACCCCGTGTGTGTGTGTGTGTGTGTGTGTGTGTGTGTGTGTGTCCATCAATGGGAACTTTCTGTGGGAGTCCAGCATCCTTAACCACCATGTCACCTGCCAGCCCCAAAGGGGACTTTCTTAACTCAGTAACTTCTAGGGTGTTTTTCTAAAAATGGTAGCAAGTCTCTCGCCATAGTAGTTATTTTTATCATCCTTTTTCCAGAATCAGCAAATTCTCTTCTGCTTCCATATAGGCACTTTAGGTCACATATAGTCTTTCTACTTAAGTGATCTGAATATTTCAGAATCATAAAATGTATTTAAAAATAGATATTTTTTAATTTCTGCCACTGTTTTCCCTCTAAAAACACATTTTGAAGACTTATTCACAATTTTTTCTCCATAGCTAAAATTCGTATTCTTTTTTTTTTATTTACTCTTATTATTTTAAAATTGCTATAGGGCATGTACACTCACCAGAGAGAGACAGAGAGAGAAAGTGAGAAAGCAAGCTGCCAGGCCCAGGACCTGAACCATAGTTGGCCATGTGGGAGTTCAGCACCTTAACCATCACTTTACCTTCTGGCCCTGGAGATGTGCATTCTATTAAAGGTCTATGAGGGAAATTCAGAAAGTTTGTAGAAAAATGGAATTAACATGTAAGTTATAAGGACCATGTCAGACTTCTAACTACAAATGTTTAAGGTTTCAAGGCACCACCAAGTTTGTGATAGTATTTTAGTAGGAAAGAAAAAAACACTAATACAGGGGTTTTTTAGGTTATGTAAGCACATTGTACATGACTGGGCTTCCCATAGCAAAAGTGACAATGGCACATGTGCGTGCGTATCCAAGATTCCAAGAGGATAATGGAGGAGAAGGGACTATGTATGGCATGGCCATGTCCCCTGGGGGTGATTTCTTGCTTTCTGTCTCTCTGTCTCTCTGGCAAGTGCACACACCCTATAACAAAAATCTCTCTCAAAAAGAAAAAAAAAAGGTTTTATCTTAGATTTCATTGAATATTTTACTAAGTTTCTCACCTGCTGAATTGATCAGATCGATTTATCTGCTATAACAATTTATATATATATCCATGACAGAAGCAGTGGATTCAAGTAGAATATTGCGTACCTTTAAAAAATTCTGTCTACAAAATTTCTAAGACTACAGAATAGCCCTGTCCAATATATAATTTAAGTTTTTCTAGTAACTACATTTTTAAAAAGATTTTAAAAGGCAGGTGGAAACCATGTTAACATTATATTTAATATTAATATTTAATATTACTTAACATGACAGATTCAAATATTATCATTTCAACATGTAATTCACATTTTTAAATGGTGGTAAGATATTTTACATTCTTTTATTTATACAAAATCTTTAAAATTCAGTGTATATTTTTTTCTTTACAGCACATCTCAGATGAGACGAGCCACACTGAAGTGTTTAAAAACCACATGCGGCTAGTGATTACCGTAATGAACACCTCAGCTAGAGAAGGTGGTGGTGATTGTTACAGATGTTTTTATGTTTATTGGAAATATAAAACTTAATCATGCCTAATAAAGAGGTTGGAAATTATAGCACAGAATCTTGTTTTTCTTTCAGCTTTAAGCTATCCATCATTTATTCTTAGAACAGCAAACATATTTTGTTTGGCTTTTTGTTGACAATAATGACAGTTTGGCTTTTACTGAATTCCAGAAGTGACTGATTTTAAAGCAGAGTTGAATCCATCAATTGAGTTATTTTATAAAATCAGTTCATGCAACAGTGAGAGAAAATAAATCACTTAAACCAATATCTTCATATTATGCATTCCAGACTGATGGTTTAGATTTGGGGTCTAATTTTTTTTTAAGTAGAAATGTAATTTGTATATTTTTAAATCAAACTATAAAGTTTACAAAATGTATATACACACACACACACACACACACATACATCCACTCACTGGGACACAGAGACAGAGAGGAAGTGAGAAACAATGTCCCAGGGTGGATGGCCAAGCTGTCATCCCCTTTCCAGTCTACTCTTGGGATTTGGGGTACCCATGCACACATGCCCAGCATGAGTTTCAAACCTTCAGGTCAAGGAATCAAATGCTGTCAAACATGTGGGAGTCCAGTGCCTTAACCACCATCTCACCCACTAGGCCCATAAAATATATATTTTTTTAAAATCTCTTACTTATACCTGCTCACCTCTGACCCTCCATCATTCCACTTTCAATCTTCAAAAATAACCACTGTAAAGCTGTATAGATTCTTGCAGAACTTTCTATGTCTGTTTGCATTTGAATAAAGGTAGTATTTTTTAAAAAAGCACTCTCATGTTTGTGGTGTTAGGACATCCTGCCTCTACTCTTCCATATACCAAATACTACCTTTTAATCTGCACTTCAGCACCCCCCCAACTGCCTCCTTTCAAGGGCTCCAACCTCCAGAGTATGTCCACAGCACTATAATATGTCTTTAATCCTTTAGTGGTGGACATACAGGTTGCCTCTAGCTTATTCTATTACAAATAAACCTTTATATGTCCTCGCATCATTTTGTAAATATTTCTGCAGGTTTTGGGTTGTCAGAAAAGTCATGACGCATTTTTTTTCTGTTTTTCTAGGCAAAAATGCACCATGACTTTTCTGACAACCCAATAGCTGGCAGAGGTGCAAGGCTGGACCAGGGACTGCCGATTTCAAACGCTAGTGCTGGTAAGTATTGCCAAACAGCCCTCCCAAGAGCTTGTGCCAATTATCACTCATATCACCTGCATCTGAGAGAACATTTTGATTGAAACCTGAACTTTCCAGTGTCCTACGAACTCGGAGTACTTGATGGTAAGCCCAATACTGAGAAGTCATTACACAGAGCAAAAGCCAACCAAGTAGCTTTGGCCACTACCAAATAATTATTTCAAAACTATATGATATGATGGAACCAGCAGTTAGCGTAATGGCTATGTCGCTGGACTCCCAAGTAGTCGACCGTGGTTCAAGTCCGGGACCCGGTGGCTTAAAACTCACGCTGGGCGCGTGTGCGTGCGTGCCCAAGATCCCGAGAGGCGAATGGAGGAGAAGGGATTGCGGCGTGACCATCCCGCCTGGAGGGTGATTTCTCGCTTTCTGTCTCTGTCTGGAGCGCACGCACCCTATAGCGAAAAACCTCTCCAAAAAAAAGCGCTATATGATATGAGTCCAAAGTCGGAATACTAACCTGGGGTCATAACCAACGCAAAAAGCAATTGAAGAAAGGCCATGGTTTACTCAGGAACCTCTTGCTTCTTCAGAGCTACCTAGCTCCATCCAGCCTGTTCCTTTGTGGACTTCTAATGAGTTGACCCTCTGTGTACGGCGTCTCCTCAGGACAAACTTCTTTCTCTAGGTACTCTGTCTAATCCTTCCCCAAGAGAAAGTTCTCGCTGAGTGATCTGTAAAATGATACCTTGTTCTTCCAAAGGGCATAGTCTCCAGCAGGGGGATTTGTTTGAACCAGGTGAACAAACTTCCAGTTCATGTTTCCCCACACGCAAAGGTCCCCCAAATCCTGGTAAATCTGGGGTGGTCAGAATTAGTGGGGATTCTTCAGAGAAGGGGCAGCTCCAGAGACTCCATTTTAAAAAGAATTCAGTTTCATAACATCTCCAGGTCACGAAAGTACATTGCCCTGCCCTGCTTTATGTATTTATCACACACAGATTTGGAATCAAGACCCAGAATCTCTGTTTGCCAAGTTTGTGAAGGGCTTCCAGGTTACCAGGTGACGTTAGTATGTAACCAGACAGAGATAAGATGCAAAAACAATCTAACAGTTGCCCAAGAGTCAAGCTAATAAGCTTAAGTTAAAACTTGGGGAGGGGAGGAGAGGGGGGATCTGTATCTCTCCAGCAACTGCATGTGGCCTCAAGCAAACTGGGGAAAAAAAAAAAAAGGAAAATTTTGGAGGGTAAATCAGCTTTAGGATCGGTAATGGGAGAGATCTGACTGAATGGAATATTAACATAAAAACATCTCTGCAGGCAGCGAACTGATGACCCACAAGCTAAATATGGTCTGTAGATCACATTTTTAAATGGATGAAGCTTCTTAAAAATTTGAAGTTTGGGGCCAGCAGGTGGCATTGTGGTTAAGACACCGGACTCCCACATGGTGGACTGCAGTTTGAGTCCTGCACCTGGGGGCTTACTTTCTCATTTTCCCTCTCTTTCTCTCTCTCTCTCTGTCTCTGTGTCTCTCTGGTAGGCACATGTGTCCTGTAGCAAATTTAAGAATAATAATAATAATTGACATATTAAATCATTTTTAAGAGAGATTTTCACTATTAGGGCATGTGCATTTGCTGGAGACACAGAGAAAGACAGAGAGAAAGTGAGAAATCATCCCCTGGAAAGATGGCCAGGTTGAAATCCCTTCTCCTGCATTCTCTTCTCAAGATTTTAAACACACATGCACATATGCCCCATATGTTTCAAGCCACCAGATCCAGGCCACAAACCACCACTGGCCATGCAGCAGTCCAATACCTTAACCACTATGCCACCTGCTGGCCTCCCAAATAATTCTTCAAAAAAAAATTTTTTTTTTTTAAGTTTAGGGCCAGTTGGTGGTGTGGTGGTTAAGGCATCTGGGTCCCACGTGGCTGACTGGTTTGAGTCCCAGATTCCAAGCCATGTATGCCCAAAATCCTGACAGAAGGGAGAAATGGAGAAGAGATTGCAGTGTGGCCATCCCCCATGGAGGGTGCTTCATCACTTTCTCTCTCTCTTTCTCTTTTCTGTAGGAAACAATTCCTCTGGCACAATTAAACAGTTTTGAAGTTTAATTGGATTTTATTGGCCCAGCACTCTAGTTTACCAGAACTTCCATCCTACCCTATTACACCCAAGCTTCTCATAGCACCCTGCCTGGCTTCTGCAGGAATTCATGTTTGCAATCGCTGACTTAGAGGTTTCAATCAATTGCTATTTCCACAGGAGTCACATGTTGTTATGGTTACCTAAATAGGATTATGCAATCTCAGATGGGTCCAATAGAAGGATAACGTTGAGAACAAGGGAGATTATGGTTTGACTGTGTTTTGCCCTGTTCCGGTTGGCTTTTTGGCCTTTTGCTTTTCAGAGGAATATTTACCAGGGTCCACAGAATGATCATGTGAGGATGACTCCAAGCATGTCCTGTGAATGATGGTTGAAAAGAACAGACCTAGAGGGAATTCCTGATTTGGTGGCCCTCTCTCTAGCTATCTGCCCTCCTTAGTTACATCAGTACAATCTTAAACACCTACACAGTCTTGCACACACAGAAATGTGTACAACATAGACACATGCATGCAAGAATAATGTAAAAAAATGCTCTTTTCCTAACATTAAATTAATCCCATTCATCCAGATATTTAACAGAATATGCTAGAAGATGGCAATACCAATAATCACACAAAAAACATTTATCTATGGTTAAATAAATATTGCTCATTTACGTATTCATTCATTCAAGCGCCTATTATTTATTGTGTACCAGGGATTCCAACAGATGAAGGAAAACAGACCAGTCTCAAGCACGTGCCTCTCTGGTCAAAGCACATCAGGTATGCCACATTCCAACGTTTCTCACAGTGTGGGACAGAGGCTCATCTGCACTCACACACCTTGTGTTCTCCTTCAAACATAGGTTCCTGGGTTCGATGAACACAACTTTCTATCTCACTTGCATTTCATCATAAAACAATGGCTTGGGTACTATTCGTATTCCCATGTTAGAGAAAACAAACACAGCTAGGCTAAGTGAATTGACTAAGGTCACAGAGCTGAGCTGGAATGAGAAACCAGATATAATTCCCAAACCCACTCTTTTTAACCCTCAGGGGTGTATATACTCTGTTCCTGGCTATTTTAATTTTTTTTCCCACTAGTCCTGAAACACATGAGACTCTTGTTACTCACAGTACGATACGCAGATCAGCATCTTCAGTGTCACCTGGGAGTGTGTTAAAAGTGTAAAGACTTGGATCCCACCCTAGACGTACTGCAAATCATTTTAACAAGATCCCCTGGTAAATCATATGCACATGGAAGTTGGAGATGCATGCTCCAGGGAATGGATTAATACAAACACTGAAAGCAGTGTAATTTTTGTACTTCCCAATACCTTTT
This sequence comes from Tupaia belangeri chinensis, assembly GCF_000334495.1. Lineage (NCBI taxonomy): Eukaryota > Metazoa > Chordata > Mammalia > Scandentia > Tupaiidae > Tupaia > Tupaia belangeri. The sequence goes on along the minus strand of NW_006160083.1, from coordinate 1,399,849 downwards.
TAGAGTTTTCTTTCTAGTTATTTCAGACAGAACAACTCAAAGCCTGGAGTGTGACGGGAATAAAGCCTAGTGTTTGCTGCCACCTTGTGGCAAGAAGTTCCAAACCAGACAGAATCTGATTTTCAGGAACTAAGTAGGGGAATGTTGGGAGTGTAGGCCAGGTATTCAACTTTTTCAGTCACGTGCTTTGGCAGACCACTATACAATTTCAAGATGTGATGAAATAGCTCTTGGGTCCAGACAACAACGGCCTTTTTCATGTGTGTCTCACAGGACAGAAAGAACATTCACCAGCTCCAGGTGAACGATCTCACAGCTGTTTCTGGTGACCAACAGATGGCTGATATTCCTTTAGGTTATTTCCTATGGAATTCGAACATGAACATCTGAATTTGAGGGTGAGTTTACTTATTCATTTATTTTTGCCAATCCATTGGCAGTGATAAGACAATCCGACCGCTATTTCTACATTTACCCTGTCCAAGAATCCGTGAAGTGTTCCACAAAGTGCCATGGAATTTGCCACAGCTCTGTCATATGCATCATTGGTGACCTCTGTGAGCCATAAACAGGGCTAACTTCACAAATACTGCCTCTGACACCTGGAGAGGAATGAGGAGGTGGCTTCAAAAATTTCCTATGTACTTTACCCCCAACAGCCCAGAACTTGACAGTGCCCTCCGTCACAGGATGCGTTGGGTTCCAAGTTTGCGCTGAAAAGCTAAAGAACTCAAAACAGCTAGTACAAGTGAAGCTGACAGCAATGGACCGCTCTCAGATGTACATATCAGAGCCCTTCAAAGTAGCCTATGGAAAAGTTGGCCAGTCACGAAGATTCCAGCAACTCAAAAAGAAAAATGGCTCCATCAAAAAGAAGGGGATTGAAAGGTAGGTAATGGGACTCACTTTCTTTTCTGTTAAGTCTTCAGATTTGGGATTAAACAAAATTCACTTCGATGATCAGAAAAGGTAGCCTCTCTTGTCAAGCACTGCATTTAGAAATGAAGACTTGAGCAGGTCTCATAGTGCATTGTTTAGTCCTGTGTAGAGGAAGCCAGAGCACACATGGCCGGTCAGGGTTCGAGTCCTGGTCCTGATGGCTTATGTACTAGGTGCACTTCCATGTCCAAACAGCTTGGAGAATTGGAGAAAAAAGGATTAGAGCATGACCAAACCACTGGAAAATGTTCTCTCTCTAACATGAGTGTGCACACATACATACTCTCTGGCATCATAAAAGGAAAAGAAAGAAATGAAGATTCATGAGTCTAAAATGAAGGCTAGATTGGAGAAACGGGATATGACATTGAATTAGGAAATAAAATGGAGGTTTCATTTTATGGTCAGAAAAGTCTTAATTGTAACTAGAAACACCTTTTTTTTCCTACATGAATTTGAGTTTTAAGGTAACATATAAAACTGCTGATACTAAGTTGATACTGCAGCATCAGAATTTTATATATTCCACATCTCAAGCAAATGCTATGATTTTGAACTCATTAGTGCTTTCTTTTTAAGTCCACAATCAATAATTTCTGTTCACCATCCCAGCAATTTTGGCTACAGAAATATCTACTAATTATATTTTACCCACATACACATTCATTTTTTTTTTGAGAGGTTTTTGCTATAGGGCACGTGTGCTTGCCAGAAAGACAGAGAGAGAGACAGACAGAAAGCAAGAAACCACCCCCCAGGGGGGTTGGCCATGCCGCAATCCCTTCTCCTCCATTCTTCTCTCGGGACTTGGACACACACACACACACACACATGCGCCTGGCATGAGTTTAAGCCACCGGGTCCGGGACTTGAACCACGGTTGACTACATGGAAGTCCAGAGACATAGTCATTATGCCAACTGCTGGTCCCATCCATGTGCACATTCTTTAATGTAACATTAAAATTGTATTAGATTGAATATTGCTTGCCATTGGGAATACCTTAAAGATGGACATGAAATACTTCCTATGTAATATATATTTTAAAGAGTTATTTTATTTAACTTTATTTATTTTACTTATTTTAATTTGATCAGAGAAGGACAGAGTGAAAGAGAGAGAGAGAAAGTGAGAAAGCAAGCCACCAGGTCTAGGATTTAAACCATGGTCGGTCATGTGGGAATCCAGCGTCCTTAACTACCATGTCACCTGCCAGCCCCCTTCAAATGTAATATTAGGTCATTAGGAACGTCATGACACATTTTTGCATAGAAAACCAGAAAAGTATGTCACAACTTTCCCAACAACCTAATACCTGTTAATTTGAAAAGTCAGTATGTTGACTTAGTTCCCAATGTCTTTGGGCGGTTCTCTTAACAGGTCCATGAGTTACTTATAGTTCAGACATGATATGTAGAAGTGAGGTGTTTTTATGAGTTCTGAAGCATCCAAGACCAAATTTCTCAACTTCCTTGGACAAAAGTGAAATATTGCAGACCTTTTCACTTTCAATTAGAAATAGGAACTTAATGGGGAAACAATACAGCCAAATAAACTCAGTACCAACAAAACTATTTGAAAACTTAAGAAGAGAAAGGTTCTCCTCATAACAAAAACTATGACAGTTTTGTCCCTAGGGCCTGGAACAAAATCATCTTTGTTAAGTAGGTTATACATAGATCAGGGATGGGGAGGGGAGTGAAAGTGGGTGACATAGACTAAGAGATTGCTAAAAGCTAGGTTTTTTTATCTGAGGGGTTGCCCAGATGACCTCCAGGATTCTCCCGAAATTGTATTTCTGCTGTTGTGTGAGGACGTGTCATATTTATAGCAGTAGAAATTATTTTAAAATGTCAAAGAGGCAGGGACCAGCAGATGGCATAATGTCACTAGATTGCTAGATTACAGCACTAGATTCCCATATAGTCGACCATAGTTTGAGTCCCAGGAGTCCGAGGCCCGGTGGCTTGAAACTCACACTGGGCATGTGTGTGTGGGTGCCCAAGATCCCAGGAGGAGAATGGAGGAGAAGGGATTATGGCATGGCCATCCCTCCAGGGGTATGGGGTGGCGGATTTCTTGCTTTCTGTCTCCCTGTCTCTGTCTTTCAGGTGAGCACACGCACCCTATAGCAAAAATCTCTTTAAAAAAAAAACAACTCAAAGGGGGTCCATGAGAGATTAATCCTAATTAATCCTAATTAACCACATGTGTACAATTCTCTGAACTATGTCCTGGAACCAGGAGGGAGGCTGCTAGCCACGAGGTCTCCTTTTTCTGTCCTTTGGTTGTGCTACCTCTTCACCATTTTCATTTCCCCCCACACAGATCTGATCCACATGATTATGAAAGTTAGCAGTTATTGAATACTTCACTAGGTTCCAAACACATAAATTATTTCCTTTTATTCTCTCCTTTCTGAAAATAATAAAATCGTTTACTTTTTTTTTTTGGTGTTTCCATTTAGACACAGAGAAAGAGAGAGGGAAAGTGAGAAAGTAAGCCGCCAGGTCTGGGACTTGAACCATGGTTGGCCATGTGGGAGTCTACCCTAACTGCTAGACCACCAGCTTGCCTTTTGTTTTCATTTATAATTTAATTTTATTTATAATTTATTATTTATATTTAATCATTGTACATCTTTGCAAGGTACAACATGGTTTTTCAAAGCATGCATGCAGTATATAATAATCAAACCAAAGATATTATAGACACAACAATGCATATAAACAAGGCAAACAGGTTATGGAATGGTATACCACAACAGAGTTAAAACGGAGATGGGGGTAACAGGTGGCATGGTGGTTAAGATGCTGGACTCTCACATAGTCAACCACAGTGTGAGTCCCAGATCTGGTGGTTTGCTCTCTCACTTTTCCTCTCTCTTTCTCTCTCTGGTCAAATTAAAAAATAATAATAAAATTTAAAATTTTTTAATTTTTATAAAAAGGACATTGCCAATTGTGTGTGTGTGTGTGTGTGTGTGTGTGTGTGTGTCAAAAACAAAACAAAACTAGTAGAATAAAAATCAAAGGTGTACAATAAAATGTAATGCTCTTTGTTGAAGATGGTGAATATGAATGAGTTTAACCATTTCCAAATGAGAAAATCAAAGCTTACAGAGGTTAAATAACATGGCCAAGGTCACACAGTTAGGAGTCATAGCTCTGAGTGGAACCAAGACCATTTAACTCCAGTGCCTGAGTGCTCACCGAGCTACTTTCCACGCATGATTACAGAGAAGGCTGAACAATTTCAGTTCCGCTTAGAACAGCATTTTCCTGGGGAGTGGAACACATGCTGGTGGCACTGAGATACTCTAGGTGGTATCTGAAGAACACTTTTAGTGCTTATGAATGTATTTTAATCCATATTAAAATATGTATTATAAATATGAAACAACAGAAGAGCATAATATAAAATTTGGGATTTCACTTAGAGAAATTAAGTTTCTTTTTTTTTGAGAGGTTTTTGCTATAGGGCGTGTGCGCTCGCCAGAAAGACAGAGAGAGACAGAGAGACAGAAAGCGAGAAATCACCCCCCAGGCCGCTGCAATCCCTTCTCCTCCATTATTCTCTCGGGATCTTGGGCACGCACGCACACATGCCTGGCATGAGTTTAAGCCACCGGATCCGGGACTCAAACCGCAGTCGATTACATGGGAGTCCAGGGACATAGTCATTATGCTAACTACTGGTCCTGAGAAATTAAGTTTTATGTTCATATAAAAGCAATGTATGCAGATGTTAAAAGCAGCTTTATTCCTAACAGCCCCAAACTAGAAACAACCCCAATGTGCTTCAACAAATGAACGGTTAAACAAAGTGGGATACATCCCTATCATGGAATATTACTTGGCAAGAAAAAGAAACAAACTACCAATACAAAGAATCTGGATGAACATCCGAAGAATTAGGCTGACTGAAAAGAACAAATTCCAAAAGATGATATAAGAGAATTTCAAAAAGTTTATGGAAAATATAGAATTTTAAATATGAATGATTTCAGTGCAATCTTTGGAGGAGCCAGACGATGGTGCAGCAGGAAAACACAATGCTCCCCAAGGCTAACCCACGTGGGAGGGTTCCTGGTTCTCATGTGGAGAGCTTCCTGAGTATGACAAGTACATATGTGCTCATGGTTCAGGGATGGCTGAAACTGGAGGATGGCTTGTGGGGGTGCTGTCTGTCGGTATATCTGTCTGTCTGTCTCTCTCTCACTCACTTGTTAATGGAAGAAATAAGCAAACAATTTTTTAAAAAATTGAAATCCATGCATAGACTTTTTTTACCATTCATATTTCCATGAACTTTTTGAAGTCCCCCCCCCATGTCATATGATTCCATTTATATACCATTCTTGAAAAGTCAAGAATTATGCAAATGGAGGATAGGTTAGTGGCTGCCAGGGTTAAAGAGAAGGTGGGGATGAGTAGGAAGTGGGTGTGGCTCTAAAATTTGAGATCCTGATGGTGCTAGAAATGTTCTGTATATTGACTGTGGCGAAGTCAGCATCTTGGCTGTGAATTTATACTACAGTTTGGCAAATGTTACCATTGGGGGAAACTGGGTGAAGAGTACACAGAAGGAATATTTATTCTGTTAGGGAATCAAGTGTTGCCTGATTCTAAAACTGCAAATAGAGTCCATTGAATTTTCAAGGGGGAAAAGTAAAAGAGCACAGAATCTTCCCGTGTATTATTTCTTACAACTGCATGTGAATCTACAATGATCTCAAAATATAAAGTGTAGGCCTAGTCACAGTACTGGCTTCTGATTGAAGCCGTGACTCAGCCAGCCAAGACCACAGCTGGCCCACTATAAAAACCAGACAGTGGTGGGCGTCTATAGTCCCAGCTACTTGGAGGCTGAGGCAGGAGGATGGCAATTTAGTGAGGGCCTGTTTAAAAATAAATAAATAGGGCCAGCAGATGGCACAGAGGTTATGGTGACTGGATCCTACATGGCCAACTGTACATTTCAAGTTCTGGACCCAGTTTCTTGAAAAACTCTCCATGCATATATGCCCAAAACCCTGAGAGAAGAATGGAGAAGGGGTTGTGGTGTGGTCATACTTTCCCTCTCTCCCTCTGCAAGGGTACTTGCCCTCTAGCAAACAAAATAAATAAGTAATTAAAATGTTTAATTTTTAAAAACCTGGGATTTTGTGAACATTATTGCTTCGGATGAGGGTAATAACAAAAAATGTTGAAGAAGAATATTAGTACATAATTGTATCTTGGCATGTAATATTTATTCTGACATAGAGGTTAACAATACATACCTTGGAATAGATCATCTGGACATAAATTATTTTATCTCCACAAGCTTTAATTTTCCTCCTTTGTAACGTGGAAATGACAATGCAAGGAATAAATTATATACCACAAATGAAAGCACTTAGCAGAGTTTAACACATAAGAAGCTGTCTATTTTCGTTACTAAAATATGCACAAATTATAAAGATGACTGGAAATTTTTGAAACATGAATTTAAGAGTATGTCATCTAGGGGCTGGCAGGTGGTGTGGTGGTTGAGGGCGCTGGACTCCCACATGGCTGATCATAGTTTGAGTCCTGGATCTGGTGGCTCGCTTTCTCACTTTCTCTCTCTCTCTTACTCGGTCCCTCTCTGGTTAAATTAAAATGAGTAAATAAAGTTAAATAAAATAATACTTTTTTTTTTTAAAAAAAAGAGAGAGTATGTCATCTAAATGAGTGCTATATGTAAATGCTTGGCGTTTATATTCCTTGTTGATGACCTAGCAGTTTCTCACACCTCTCATAGTTGTAACCTCAAAATTGACAGATCCAGCAAAAACTCTCTCCAACCAGCACTGAAATAAGATTGCCAAGTTGCCAACAGAGCTAATGTAGCCTAACAGTCACAGGTTTGGGCTAAAATATATACTCTATTCTTGGTCAATTAATTTAATCTTTGTATGTCTGAGTTGACTTATTAGTAAAATGAAGATAATAATATAACCTACCTCAAGAACAGCAGATGGTATAGCAGTTACGTCACTGGACTCCCACATGGCCGACTGCGGTTCAAGTCCCAGACCCAGTGGCTTCAGACTCATGCCAATTGTGTGTGGCACACCCAAGATCCGAGGAGGAGAATGGAGAAGGGATTGTAAAGTGGCCATTCCCCCTGGGGGGTGCTTTCTCGCTTTCTGTCTCTCTGCTCTGTCTCTCCAGCTAGCACACACGCCCTATAGCAAAAATTTCTCCAAATAATAAGAATAATACAACCTACCTCTTACATTGATATAATCATTAAATGAAATAGTGACCAGGTTGCCCTTGTTATAATTCGGCAATAAAACAGCAAGAAATTGTGTTGAGTTTATTTTTCTGTGATTTAATTCTTAGTCCTCCATTTTTTAAAAACTGTATAATTTTATTCACATTCTAAGTTTGAATGAATAAGTTAAAAACTTATTTGTTTTTAATTTTCCAATTTCTTGAATGCAAATTATTTTTCTTTTGTTTAGATGGCATAGAGCTGTGTCTACCAACTTAGTAAAACAAAATGTACTGGTCCCCAAAGAGGAATCATCCAGTGATGGTGACATGGGGTTTCATGAAAGCCAGCAAAATCAGAAAAAAAATTTGATGAAGAAAGTGAAAACTGCTTTTGGCAGGATGCTGTCATACAAATACAGAAGCAAGCCAGCAAGTGCCAACAGAGAAGCCTCCACTCACCATAAGGAAGTCCTCCTCTCAAACACACAGAGCCTTCTTCCCAGAATGGTCAAGGAGCTTCCATCTCCCAAGTTATTTAGCAAACCAAGAATGAGAAAGCTCTCAGAGAATGGTAATCAAAGACAACTGAGCACTGTGTCAAAGCCAAGAGGAACTGGGAAATTGGGGTGGATTTTCTTGCTACCCAAAGTACGGTGCCTCTGCAGAGCTTGTGTGAAACACAGAGTCTCAGGCCTAACCAGGTCTGAGTCAGAATCTGCACTTCAGAAAGATCATCACTTGACTCACATACACATATATTGGGTGGTCTGAAAAGTCATGACACATTTTTGGATAGGAAAACATAGAGAAGTATATGTCATGACTTTTCTGACAGCGCCGTATGTGGCAAGACACTGTATTAGATTGATTTTGAGGTTCCTCCCAGTCCAACTAATCAGTGATCTAATCAGTCTAAAGTTGCTTTTCTGGCCTTAAAATTTATATATATGCATGCATCTGCACACATGTAAACATGTAAAGGCAGGTATACATATATAAACATATAAATATTGGAAAATCAGACTAAAGTTGGATTTTTTTCTCCATTTATCTAGAGAAAAGTAGTGACGCAGCCTTTCAAATGGTTATGTCCAACAGTGCAGTGAGAATTAAATAAATGCAATTTATGATTGCTGAGTCACAAAGGATGCTTGATTTGTTGGTACCTACTTTCTATGCATATAGTACTGTTTAGAAGAATCAATATTTAAGCTTACTAGTTTTAGGGATTTTTTGCAATATATGATGCTGGTATTTGGGGTCTGATGAGCTACAACCAACAATATCACCTCTGCTTGGACTCCTCTATGTAGTTTTTTGTCATTTAATTAATAGACTTGATTTTCCTGAGTAGTTTCAGCTTTTCAGAAAAATTGAGCAAAAAATAGAGTTTCATATAATCCCTTTCCCTCTCTCACTCTCATGGTTTCTCCTATTTTTAACATCTTGCCTTAATGGGGTACATTTGCTACTACTGATGAGTTAATATTGATATATTATAATTAACAAAAGTCCATAGTTTACTTATCCCCCCTCCCCTTTTTTAAAATGTTTTTGTTATAGGGAGTGTGTACTTGCTGGAGAGAGACACGGAGAGGGAAAGTGAGAAATCATCCCCTAGGGGGATGGCCACACAGCAATCCTTTGTCTTCCATTCTCTTCTCAGGATTTTGGGCACGCACACACATGTACCACCAGGTGTGATTTTCAAGCCACTGGGTCCAGGACTCAAACCGTGATCAGCCACGTGGGAGTCCAGCACCTTAACCGCCATGGCACCTGCTGGCCCCTATAAGCATACACTCTTTATGTTGTCTAGTTCTAGGGATTTGACAAATGCGTAATGTCATGTATCTACCATGACTGCATCGTACAGAATAGTTTCACTGCCCTAAATACTCCCTGTAGCTATTTTGTCCTTTAGAGCACAGCATCAGGTAACACATACAACCCTTATAGTACGCATACATACAAACACGTAGCCTCACATCTCACACCGGTCAGCCTACAAACCTGGTGAGTGCTTTTTCCAGGAAACACACACACACACCAAAAAACCTGAGGGTTTCCAGCTGACTGGTTGTCCTTTCAAACAAACTCTCTGTTCTGGAAAAAGCACTCACTAATACAAGCATCCAAGCATCTAGCAATTACCTGGTATGAATTGACCTGTATATTTCTGTTGAAAATAACAAAGATGATATGCTTCTATACTGCCGGGGCTGGATTGAGAAAGTACAGCAGGGAACAGAAGACCAAATTTCTATACTAATCCGTGAGATGGTTTATTCTCTTAGTTGGAACGACAAGTATTTCAGCTAAGATTTCTGGGAAAAAACATGTCTACTTTTCAATCTGCAGTTCAAACATCATTACCCTGTCTTTGCTGTGACCAAAAGGCAATTTCCTTCCCTGTTGGCCTCCATAACATTTTCCATCTGTTTAGTGAGTTGCTAAATACTTAACTATATGACAGCCACCATATTAGGACAGAGTAGCAAACAGAATAGACATGATCCCCACACTCCTGGCGTTATAGCATAGACATTTGCAGATGGTATGCAGGTATTATAATTGCATCTGATGCCTAGTAAAACAGGATGCTATGGAAGCAAGTCACGGATGCTCCAATTGTAAGGGGAAGGGGCTCAGGAAAGGCCTCCCCAAGGAAGGAACAACTAAATTGAGATTTGAAGAATAACTAAAAGTTAGATAAAGAGTGGAGAGAACAGTTTTCCAGGGAGAAAGGAGGGCATGTTCAAGTCCCAATATCAAGAGAGTACCAGGCATGATTAAGAAATGAGAATCCATGCTGGAACAGGGAGTGCCAGAGAGGCTGGTTGAAGGAAGTGGTAAGGATGTTAGAGATCCATGTCGAGAATTTTAAACTTTCTCCTAAGAGTGAAAGAAGCCATTTCACATTTTCAAGCTGGGGATTTATATGATCTGATTTGCATTTTTAAAAGATAGCTCTGGTTGCAGAGTGGAGACCAGAGTGTACGAGGGCAAGAGTAGATTCAGGAAGAACAAACAGACTCATATTAACTCAGGTAAGGGAGAGCATTAGCTTGGATGAGTTGCAGCAGAGAGGTTGAGAAGAAAAAGAGAAATATCAATAATAGGCAGACATTATAAGATATGGGGAAGAGCTGGACAGTGGAGGGCAGGGGGAAGGGAAGAGGTTCTGGGTTGAGCACTTATGTTGAAGATGGAGGCACCATTCACAGGAATTAGGAGCAAGGGACCCAAATTGGAAAGAAAGTCATGAGTTCTGGTTATACTCGCTGAGTTGAGGTCCCTGAAGAACCATCAAGTAGGCTAATGTATTTATTGAGGCTCTCAGAGAAGTTCTTTCAAAGGCTCTTAAGAAGAACAAGATGATCTTAGGTGCTGCACCTAGCATGAAGAGACACTGAAACACAGCAATTGCAAACACCTTTTCACCAATGCCTATTGATGTTTTTGATTACATCAGGGAAAAGATCTTATTTTGGGGCCAGCAGGTGGCATGGTGGTCAAGGGCACTGGACTCCCCATGTGGCTGACCACGGTTCAAGTCCCAGACCTGGCAGCTTGGTTTCTTGCATTCTCCCTCTCTCTCTCATTCTGTCCCTCTCTGATCAAATTAAAATAGTTAAATAAAGTAATAAAAAAAAAAAAAAAAAAAATTTAAAAAAAAAAAAAAAAAAAAAAAAAAAAAAAACGTATTTCATACTCCTCTCTCCTTTTTGGCAATATAGTGCCGTGACTTCTGCAAAAAACGATGGTGCTGTTTTTACCATACAAACTTTAATTCCTATTTATGATAATGATTTTCAATCATGATACTGTTTTAAAGTTTCCTTTATAAATACATTTATTGAATTGCAAATTTAATTAATATAAAGAAACTATTAAGGAGATCATGGTTCATATGAATCCTTGGGTATGGGAAAAACCTTAAGATGGTATGTGAATGACTGAGCATTGGTCACATTTCTGGAGAATAAATTTAAACTTTCCTTCAATCAACAATAAATACTAAAGGGATAGCCTTCCACATTTGAGGGTTACTTTTTCTAAGTCCACAGTGGTTAAAGAGGAAAGCACCCTTGGGACCAGCATATGGTGTAATGGTTACATTGCTGGACTCCCACATGAGTCCCGGATTCAGTAACTTGATACTCACGCCAGGTGCACGTGTGCTCAAAATCCCAAGGGAGAGTGGGATTGTGGCATGGCCATTCCACCTGGGGGGTGATTTCTCGTTTTCTATCTCTCTGCCTCTCTAGGTGAGCATGTGAGCAAAAACTAACTCTCATGGAGAGAGATAACCACCTTGTCAAGACTAGGTTGGTATCTTCTGAGCTTATGACACAAAAAGGCAGATGTGTGCAGGAGAAAGTTTAAGATTAAGAAAAATAAATCTACGTATTTTAACCCTGCTACTGAGGCAGCATAAGATGCTGTCTTTTCACAATATGTTTACTATTATTATGACTTAAGAGAGAGGGAGAAGTGACAAGGTCCCCCAGCAGGGTCTTTGTGCTGCCATTCACCCATCTCAGTTGGCCTGGATCACAGGCACATGAGAATGCACCCAACATACTCAGGGAGGTCCTGAGAGGTGAACTCACAACCTTTCCTATCAGTCCAACTTTGTTACCCCTACTCCACTGCCTGCTCCCAGAATACTAATAGGTAGAATATGCTTCTAATTGTGATCCTCACAATTTTGTTCTTTTGTTCTTTCTTTTAGCAACTATACAACTCGATGTCGTAGAAGCAGAGACAGAGGAGATAACACGGGGAAATACACTCCTCAGGGCCAGGAGAACGACAAAGCGATTATCTGTTACATCTCTTCCTTCAGGACTGCAAAAGGTAAAACAATAAAATAAGTTGACTTCTAAAGACTTACACAAAAGTCAATGTTTAGAGCTTTTTCAGAAATCCAGTTTTTAGGTCAGTCACATGGTGGCCAAGGTGGCTGGATCCCACATGGCTGACCAAGCTTGGTTCAAGTCCCAAATCTAGTGGCTTGAAAAACCATGCTGAGTGAGTGTACGTGCATGCCCAAAATCCTGAAAGGCGGGAGAGAGGAGAAGAGATCATGGCATGGCCATCTCGCACACGGGGTGCTTTCTTGCTTTCCCTCTCTGTCTCTCAGTCTCAAGTGCATACACCCTCTGGCAAATTAAACACACACACACACACACACACACACAACTGGTACTCAAACAATGTGGTTAGCCACATGGGATCCAGCTGCCTTAACTACTAGGCTATGGGCTAGCCCCAGAAGGTCCTGCAGATCAGAGAAGGTCCTACAAGTGACATCTGAGCTGCAACATGCTGGCAAGAGAGCAGCAGACTCCATTTGTAAACTCCAGCAGGCAAGGTTAGGACCCACAAATGCCCCACACCATATCTGTGTAGGTCTCAATAGTCCTAATGTTAATTACTAAGCACAAGGGGGAGGAAGAGTGAATCCAATAAAACTAAAAAGAACAGATTAGTCAGAAGCCATAACCTAGGAGTGATTTCCAATAGCAACACTATTAAGAAAGGTACTTGTAACTACTAAGCCAGGGGCTATGGGAAAAGCATCAGGCATGGGGTAAAAACAACCCACGGCTTTCTTTTTATGCTTGGAGTCCACACTGCCATGAAAAATAAGGAAACCTGCAGAAAAGAGACCAAATTAACAACTGGATCCAGTGGTAATGAGCTTTCTGGGGCATTGGTCCACAACAGCACCGCACTCTCACTGCGCTCAGCAGCTGCAGATGCAATTTCGACTTCCCCTTACGAATGACCTGCTTTTTTCCTGACGCTGTATATTCATTCAGAGCCAGACAATCTCATTTCTCTGCACTCTACAGATCTCTTCAAAGGGAACTCTGTGCACAAAGCAGATACATGGGGCGTGGAGAATAATATGAATACGGCCTCCAGCCCAATGTTGTTATGTGGCAAATGTTCAGTTCCCAAGAGACTGTCCCAATGGTGAGAATTCTTATTTAAGTGCCATCACAGAAACAATAATGGTACTTCCTAATCTCATGTGCTTTTGCATTTTTATGATAGGTTCCATATTCATCAAAAAAGAGACCACACTTTCTAGTTCTTAAAAAAAAGAAACATGGCATGGGACGCATCCTCCGAAAATCAGATTTGACCGTGGGAAAGCTTCAGATGCAGGTAGTGGACAAAGGCTTTTACTTTGTGTCTCAGAAGCATCAGTGGGCTGGGCTTACCTGTGCATTTGCACAGCCCTGCCGGACAGCATGGGCATGGGGTGTGGGATAAAAGTAATGATTAACATTAAGAAATTATGTTAGTGGGGAGCATTCTGAGAGTGGCTAATGGGCTGCTCAGGGCACCTAGGATGATGCTGCGTGCCTAATAAGTAGTAGGTGAATTCAATTAAAACGAAGGTATGCACATAGGTTTCTTCTGAGAAGAAATGAGATCGTCTTTACCACTGGGTGGTAAATGTATGTTTTCAAGCTCTGTTTGCTATCTATTGAATTACAATAATACTCTGGGATTTGCAAAACGTCCCCTGATTCCTGAGCTCACCTCATAGGAAAAGCAATTTTGATCTTTGGTTTTGGTAAGGTTTTCTAACACATGGCTTCATTTCTTTGTATTTACCATAGGTGGATGACCTCATAGAAACAGTGACTGATAAATCTATGAAGTTACTGGCCCAGAGACATGCTGAGCTTCAACAGTGTGAATTTCTAGGTGACGAAATTCTTCAGTCTTCTAAGCAGTTTCAGAGAATGTCCAAGAGAACCATGAGGAAATATAAACTGAAAAATGTGTGTTTTCCATGTACCTGCTGCTGCTTCTGATTTTGTTCCTGATGTATAAAGCTTATCTTCATAGAATTTATCTTTTGGAACATAATCCTGAATAAACTTCTCTGGTGGATTAATCAATGGGACAGTAGGCAATATTTTGGAATATTCTGTCCAAGCCCTTAAAAAAAAGACTCTTTTTGAAAAAATTTAATTTTAATTCTAAACCAATGTATGCAAAGTTTGCCTTATTATTCTTGCTAATAATGGAAAATAGAAACACTTGTCAGGGCATAACAAAGGAACTTCTCTCATGATTTGCTAGAAGAAATTAGAAGACACATTTAAAGGTGTTATGACATTTGTGGGATTAGCAGATGGTGGTGTAATGGTTACATTGCTGGACTCCCATATAGTTGACTGCTGTTTGAGTCCTGGACCTGGCAGCTTGAAACTTATGCTGTGCACGTGTGCGTGCATGCCCAAAATCCCAAGAGAATAGAGGAGAAGGGATTGCAGTGTGGCCATCTGTCCTGGGGAGTGATTTCTCACTTTCTGTCTCTCTGCCTTTCTCTGTCTCTCTAGCAAGCGTGCACACCCTACAGCGAAAATCTCTTTAAAATAATTTAAAAAGGTATTATGACACTTGTAACATGATGACTGCTACTGAGCAAATTTTAAACTTTCATTTTTAAAGATAAAATCTTACTAAAATTATAAAACTGTTACATTATTGAGGTGTGATTCATGCAAAGTGCCATGTTTCTGAACTAACAGAAAGGATAAGGATGGAATCCAACAAGTATTGCATATGTAATTCAATACTTTAGAAAATTACAAGCTATGCAGCCTTAGCTTAATTTTTAAAAAGATTATGAGATCCTTCATCAAAGACAATCTTAAACTGTCTCAAACAATTCTTCACTTTATCAATATTCTTTCTATTGAAAAGGACTCTGAAAGAACAAAAACATATCAACAGAACATGTAATGACAGCATTCTCAAGTATTAAGTAGAGAGATAGAAAGTAAATGAATATTGATTTACTTTGCATGCTGTAATTACCTCTCACACCAGTGATTCTTAACATCATGGATCCTCTCCTCACAATCGGCATAAACCACAAACATTTTGCATATAATTTCACTTGTTCATGGCCCTCTTGAAACCTGTTCATGGACTCTATTTTCAAAGTGGTAGCAATTTCCAGAAATTGACTCATTTACTCATGTATATCCTATAAATGCCACCTTCTCACAATCATCAATCTATTTTCTAAGTCAATCAATGCTACCAGTTAAAAACTATCCAGAACACAAAAATATATCTGGCTTGAAAATATTTTATTAAACATTTTTAATGGGCTTCCTACTTTTTAAGTTTAAAAATAAAAAAAAGTATTTCTATTTCAATAGAAATAAATTTATACTGAAGTTATTTGCCTTTTTGTGAGGAATACGAGAAAAATGGTCATTAATATTTAAAAGCAAAGAACTTTCCAGCCGAAACTTTACATAGCTCAAGAGCATAACAAATTCTAAAGATCATGTAATTATGTCAGTATTTTAGGGAATGGTGAGTGATTAGCCTATGGCTTAGGATCTGCTTCCATGCTTGTTTCTTGAGCTTCTTCCACCTCTGAGAGCTTTTCATCATCTGTAATTGAGAAAGAAAAGTAACACCTTAGTCGACGATTTCTAATTTGCCTAAATTTTATGTTTAACACATACATGGAAATGTTTTTATTCTTGATTAACCAATTCATTCAAAGCAAAAATGGCAAAATGATTATGACTGCCTTTAGACCACATTAAGTGTTTTTTGTTTGTTTGTTTGTTCTTTTTCTCTTTAGAGAGAGAGTCTTGCTATCAGGCGCGTACACTTGTTGGAGAGAAGAGAGAAAGAAAGCGAGAAATCACCCCCAGGAGGGATTGGCACACTGCAATCCTTTCTCCTCTTGGGATTCTGGACATGCACACACATGCATCCAGCGTGAGTTTTAAACTGCTGGGTCCAGAACTCGCACTATGGTCAACTACGTGGGAGTCCAGCAACATAACCATTATGCCATCTGCTGGTCCCAGAGTTTTAAAACTTTTGCTTTTAACAGTGCTCTTTTAGTTGTTGTTTATTGGTTGAAACAAAATCTACAATCAGTATGATAGATTTCACTAAAAAAAAAAAAAAAAGCCAAAGCCTGGCTTTAGATTTCCTCAAAATAATTAGAAAATCAGGTAATGCAGAAATTTCTAAAAGGCTACAGTGGATACAAGACCAGGTCTCCAGTTCCCCAAACCAGCTATCATTCACTAGGTATGCAAATGTTCTCGTGTAGTGATTACTTATTATTGCCTGCCTGGGTCCAGGGTCATTAATTTTATCATAATAAAAGACAATAAATCAAGAAAAATTCCAAATCTATTATCCTTGATTTTTTTCTTAATTTGAACCACTAGATATGTATTTACATCAAATATTCCTATAAACTAAGACTTTTCTGCATATATCCAGAAGTTGGAACATGAGTACCTTCTAATATCATCTAGCTGTACTTCTGCTCAGAAACTGAAGATACCTCTCTCTTCAATGTGTATAGTACACAAGGCACACTGTTGGATCACTTAAAAACTTCCATAAACATTCACTTTAAGTTTTATTTATTTTTTAAATTTTTCTTTTGTTTTGTTTGTGTGCTTATTTCAAGAGAGAGCACATGACATCTCCAACAGGGCCTTCCTACCACCATTGGCCCCCAGTCTCAGTTGTCATGCCCACAGAGGTCCCCCAAGGCAAACCCAGGACTTTTCCCATGTGGGTTCAAGTGCAGTACTATTGCAACATTATTTCTACTTACTTTCTAATGTTTGTTGAAGTTCATGGATGGTACTAAGAAGAACATGAAACTGTTTGCGTCTCAATTCCAGCTGTGTTAATAAGAAAAATATTTATACATGTTGATCTGTAAACATACACAGACTACAAAGACTAACATACATATGCAAATACCTTATCTTCAACACTTTCTTTAATATGTGAAAGATGCTCTAATTCTTTTCCCAGAGCTTCTAGCTCCCTGGGGGAAGGAAAAAAAAAACAAAGATATCAATATCATATTTTCCTAATTGGGAAAATGGAATTTATAATTAATATCCAACTTTTCAGTTCTAAATAGTACTTTAAAATATATAAACAGAGAGTAGTAAGGTGGTGAGGCTTTTAAAGCTGAGGATGATTTCTTCTTGATCCTAAAGATGCACTTATTTTCATTAAAATTATATTTTTAGGTAAAATTTTAAAGTTTGAGAAATCACAGATAACAGAATTATAAAATCTAAGAACTAATTGTGATCAATTTTGTCACACTTTAACTTTTCTTTTTTTTTTCCTGGTAAAATAAATAAAACATTGCCAGTTAACATGAACTACATTTTGAATCTTACCTGAAGTCCGCTATCCCAGGTCTTTTTTCCTCCTCTACTCTCCCACCCAGGTAAACATATTGTTCTAATTCCTTTTTAATGTATGTATTTCTATCTCTGAATAATTTTTAACTTTTATAAATGGTTATTATTCTGTATATATTACTTAAACTTAGGAATAATCTAAAATTCTTTTTTTCCTATTATGTTTTGAGATCTGTACTTTTAAAATATATAACTAGTTTATTCTTTTTAACTGCTATTTAGTATTCTACTACATCAATAGGCCATGTTCTATTTATCCATTTTCCCACTGATATATGTTACATGTATTTACTTTAGATCTATAAGGCTAGAGACAGAAAAAAATCTAATTAAGTAGTATTAGACTCTACTTCCAGTGTTAAGTCCAGCCACAATGGCACAGGAAGTAGGGCACTGCTTCTCTGCAGTGCTGGAGTCATAGGGAAGACCGTGATTTGGATCCAGGATCAACTCGAGATGTGCATGTGCCTGTGATCCCGGTTGGCTGAATGACTATGGGGTAAGGGAGGGAACATTGTGTGACAAGGCCCTATAAAGCGTACCTGTTTTTCTCAAGAAATAAAATAAAGTTTAAAATTTAAAAAATAATATACAATATTGAAGGTCTGATCCCTTTTTTATATATTTCTATAAAAATGAAATCAATAAGCTAGTACATTTATGTATAAAGGATAGTTCCTTTCAGAGCCAAGATCTATACTTACTTTAATGTCTCATGCCTGTCTGGATGATGTTGAATCACTTTTGCCAAAGCATCATATTCTGAAAGACACAAATACATTAACCAAAGTAAGAATTTTTTTCAATTTGAATGATCAAAACAAAACGTATAGTATCACAAATCTCTACTAATCACTTTCCTAGTACATAAGGAAATGAAAACATTAAACAATGGAAAGAATATTAACATTTTACTTGATTCAACCATAACGATAATGATATGTGACATCAAAAGTGTTCTAAACAGGACCAGCCTAGTTTGTGCAGTTTATAGTGCACTAGATTGCAGTGCTGGAAGCCACATGGCTCACCAGGAGTTTTGTTCGTAGGATCAGTCTGCGGGCATGCTGGGCTGGTATGACTGAGGAGTTGGAGGGCTAGAGAAAGGGGATTACAATGTGACAAGCCCTGGTGAGAGTACTCTCTATCTTCCTGTCATTCACGCATGCATGGGCTCTCTATCATTAAAAGAAAAAAGTGTTCTGGGGCCAGCCCTTGGTGTGATGGTTAGGGTACTGGACTCCCACATGGACGATGGTGGTGTGAGTCCCAGATCTGGCAGCTTGATACTCACATCAGGTATGTGTGGATGTGTGCCCAAAATCCCAGGAGGAGAATAGAGAAGGGATTGCAGCATGGTCATCCCCTCTGGGGGTGATTTCTCACTTTCCCTTTCTCTTTCTGTCTCTCTCTGGCAAGTTCATGCAGTTATGGCAAAAACCTGAAGGAAAAAAAAAAGTTCTAAACAGAAGTTTCAGCTCCTATTTCTGTCTTTCCATTTACCTTTACCAGACAGAATATAAAAGGTTTGCACAAATGTAAGTAAACTGAAGTCAGAACTGATGTCAAATGGATGAATTCTAAATAAAATCTTACTATTTACTGCCAGTAAGTCATGTAACTCCTCTTAACCTTCCTCATGAAATGATAAATGTTAGGTTTCACTTAATAGACTTACTAATCAATAAAAACACTGTTTACAAAGTATTTTAAATCACTTAGAATTGACATTAATTATTAAATAAGTGGGTATATCTTGCTGTAAACTAATCACCAAAACTTCGCCACACACATTTTCACTGAACCCAACAATCAATTTTGAAAACTAGGGATTAAATTTAATCCTTCATCTTAATTAGCTTATTAAAAAGTAAAGTTAAGGCACCAGAAGATGGCATAATGGTTATGTTGCTAGACGTAACTGTGGTTCAAGTCTTGGACTCGGGAACTTGGAACTCATGTTGGATGTGTGTGTGCATGCCCCAAATCCTGAGAGTAGAATGAAAAAGAAGGAATTGTGGTATGGCCATAACCCCAGGATGGGGGTGGGTGACTTCCTGCTTTTGGCTATCTCTCTGGTTGAGTGCATGTGCCCTGTAGCAAAAACCTCTCTACAAAAAAAAAAAAAAAAAAGTAAAGAGGCTAGTAGTTCAAGTCCCAGACTGGTGTCTTGAAAATCACAAAAGGTATATGTGCACCCAAAATCCCAAGATGAGAATCGAGGAGAAAGAACTGCAGTGTGGCCATCCTCCCTGGAGGGTGACTTCTCACTTTCCCCTCTCTCTGTCTTTGTCTTTCTCTCTCAGGCAAGTACATGTACCCTAAGGCAAAAAAATCCTTTAAAAAAAAAAAAAAAAACTAAGGTAATTGTTTTGGAAATCAGTATATTAATTCAATAAAATAATACTTTTTTAGACAAAATTTTTTTCATATAAAATTATACATGCTCAGTGGAAAACAAAACGAAAACAAAAAGAACCTAGGCCATAAAACCCCACAAACTCAAAGTAATCATCAACATTATGCATTTCCTTATAGTTTTTCTTACATGTTACAATTGTGATTATATACTATGATTTTATTTGTGTTTTTATTTTTTCTAATTTACCTTATAATAGGAGGAATAATAACCTTGCTATTAAAAGTTATTTTTAGGGCCAGAAGGTGGTGTGGTGGTTAAGGTGCGGGATTCCCACGTGGCTGACCACAGTGTGAGTCCTGGACCTGATGGTTGAAAATCATGCTAGGAGCACCAGCAGTTAGCATAATGGCTATGTCGCTGAACTCCCCGGGTGTAATTTTTCATTATCCCTCATACTGTTTCTCTCTCTCTGGCAAGTGCACATGTCCTATGGTAAAAATCTTTAAAAAAAAAAATTTGAAATAGTTTTTATGGACTTCTTGAGGACATACCCTAATTTAAAAGCAAAAGAGACTACTAGAACAAGGTCAAACTTTCAACCTTCTTACTAGATATTTAGGCAGCCTATAAATGTTTGCTTGCTTTCTTTGTAATAAACCTCACTGGGTTTTCATTTTTCCTTTTTATTTTTTTGAAAGTAGCTCCATTAAACAAACTGTAAATCTAATGTACTTATGAAAATCGCTTTTACTGATTAATAATTCTTGGGCAAGACTGTTTAAAAACAGTAAAAAATTAGTACATAGGAAATACTTGGATAATCAGTACAAGCTAGCAAAGGACCCCCAACCCCACACCAAGTGTAGCCTTCCTTCTCGTTTTAAAGACTACTATAGTTTTAAGGAATTAAATTGGGCTCTTAATTCTTTTTTTTAATTCAGGTTGATTTTGGCTGAAGATTTTACCTCACAACATTAAAAACTGCATGAAAATACTAGTTGGTAATAAAGTATTTCCACGCTAAATCCCTCAAAACCCTTACCTTGACGGTTTTTTCGTATTCGTTTTGCTTGAAGAATTTGCTTTTTGCACTCAGCAATTTTTTCATGTGCTCCAGCAATGCTACATTCTATAAAAGAAGGTTTATTTTAAAGATAGTTATAACAACATGTATAATCTCCAACCATTTTCAATTTTAAAATGGGTTTCCAAATTGAAGTTCCACTGTTTACAAAATAGGTGTTGACATTTTAAAAAATTGCTGCAACCCAAA
Organism: Tupaia belangeri chinensis; assembly: GCF_000334495.1. Taxonomy (NCBI): domain Eukaryota; kingdom Metazoa; phylum Chordata; class Mammalia; order Scandentia; family Tupaiidae; genus Tupaia; species Tupaia belangeri. Next base: position 1,378,774 of record NW_006160083.1, on the reverse strand, counting down.
GGATTGTATCAGATTAGAATACACATTTTTATACCTGACATTTATTATATTCTATTAACATTGTAATTATTATCCTTTTACTAATAATCAAAACTGTAAGCAGATTTTGTTTCTTTTAGACCGTAAATAATAAAATTACAGATAGAACTACTAATTGCTTTAAGATTCTTTACCTATTTCTTTGTAAATTTTTTCATAATTTTCCATTTCTCTGAGATTCATATCATACACCAACAAAGTTTTGCCCATCGAAAATTCACATTGAGACAGTGTGCTCAACATACGTTGGTACTGGCTATATCTAATGAGAAAGAGAAAAACAGAATAAAAATGTTTGTAGACCACCAGAGTTGAATTATTATAATTCAGGCAAATTTTTTCTAATTAAGTTACACCAAGCTCTGAGAGAATCACTTGCTTTATCCAAAACAATTTAGAATATTTGTTGCTTACATTTTCTTTTTCCAGATGTAGTGTACTTGAATTTATAAACTATTTTTCTTACACATGCAAAGATGAGACTGTTGTTCTTATCAACATAGACCCAAACAACTATTGTTTGAATCTTACTAAAACACTTAAACATTCTTTTTATTAAGGTGGGTTTTTAAAATCTATGATTACTTATTTATATTTGTTGTACATCTCTATTATACTCAGTATGTTTTTTTAAGAAAGGCATGCATTAAGTCAAGGATGATACCATATACATCATTCTCAAAGGAGAGCTTTACATTCTTTTGTCTTAATTATTAAGCATTCTTTGTGGTGTTGTTCTCATAATTTTTTCACTCTATAAATTATTTATCTAGATGTAAAGTGAACTAAAATGAGAGGAAATTTCCTACATTAAAAACTATCAAGAATGTATGTAAATATCTTCCAGTAACTTAACAAACAAGAAAAATTCATTTATTTCATCTTACTAAAAACACTTATCTGTGGTAAGTAAATATATTAATGAATGTAAATTTAATCTTCATTCTTTTTACCTGTTTCCTAAAAAATTTAATAAATCTAAGAGGCCCCTGAAGAGAAGCCCAGTAAAATCTACTCTTGATTAATCAAGAGTTGGCTCTACTGGACATTTAAGGTGAATAAAAATTAGAAATATTAACCAGATCTTAATACACGATCTAAAATCATATCAGGGTATTGGAAAGAACAGTAAAAAGAAATACCCCTCTTCTTGGGATCCAGAGTTGCACCACTTAATGAAACTCTTTACTAGCAGATTGATTCTCCGATCATCTCCAGCACCATCTCCATCAATTAGCAGACGCTTCCGTATGACTTCGTCTGGAGGAAAGAAGAGCAATGGCAATTAAAATGACCATCTGGTTTTTGGTAACTTTTAAGGACAAATAACCAGTATTACGACTCATTCACTCATTCGAAAGAAAATTACTGAAAGGTAAAAGTACTTAATGCCATTGAATTATACACATAAGATGGCTACCTAAATTAGTAAATTTTATGTTATACATATTTTGCCACAACAAAATATATCTGTGTAGTAAAGAAAAAATGTTGTTGAGAGTCTACTGTGTGTCACGTGCTGTCCTAGTGGCTGGTATTGTGGCAGTGAAAAGTTTTGTCCCCACAGAGTTGGCATTCTGCTGAGTGGTTGAGTGGAAATAATTTTCAGGTACAACCAAGGAAAGAAGCCCATCACTGTTAGAAAACCTTTCTTTTGACAGAAGGAAACAAACGTTTGTGTCTTTGGGTAGTGAGAGGCATTGACAAGAGCAAGAGAAAAGAAAATTTAAAAGATTTAGAGGCAGACTAAGAAAAGTGAATATGAAAGACAGGTCAGAAAAAAAGGGAATGAATTTGGTAAGGTGTTAGCCTCCCAAGTGGTCGAACCCAGGTTGAGTCCTGGACCTGGCAGCTTGCTCTCTCACTTTCCTTCTCTCTCTGATGAGGACATGTGCCCTATAGCAAATTAAAATAATAATAATAAATTAAATTAAATTATTTTTAAGAAGTATAATTTAGTTATTGTACTTACTAGGTATCCTTCCCCAAGATTTTATTTTTAAACAAAGACTGTCTCACTTTGACATAAAGAAAAAAAGACAGAAAAAGGAATAGAAAAGCATGCAGATGATAATGATGAATAACAAGCAGAATTCCTACCTTCCTGCCCAGAATAGCCAGTGTTCTTACCTATGCAAAATAATGCTGGATCATAAAGAGAGAAAGGCCAGTTGAAACCACAATAAAATATCACTTTTCATCAGCCTGATGGAGATCAAAAAACCCAATAATAAGTATTGGCCAGGGTACTGGAAACTAAACTTACATATACTGACAGAATGAAACTGATATTCTTCGTAAGGCCAATGGACAGTATCAAAATTCAAAATTCAGATGCCTTTCTCATCCTTTAATTCTAATTCTAGAAATCTATCCTATAGGTCTATGTGCACTCATGCACAAAGACAGATGCAAAGGGATGTCTTAGTGGTGCTGTTCTGTGGTAGAAAGAGCGCAAACCTAAACATTCATCAGTGAGAGACGGGTTAAAAATTATGAATTATTCACACAATGTAATAGTATGTAGACAAAAGAAAACCCCACAGTGATGTATAGACTGATGCAAAAAAAAAAGTCTCTTTGTTGAGAGTCTACTGTGTGTCACGTGCTGTCCTAGTGGCTGGTATTGTGGCAGTGAAAAGTTTTGTCCCCACAGAGTTGGCATTCTGCTGAGTGGTTGAGTGGAAATAATTTTCAGGTACAACCAAGGAAAGAAGCCCATCACTGTTAGAAAACCTTTCTTTTGACAGAAGGAAACAAACGTTTGTGTCTTTGGGTAGTGAGAGGCATTGACAAGAGCAAGAGAAAAGAAAATTTAAAAGATTTAGAGGCAGACTAAGAAAAGTGAATATGAAAGACAGGTCAGAAAAAAAGGGAATGAATTTGGTAAGGTGTTAGCCTCCCAAGTGGTCGAACCCAGGTTGAGTCCTGGACCTGGCAGCTTGCTCTCTCACTTTCCTTCTCTCTCTGATGAGGACATGTGCCCTATAGCAAATTAAAATAATAATAATAAATTAAATTAAATTATTTTTAAGAAGTATAATTTAGTTATTGTACTTACTAGGTATCCTTCCCCAAGATTTTATTTTTAAACAAAGACTGTCTCACTTTGACATAAAGAAAAAAAGACAGAAAAAGGAATAGAAAAGCATGCAGATGATAATGATGAATAACAAGCAGAATTCCTACCTTCCTGCCCAGAATAGCCAGTGTTCTTACCTATGCAAAATAATGCTGGATCATAAAGAGAGAAAGGCCAGTTGAAACCACAATAAAATATCACTTTTCATCAGCCTGATGGAGATCAAAAAACCCAATAATAAGTATTGGCCAGGGTACTGGAAACTAAACTTACATATACTGACAGAATGAAACTGATATTCTTCGTAAGGCCAATGGACAGTATCAAAATTCAAAATTCAGATGCCTTTCTCATCCTTTAATTCTAATTCTAGAAATCTATCCTATAGGTCTATGTGCACTCATGCACAAAGACAGATGCAAAGGGATGTCTTAGTGGTGCTGTTCTGTGGTAGAAAGAGCGCAAACCTAAACATTCATCAGTGAGAGACGGGTTAAAAATTATGAATTATTCACACAATGTAATAGTATGTAGACAAAAGAAAACCCCACAGTGATGTATAGACTGATGCAAAAAAAAAAGTCTCTCCTTAGATATGTTGAGTAAAATGAAAGCAAGACAGGTGCAAAGCAGCACATTCATAAGCTGCCATATTATGTAAAGGGGAGGATTTGCGTATAGTGGTATTTGTGTACATATCACACACGGACGTGCACATTATTCACTGCATATCTTTGGAAGGATACAGAAGAAATTAGTAATAGTGGTTGCCTCTGGTGAGGGGGACTACAAAAAAAAGATAATTTTCCTCCCTTTGTAGTTTTTAGAGGGATTGTGTTTGGGGGGAGGGTTTTTGTCTTGTCTTTCTTACCATGTGTATGCATTAGTTTTTAAAATAAATTTTAAAGTGTGAATAATTCCTGGAGAGCCTGCATGATGAATCAACAGCAAAATCTTTAAACAATAGTTCCGGTGTGTAGGCAGAAGTATTTTTGAGCGCAGGTGCAGCGGAGATAAACTTGGGGAGGCAGATGGCTCCAGTTTTAAAATATATTCTGTGATAACGCCAGATAAACATTTTTAGAACTGGGTTTTGTTCTCAGAGTCATGGCTTTGACAGACTGCTCACGCATCAGGTGTTTTAATTTTACATTTTAAAAATACAAACTAACGCTTTCAGTTTTTAGCCACCAGCAATGTTGTCTGAAGAAACAGAGATAAATAAAACAGTCCTCTAAGAGATTAAAATAAAAAAAAATTAATTGACTTTTTACTACAAATAAATTAATTTTATTAAAATAAAAGGAAATATCTAGTAGATAAAGCATTTCTAGTGGCATTGATGCTGACAATTCCTCCCCTGGTCTTACTTCTGCTCTAGTCAAATCCCGAAGAAATCTCACCTTCTCCCCAGATGCCTTGAAGATAGGGGCTTTTGAATGTAAATGATTTCAGGGAACAGGTCCAAGATCTGAGAAAAATAGGGAACTCACTGTCCTGACTGAGAAGGAAGTTGTTATCAGACCTGATTTTTCAAGAGATTTTTCAAGTTTGGTAACTAGAATGTGTAAAACATACTTCAAGTTCATTCCATCTGTACACTTAGGATGATGATGATGTGTGTATGTTTACCAATATATGCGATACTCCAATTACAAAAGTTTTTGAAAAATATTTAGAACATTGTACAGTCTAAAAAATCAAATCTACAGGTTGGTTTCATCTTCCCTACTAAGAGAAATGGTTCATGAAGGCCAGTCCTCTGTCTTCCTCCTCCTGTCTCCTTTCCAGCACCATAAGAGACTCAAATCATGTCTTACACATTTCAGATACTCAACAAATATTTTAAAATTGGACTTGTGACTGCACAGGCCCATTTTCCTCCTAAACAGCTTTGCATCAACAAATAACTAACAAATACTATCAAGCACCTATCTTATTTTCACATCCACAGCCGTGATTATTATTCTAGTCATGCAAAAAATGTGAATATCTGATCAATGCGCAGATGTGTCCGCAAGGTACCAGAGTAAGCTATGAGGATAAGAAATAAAGACCTCAGCTCTTTAATATTCATTAGGAAATAATATACATGTCAATATATATTTAGAGAGACACTGTGATTCTTAAATAAGTGACATAAAAACAGATTAGGAGGAAAGCTCTCTTTGGCCTGGGGAGATCAAAGGAGGTGGAACTTGAGGTGTTCACTTGATATTGAAAATCATTATTGGGGACCAGCAGTTAGCGTAATGACTATGTCGCTGGACTCCCACGTAGTCGACCGTGGTTCGAGTCCCGGACCCGGTGGCTTAAACTCACGCCGGGCGCGTGTGCGTGCGTGCCCAAGATCCCGAGAGGAGAATAGAGGAGAAGGGATTGCGGTGTGGCTACCACCCCCCACCCTGGGGGGTGATTTCTTGCTTTCTGTCTCTCTCTGTCTGTCTGGTGAGCGCACGCGCCCTATAGCAAAAACCTCTCAAAAAAAAAATCATTATTTAAAGAAGTTGAAGTGCGTTTTATCAATATCTATCAAAATTTCAAGTAACATATACCCTTTGACCCAACGATCTCAGATATACTTGCATATACACATTGATTATTCACTGGGACATTATAATAACAAAATATCGGATAAGAAAAATAAGTCAAATGTCCATAAAAATGGCACTGATTACATAAATTTTGTTATAAGAAAATGATGAAATAATATGAATATATAAGAATTGAAAATGTAGCATTTTACATACTGATATACACAGATGGTTTAATAACTTGTTACAAGAGTAAGATGAAGAGTATGTGAACAAAAATGTTTATCTGGCATTATCACAGGACTATGGTATATTCTTTCTCATATAAAAATGGGGAGGGGAACCAGCAGTTGGCATAATGGCTATGTCGCTGGACTCCCATGTAGTCGACCGTCGCTTGAGTACCAGACCCAGTGGCATAAATTCACACCAGGCGTATGTGTGTGCGTGCCCAAGATCCTGAGAGAATGGAGAAGGGATTGTGGAGTGGCCATCTTCCCTTGGGGGGTGATTTCTCGCTTTCTCTCTGTCTCTTTCTGTCTTTCTGGCGAGCGCACATGCCCCTATGGCAAAAATCTCTCAAACAAAACAAAACAAAACAAAACAAAACAAAACAAAACAAAACAAAAAACTGGGGGTGAGTGGTGGTGGTAAGAATACATATATTTACAGGCCAGTGTGTGGCATGGTGGCTAAGGATCCTATATGGCCAACTGTGTGGTTTGAATCCCGGAACTGGTGGCTTGAGACAATGCTGGGTATGTGTGTACCCAAATTCCCAAAAAGAACGAGAAATGGAAGAGGGGCTGTGGCATGACCATTCCCCATGCAGCTTGTTTTCTCACTTTCCCCCTCTCTCTGTCTTCCTCTGGTGAGGGAGTGTACTCTCTCACACAAAAAAATAAAAAAATAAATAACATATGTATTGGCCCAGCAGATGGTGTGGAGGTTAAGACACCAAATCCCACATGGCTGACTTAGTGGTTTGAGGCCAACTGAGCAGGTTTGAGTGCAACCCATGGCTTCCAAAACATACTGGGCGTGGGTGTATGTGTGTCCAAAATCCTGAGAAGAATGGAAGAGCAATAAACTTCTATTAAGAAGTAATACAACCACTTACTGGCTAGTGTATATTGTATGAGACAGGAACATGTGTGCATGCACGTGTGTATAACACACATGCTCACACTCAAATATATATACACACGTACATACATTGGGTCGTTGAAAAGTCATGACACATTTTTGCATAGAAAAACAGAAAAAAATACGTCATGACTTTTCTGAGAGGCCAATATCTATATCTATATATATGTGTGTGTGTGCGTATAATATATACATAAAAAAGATAAGAGCTTAGCATATCCCAAACCTCCTGCTTCAGCCATTTTAGTATGCTCTCATTTTAGCATGAAAAGACCAATTTCTCATAAACCCAGACAAACATTCCTTTTAAAATCTGTAATTGTTATTCTGTATAGTTGCTATTAAAACCTAATTACAAAACAGCTTTTTAGAACATCTTGGCACAAATGTTCTAAACAATCTGGAAGATAACTCCCAAAACTTTAGGAACAAGTCAAGGCTTGACAACCAGTAGCAACAGTCTCAATGTTACATATCTTCTTCCTAGGGCTCAGCTACAGGTCAAATATATCTCCCCAAACTGACAGGTCCCACAGCACCTTCTGATGGAGGACTGCAGTCTCATCTTCTTTTAGGAACTAGTAATCCTGAGTCCACCAAGGAGGGTAAGCTTTTCCTTTCTCTGCAATTTAGCAAGGACTCCTATATGTACTATGGGCTTTTTCACGGTGTTCTTAAACATGCTAGATGCAAACTAAAAACCATGGGAAGGACTAATAGAGACGAGACTACAGTGGAAAAAAACAGCAGGCCACTAGGGCCTTTTAACAACATATATTAAAATTAAAAATACTTATGTCCTAGGTCCAGCAGATGGTGAAATGGCTATATCGCTGGACTCCCATGTAGTGGAACACGGTTTGAGTTCCAGACCTGGTGGCTTAAAACATGCTGGGTGCATGTGCGTGCATGCCCAAGATCCCAAGAGGAGAATGGAGGAGAAAAGACTGTGTTGTGGCCATACCCCCTGCAGGGTGATTTCTCGCTTTCTGTCTCTGTCCCTCTGGCAAGCACACACACCTTATACCAAAAATTCTCTGAATATATATAGGTACCTATCTATCTATCTATCTATCTATCTATCTATCTATCTATCTATTCTTTGTCTCCTAGAATATTCCCACTGGTGTACAAAGGCATCTATACAAATATCTCCATTGTAACACTACTTGCAAGACTGATAAAAACTAGAAATCAACTAAATGTTCAGTAGGGAATTTGTTTTAAAAGTTAATAAAATACTACACACTGATGGAAAAGAATGAAATACATCTATATGAAAAAGAGCTCCAAGATATTGGGTTGTCAAAATAGTCATGATGCGTGTTTACATAGAAAAACAAAAAATATGTCATGACTTTTCTGACAACCAACAGTATCAATAATAATAGAAGTCTAATACAGATAAGTGTTTAAATATTTGTATAAAATTTTGAAGCAAGCATATTTACTAGCATACTAGCTAAGAGATATGAGGAGTCTTCTAAAAGTTCACAGAAAACACGTATTATGAAAAAAATAGGCATGGATTTCAAAAATTTTTCACAGCTAAACAAATTTATACTTCAATTCCATTTTCCATTAACTTTTTAAAGTCCCTAATATATAAAATCTAAATTACTGAGTATTGCTCTAAGATAATTTTCTACACATAAACACTTAATAGCTAAAACTGTCCTATAAAGTAGATGTTATTATCCCTACTTTTACTGACAAACTGAAGGCAACTTGCCCAAAATTAAACTCACAGGAAGTAAGGGACAGAAGTGTACTCAAACTCAGGGGGTCTGACTCCAGAAAAGGTGCTTTTTACCTTTCGTTGGCACAAGAAATTATTCTATTTAGAAGGGTGCACAAAAAGTTCATAGTGACTTGCTCTGGGGAGAGGGATTAGAAGTGGAAGGTAAGGAGGGAAAGCTTTCATTTGCCATTTTGTGCATTCCTTCTTTCAATTTCCTGACATGTGTTGTTTTCTTTTTCAAAACATTAACAGTGGATAACTGGGTCATTGGTCATTCTGAGGTACTTTCTTTTTTAATACTTTTTCCATATTGAACATTAGAATCTAGAGCTGGCCCCACGGCCTAGTGGTTAATGGAACCAGAACCCACATGGATGACCACAGTTTGAATCCTGGCCCTGACAACTTGAAAACCACACCAGGCAAGTGTGCAGGTGTGCCCCAAATGGAGAAATGGAGTAGAAGGGATTGTGGCATGACTACACCCTGCTGGGGGTAGAGGGGGAGGCGTATGCCTTCTCTTTCTCCTCTCTCTCTAGCATGCACATGCACATACTGGCCAAATTTCTAAAAAATAGTTCTAATCCATTATATTTAATAAATCTATGATGTGTTAACAAACAAACAAAAACTAGCTAGGCTTGACCTACTCAGACGACTAAGACAGGGAATAAAGTCATGTAAAAACAGGGTGTGGGGACTAGCAGTTAGCATAATGGCTATGTCACTGGACACCCATGTAATCGACCGCAGTTTGAGTCCTGGACCTGGTGGCTTAAACTCATGCCAGGCGCATGTGCGTGTGTGTCCAAGATACTGAGAGGAGAATGGAGAAGAAGGGACTACGGCATGGCCATCCCCCCTGGGGGGTAATTTCCCACTTTTTGTCTGTCTCTCTCTCACTTTCTGGTGAGCGCACAAGCTCTATAGCAAAAAAACGTCTCCAACAAAAACAAAAACAAAAACAAAACCCAGGGTGATAGATAAGTGTGTGTACGGATTTCTGTTAGATTTAGGGGTTAACAGTATTCGTGAGTTATTTACATGAATTACAGATAGCCCAATGTGTTAGATTCTTTATGGTAAAATAACACCTGGCCCTTCCTTTCAAGAAGGTTGAAGCCTTTAAAACAACTTTAAGGTCAATAACATTAAGACATACAAAAGGTGGGTAGAAAGAAGAATCTATAAGATGGTGTGATTCCCTATGTAAATATTAATCTCTCCTGAGATACTTAGGACCAGTTGAAATAAATAGCTGATGCCAAAGTAAACTACTCAAATCAACATTGAATACAAAATTTTAAAAAGAAAAACAAAAAATAGTATTGAGGTCTTTTGTTTCTCTCTCTCATTAGTTTAAATGTTCACAGTATGGTGCTAGTCAAGTCAAGGTTCAAACTCCAACCATTTATGTTGGCTAAAGACACATTACTTAACGGCTGAACTGCATCAGTTACTCCTGATGATCAGGGCCACAGTTGATAGAACAAAATGGAAGAATCCACTCTACGAATGCAATCAAACCAACCAACCCTTGGCCCACAAGTGTCTAATTAACACTGAATCAGCAATTGGAAAAGGAATGATAGCAGCAGCAAACAATCTCATGGTGTTTATACACTTCTGCCTGGCAACTGCACAACCCATTTGTTTCCTTTCATTCTTAAAAGTGACCTGGTTTAGACAATAAATGAAACAGTCACTCAACTTCAAATTGCTTTATATATATCTTTTCACTCTGCATCCTTAAAACCACCCTAGGTATACTATTAACTCCCTTTTATTGATGAGTACTGTCACCTCTGCATTTGTAGGAAAATACAGACAATTCTATTTTTAGAAAGTTATAATGCAGTTCCAATATTGTCATTTTGTTCATAGGCATATTAAAAACCATTATTTCAAGTTTTAACAAGCAGACGTCCATACATTACTCTTTTCTAATAAAACCAAAAAGCTGCTGTCAAAACCAACAAGCTCTTAAATGAAATATAGAGCCACGTCCCACCCCCACCCCCTCTTCTCCTCTCCCATCTGTTGCTCTGGCATACCAATGTATCTACCTAATGTTCTCTGTACTGCAAAAAGTGCTTTTGAAATTATTTCTACCAGGGTACTAACACTGTTTAACACCCTTTAAATTAACACATACAAATACAAACTGTTAACATAGTTTAAATTAACAGTGACAACATCTAAACTGTTTTTCAGCTAGCCAAAATGCTAGGGTGGCAACGAGTGAAGGAGAGAGAATGGCTTTGCCACTAACTAGCTGTGTAACTGCTAGCCGCTAACTTCCTAGGACCTCCATTTTTCTCAGTAGTGCTGGTGACTGTATCACTAGTCCACCATCTATAGATGGCAATTTAGTGCCTCTCTCCTCCTTTCTTGGACAGGCCAGTTTCTCACATTGGGTATAGAAAAATAAAGGGCTTCTCCAAAAGTTCCCAATTCAACTGGACATGCAGACACATATGTAAGAGTTACTTGAGGGCATGGTGATCTAGGCACCTCGAATATATTGTAGGATATTGGCCCTCATCTAAGCTCCAGGGACAGGTTCTGGTATTTTTATGATAGCTTCTCTGGAGGATGAATGAGGTATCAAAGGTATCTACTTCTGTCTTCATGGTCATCACTCTAATCCAAAGTCACATTGTCTCTCACAGGTTACTTTGCAAGGGGCTCCCTGCCTCCGTTCTTGCCTTCCAAGGATCCATTCTCTACATAACTCAGTAGGGTCTAAGATGAACTGTATTGCTAGTGCTCCTGCTTAAAACCCTTCAGTCATTTCCAAGTACCCACAAAGGATAATCCAGTGTCCCTTCCATGGCCTGCAAGGCTCTTCATGAGCACTATTTATCTCCTTCCTCCCTTTCTTTCTTTTTTTATTTTTTGGAGAGGTTTTTGTTATAGGGCATGTGCCCTCACCAGAAAGACAGAGAGAGACAGACAGACAGACAGACAGAAAGATGTCACCCCCTTAGGGGGGATGGCCACACCGCAATCCCTTATCCTCCATTCTCCTCTTGGGATCTTGGGCACGCATGCACACGCACCCAGCGTTTAAACCATTGGGTCTGGGACTTGAACTGTAATCTACTACATGGCAGTCCAGTAATGCACCCATTATGCCACCTGCTGGTATTTTCATATCACATTCCTTTCCAGTGCACCCAGGTTCAACTCCCCTGGCCTTCCTTATTTCCCCCAAAGGTTGCAAAGATTATTTTCACTTCAGGCCTATCAGTAGTTGCTGCCTTCATTTGGTACATTTTGGGTTCTCCACAGGTTGACCCTTCACGTTTTACTTTAAATGTCACCTTTCAGAAAGTTCATATTTAAATCTAATCTATTTCAATCTAATATATAGCAACCCTCCCCCATTACTCTCTCATCACTCCATCAGATTCATTCTCAGGACTTAATTTTAGAACTTAGTTATAGTCCTCTCAGAAATTATCTTTATTTGATTGCATGTGATTGCTCACTGCTGTAACAGTTGTAACAACACCTCACACTGTGCCCAGAAGGTATGCAATAAATTTTCATTGCCTGATCAGATATACCACTCATTTTAGCTCAGTTATTTTTAAAAACTCAGTTTAATAAAATCATGTTTATAGAGAATTGTCATAGAGAATTACCTGAATGGGTCAGCCCATAACATGGTGGTTAAGAGGGCTAGATTCCACTTGGCCCACCACGTGGTTAAAGTCTTGAGCCCATGGCTTGAGAAACATGCCAGGTATGTGTATAATGTGCCCCAAATCCCACAAAGAAGTAGAACTGGAGAAGGAAATACAGTACGATGATTCTCCATGGGCGTGCTTTCTCACTTTCCCTTCTCCCCTTTCTTTCTCCATGAATGCACACACCCTCTGACAAATTAAAAAAAAGAGAGAAAGTGAGAGAGAAGATTGTCTTAAAAAGTTATAGCTTGTTTTCTTCTTGATGGTCTAATAGTCTCAAAAGAAGCAAGCCAAAAAACCTTCGCTGTGAACTAAACCAGAGCAGCAGAGCTACCCACCAACCACCCAAACCAATGTCTACTGGTTTTAGAATGCCTTTCTAAATTGTGATTCAGCCTTCTTTGATCTAGCAAAGGGTGTACTAAGAAACAGCTCCGTGATTCTCAGGACTGAAAAGAGATTAAGTATATGACTGGCTTTTCCTTATAAGAAGCCCAAAGATAAACTTTTCCCTAGGGCTTATATCAGACATACCCCTTCTTGTCCTGGCTATCTCCTGAACACTGGATCATGAAGCAGCCAGGTCCTGCCTCCTGGCCTATGCTCGAAGAGACAATCACTTGCAGCTTTGTTAAGGCATGGACCACACTCTACCTCTTGCACTTTGATGACTATCCCCACTTGTGACTTCCCTTTGTTTTATTTTAGTCTCAATGGCCTTTTTGCCATTTCTTACCCATTTAATTTTCATCTTTTCAATATGGCGAGATGACTTAAATGTTTTCTAGCATAAGGCATATAACTAAGTATTGAGGGCTAAAGCAGCAACATGCATAAAATAATGTGGCTACTATGGGAAGAATCAACTAGGAAAGAGAAAAGGGGATACTGGAGATGGTGTTTGTTTTTTTTTTTTTGGACAGAAGAAGCAGGGAAGGGCAGTTTGAAGATTAACAGATACAGAAAGCACAGTCTTCATCAAAGAAAAGTAGAAGAGAGAGAGTAAAAGAACTCTTACATTCAGTTACATTCACTGAACATTGCTATGTGGTGGACTCAGCGTAAAGCCCTTTCTAACTTGTATTACATTTAACTCTCAGAACCACCCTATGAGGTGAAGTTCTTTGTCATCTCACTTACAGAAAGTGAAACTGAGACTCAAAGAGGTGAATTAACGTAAACAAGGTGAGATGGCTTCTAAGTGGCAGAGTGGAGCCTAACAGATGTGGGGGGCACTTGATATAGTCAGTAGGTTCACAAGAACTCATTTTCCCTTCCCATCTGAAAAAAACGATTTCTCCTTTGGAGTTCTTGATCACAGAACACAAAGAAGAAACACTAACAAACTCACACTCACTCAAGTCAGCAGGGTCATCCTGGAATCATTCCCCCCACCTACTCAATTACTGAAGTCCTGACATACTACCAACACATCCCCCCCCCCTTCACTTTTCTAAATTCCCTCTGGGCAAGTCACCTAAACCCGCCCTTCACTTTTCTAAATTCCCTCTGGGAAATTCACCTAAGCTCTTCATGTCCCAGTCTCATCTGTAAAATGGGGATAATAATTATAACACAGCTGGAAACAGGAGAATACTACACAACATAAGTTAAGAGCAGGGAACTTAGTTCCTCACTTTCCCTTCCCCTCACCATTCCTCACTTAGAATTTTTATGATGTAAATCTGAATGTACTACATTAATGTTAAAACATTTTAATGGCTCATAACTTTCTAAATGCTAGACAACACTTGTCATCTTTGAGTTGTTCCAACACCTTGTGACTTTCAGTCCCCCCCCCAGACCATTCTATTGCACCTACTTATCCTTCGAAAATGGGATGAAAAGAAACTTTTTCAGAAAGCTTTCTGATCTCTGGAAATGGATAAACAATCTTTGCTATACACTCCTACAATT
>NW_006160083.1:1363605-1364599 GCF_000334495.1 Tupaia belangeri chinensis | reverse complement strand
TACAATTCCCAACTTCCTACTTCCCCCTGTACTAACATTTGCCACCTGCAGAAGAATCATTCAACGTGTCTTTCCAACTAGACTCCAACCTTGCTAGTCGGTTCTGGACTGTAATCCCAAGGCCTAGCTCAGATAGGATAAATATGTATTGAATAAATGAAATAGGAATGATGCAAAATTAAAATTCCCCATTAAGTTCTTTGGGACTTTGATAGTCGCCCACTTCCAGGCTCCACTGTTTATCCTACTGCCTGTCTCCTCAATCCCTGTGGCTCTCAGCTCTTCAGAACTGGCCTCTCCACAGGCACCTAGTTACTGGTCACCCTCTCCTCAAACAGACCCAACATCCCTGGATTTTCCCTTCTCAGATATCAAGAGACCTCCTTTCTCCCTAAATAGATACCCCTCAGTTCTCACTTTCCCAAAGTGTCACCTGATTTGTGCTTTCAGTACCTGGACCGTCCCCCTCACAATTGTCCAAAAACCCAGCCTCTGCTGCCCCCAGCCATTCCAGCTGACAAACCACCCTCAAGACGCACTGGAATAAATTTTTTACTGTCCTCGTCAACCCTAGGTGGCCTCCTTCCTACACTGGCTCCTCACCTTGCAAATCACCCGGGGACCCTTCCTGACTGACACCTCGCCTTATCTACTCCGTTTAGAGGATGCCCTAGCTCGCCCCTCACCCGCAGCCCTGGCCTAGTCCAAGGCCTCACTGGGATCCACCCCAACACCTGGGAGTCTTTCTCCGTCGGCCGGAGGGCGCCTTCCAGTGTCATCCTCTGGTCCCGCAACTCCTGCTCCGCCCCCTCCGGCCCTCCGTCGGCCCCCGAAACCAGCCCCACACCCCCCACGACACCCTACCCTTCCCGACTCCTGGGACTTCACCACCTCCCCAGAAAGCCCGGGCCCCCGCGGTAGCACCGCACCCCCGGCCCCGACCGTCCCAGCACACTCGCCCGGGGCTCGGTGGACGCTCTAGGCCCGCGAGCCC
>NW_006160083.1:1328854-1362829 GCF_000334495.1 Tupaia belangeri chinensis | reverse complement strand
GCCCGCCTCCTCCCGGGCTCTGGCTGGTGCAGGGAAAAGGGTAGAGGAGAAACTTGGGGACCTCCGGGAGGAGTTCGCGTCGTGACCCGGACTTGGTGCCTGTCGTCCTCCCCGGGCACCCAGTTCCCCACGGAGCCGGAATCCCGTCGGTGATCATGATGGGGTGCTTTTATTTCTTTTGATTTCTCTTATATTTTCCAAAAACGTCTATGTCGACTGCCCTTGTGTTAAGGGGAAGTTGAAAGTGAAGGGGGTGGGGGACAGCGGTGTGCTTGATGAGAAGCGTTGCCTTGTGTGGAGTTACACATTTCCGGAGCACACTGCAGATGATACGGGCATCTCTTCCCAAAAGTCACTTTGATTCGACTTCGATGAGTTTCTCGTAAATGGCAGCTTTTAGGTGGAAAGATTGGTGGGCGAAGGAACAGGCACCCGTACACCCGACGTGACCTCGGATGGGATAGGTGCAGCTAAGCATCAGGAGTTTTGTAAGAGTTCTGAAGCCAGGTTTGATATTTTATTAAGCCGTAATGTTGTTATCCAATTTCCCTGCACTGGCCTCCCACTCCCTGCCACCAAGTACCTTGCATTTTCCTATCTGGGACAAAACAGTTGTGTAGAATGAATTTGATGGTTTCCATTTCCTTACTAAAGTTTGGGCCATTCTCCCTGTTTTTCCTCCAGTTTTATTTAAAAGAGGAAGAGTTGTAAATGCAAATGTATGATGGTGAAGTTTAACCTCTGACTAGAAACTGGTATGTGTAAAATTTTGCTCAAGTTATGTGAGGTCAGTAACTTCATTTCTACCATTACAGTGCTCTCAATTAGACTTTTGGCACAAAGGCAAAAAATTATCTGGTGGGATGATTCTGAGGTCTAAGTTGCCTCCTCTAGGGTGTGTTGAAACTCCCTGAGTTCCAGAGAAAATTGGCAGACAGACTGGCTCTACCTGGACATCAGACCCTGTTAATTTCTGTGGTTTTAGAGAGAGGACACTAGTTAAGAAAGAACACCTTTCGATATTAATTGTACATGGTGAGTGTCAATTGATTATCTCTCCCAAGTGCACTTTGGTGAGGACAGTTATTATTTAAAAGGTAATTGTCAAGAGTTAAAACCACTTTCTTTTTAAGTTACCTGTTATCTGAGCTTATCATAATACTGACTTTGAAACAGTATCTAGTGACTTAAGATAATCTTTAATGTTTTTATAGGACACCATCACTGTCCTTTGTAACTGTTACCTCTTCTTGACACATTGTATTAGTTTTTCATAGATAGAGTCCTAGCCAAACACTTGAAAAAGTTTATTTGTAACTTAAAAATTTGGTTGGACAGTGCCAAGATTTTTCTAAATAAGTCTAAGGGGAATTGAAAAGATTATAAAATTTAAGCTGTACCTGAAAATGAACATTTCTGAAAGTCCTTGACTCAAGTGGTAGGAAACACATAATTTAGGCCTTTCTAATCTCTTTAAAATCTGCTTTATTAGCCACATAATTTAACTTGCTGTTACACTGACAAACACGCGTGCACGCGCACACACACACACACACATGTTGAACATATAAGAATTCTTTTTTTATATGTCACATATAGTAAGAGAACCTTTCAGTAAATTCTGTAAGTGTTCTTCTTTTCATATACAACGTATTTATGAATATTAAAGGAGGAACTCAAGCTCTATGCCATACTAATGTTTCCTTGTTTACTAGGGAGAGCTCTGTAGGCAGAAACCCAGAAATTAGAGTAGTTTTTTGTTTTTCATTTTTTAAGGTTTTTGCTGTAGGGCACATGTGCTCTTCACAGAAGAGAGAAACAGAGACACTGAGAGGGGAAGTAAGAAATCACCCCCTGGGGGGATGGCCATGCTGCAGTCCCTTCTCCTTTCTCCGCCTGGGATTTTGGGCACACACAAACACATGCCTGGCATGATTTTCAAGCTGCTGGGTCTGGGACTCAGACTGTGGTCTCCCATGTGAAAATCCAGTGCTATAACCACTAAGCAACCTGCTGGCCCCAAGAATAGGGTCTTTTTTGTTGTTTTTGTTTCAAAGAGACATCTTTGTTATAGGGCATATGTAGTCACTAGAGAGATAAAATGCGAGAAATCATCCCCCAGGGAGGATGGCCATGCCGTCCTCCATTCTCTTTTTGGGATTTGGGGCATGCACACACATCCAGGCATGAATTTCAAGCCACCAGGTCTGGGACTCGAACTAGTCAGCCATGTGGGAGTTCAGCACTTTAACCACCTACTGCTTCTTTCCCCAAGGTAGATATTTAAGCTGTACTAAAACTGATTTAGACTTTGAACTTTTTTTTTTTTTTTTGGAGAGGTTTTTATTATAGGGCATATGCGCTCGCCAGAAAGAGTCAAAGAGACAGAACGTGAGAAATCACCACCCCTGGGAGATGGCCATGCTACAATCCCTTCTCCTCTGGTCTCCTCTCAGGATCTTGGGCATGCACACACACGTGCCTGGCATGATTTAAGCCACCAGGTCCAGTAATCAAACTGCGGTTGACCACGTGTGAGTTCAGCCATTATGCCAACTGCTGGTACCTAGACTTTGAACTTTTATATCCTTAGATTTAGTGATTTATTTATGCAATTAGATTCCTAGATTCTTCGAGAATATGAAAGACTAGTTAAGAAAGTTAGCAAGCATGCTTGGGCTTGCAGGTGGCATGGTAGTTGAGGGCATTGGATTCCTACATGGTCGACTGTGGTTCGAGTTCTGGACCTGATGGCTTGCTTTCTCATTTTCCCTCCCTCTCTTTCTCTTTTTCTCACTATCTCTGTCTCTCACTCTGTCCCTCTTTGATCAAATTAGCATAAATAACTAAAGTTAAATAAAATAATTATTTTTAAAAAAAAGTTAGCATGGGGATCAGCAGTTAGCGTAATGGCTATGTCGCTGGACTCCCACGTAGTCAACCGTGGTTCGCGTCCCGGACCCGGTGGCTTAAAACTCACGCCAGGCGCATGTGCGTGCATGCGTGCCCAAGATCCCGAGAGAAGAATGGAGGAGAAGGGATTGTGGCATGGCCATCCCCCCTGGGGGGCGATTTCTCACTTTCTGTCTCTCTGTTTCTCTCTGTCTGTCTGGAGAGCACATGTGCCCTATAGCAAAAACCTCTCAAAAAAAAAAAAAAGTTAGCATGCTAATTTAATATATATTTTCCGGAACTATTAAGAATGACAGGAACTACCTTTATGCATGTTATCCTGGGCCTTTGAAATGCTTTAAGTGTATCTATAATATGGCTTTTAGAGGTTACGCTGGGGTCTATGAATCTTCAGAGGTCTATGAATGTGCCTTAAGAGATTTTCTGAATTCTCTAAAGTGACCAAAACTTTTGTACATGTGGTCTGTGGTTGTTTTATGAGAGGTCCAAAATTAGAGATTTATCTTTTTATTAAACTAAATGTAACAATAATCATTATAAAAGTGAATTATTATTATTATTATTATTAATTTGCTATAGGGCACCTGTGCTCAGCAGAAAGAGACAGAAAGAGAAAAATGAGAAAGCAAACCACCAGGTCCGGGATTCATGGTCAGCCATGTGGGAGTTCAACACCCCCACCACCTTTCTACCTGCTGGCCCCAGAATAATCATTAAGAGAAAAGAAAGTTTATGGGATCGACCAGCAGGTGGCGTAGCAGTTCCATCACTGGACTCCCACATGGCCAATTGCAGTTTGAGTCCTGGACCCAGTGGTTGAAAATCACGCTGGACACATGGTACGTGCCCAAGATCCCAGGAGGAGAGTGGAAGAGAAGGGACTGTGGTGTGGCCATCTCCCCAGGAGGTGGTTTCTCATTTTCCCCTCTCACTTTCTCTGTCTCTCTGGTGAGCAAACACACCCTAAGACAAAAACCTCTTTTAAAAAAAGAGAGAGAGAGAGAGAGAAAAGAAAGTTAAAATATTTTTTTGCTCAGTGTACTTTTTAAAGTTGTCTTCAGCCTAATCATGTGGTATTAGAGGTGCAAAAGCACTTCCATTTTGTTTCCCACAGCAAAGCATCGCCTGTCAGTTGATAAACCACCAAGGGCAAGCTGTCTTGATGTACTAGTCCTGGGTGTATTGTGGCTGTTTTAAAACTATATCTAAAAAAATTTAGACCAGGTAGGCGGGGGATGGACAAGCAGGGACTAGAGCATGGCCCCAACCTTTGGTGTACATGGTTCATTCAGCCCTACTCTTATTCTCCTGAAAGTTTAAAATTTCACTGGGAAGTAATCATTCTAAGAACATGTGTTTGTGTCTCAGAAGGATAGCAGAACATGATGAGGAAAAAATACAGTTTCCGAGTCAACATAGGATCAAATCTGAGTGCTGTTATTCTCTGTAGCTATTATTACTTAATCTGCCTGACCCTCTAGTTACTCATCTGGGTAATGCCTGCCTAATAGAGGTGCTGGGAAGGTGGCCAGAAGTTTCTGGTATTAAATGCAGAGCCCCTTGTGTAGCCTACAGGAAGAACTTGAAGCTAGATTTGGACAACCATTAATAAGCATCAGAGCAAACCTGTAAAATTATGGTGTATGATAGTGACATTTCTAACCAGGCATGGAGAAAATACTAACATTTAAATCACTTTTAAAAAATTACTTTAACTTTATTTATTATTATGGTTATTTGTTTTAATTTGACCAGAGAAAGAGACAGAGAGAGAGAATGAGAAAGCTAGCTGTCAGGTCTGAAACACGAAACTGCAGGTAGTCATGTGGGAGTCCAGTGTCTTTAACCACCATACCACCTGCTGGCCCTTAAATCACTTTTTAAAAATAAGGTTTTCAGAAGTTTCTATCGCGTTAATATTGAGTGGGTCTTATACTGTAAACTTTTGGTAGCAAATGGGAAATTGAGGTACATTTGACAGCATGGATCCTGGGTAGGAAGAAGTTGTAGCTGCCTACTGGCATGCTAACTCTCTCTAGGCAAGATTCCATTTAACATTTACTCTTGACTTGTAATTTAAATTAGAAAATTAAATTTTAAAACTACACATGTATTTTTTAAACATTGCCTAAAATGCTTCATCACTCCCTCCGTTTTCGAACCCTCATAGCTACCCCAAAGACTCTAATAACTTTGACAGTTTAATTCAGCCATCTCTAAAATGCTTCCACAGTTGAGTATCTGTGTTGATTTTTCTCAATATGAAAAAGCCTGACAGAACTAAATTGTATTTTCCTTTAAATACTGAAAGGCCGGGACCAGCAGTTGGCATAATGGTTATATCACTGGACTCCCATGTGGTTGATTGTGGTTCAAATCCCGGACCCGGTGGCTTGAACTCACACCAGGCGCATGTGCGTACGTGCCCAAGGTCCCAAGGGGAGAATGGAGGAGAAGGGATTACATCATGGCCATCCCCTGTGGGGGGTGATTTCTCGCTTTCTGTCTCTCTGTCTCTGTCTGTCTGGCGAGTGCACGGGCTCTATAGCAAAAACTTCTCCAAAACAAACAAACAAATAAATATTGAAAGACCGTTGTCAATCAAAAGAAAGTGTAAGATACATGAATACTTAATATTTCATGCACATGGCCATAAGATGAAGCTTACTTGTAGTATGTTTGTGCTCTTTCTTTTTCCTCTCATTCCCAGTGAACATTGACGCTTTCTGCTTCCCAAGTAGGTATTGGTCGTGAATACAGGCTTTAGTCTTGAATCTGGTTTGGCTTTCATTTCCTTAGCCCTCTGCTTATGTTTGGCTTGAACTGGTCAGCATCTCTGGAGGAAGTGACCAGTAAATGGGATGATGAATACAAGAAATTTTGCTTAGTCCTAGGCACCTAGGAAGTCCTCAGAAGGTGGTGGTCATTTCATAGTTTCATTCTCATTTTTAGAAGGAGTTATATATCCTTTCAAAGAGAACACATTTCATCATCCTCATTCTTATATAGACCTTAAGAGACCGTGCTATTGATACCTTCGACTCGAAAAAGCCTTTCATATCTTCTGGTTACCCTGGACAGATTCTCCACATCTATGACCTGTTAGATCTGTCTGTTGTTTTAGGTATGGGGTTTAGCTGGCAGGTTATACCAAAATCCTGGACATTTCAGGGGCCAGACCAGCAAGCCTACACAAGTTTGGAGGTTTGATCCATTAAAAAACTATATTGGGCCTACCCTGTAGCCTTCCCAGATCCCACATGGCTGACCATGGTTGGAGTCCTGGCATAACAGCTTGAAAAACACTCCAGGCGTGTGTAAATGCACGCCCACCATCTTGGCAGGGTCAAGAAATGGAGGAGAAGGATTACGGCATGACCAAGCCCCATTGGGGAGTTCTTTTTCTCTCACTCTCATTCTTTCTCTGTCCATCTCTGGTGAGGACATGTCCTCTAGCAATTAAATACATTAATTAAATAAACACATGATTTTGTGGCCTAGAGCAGAGGTCAACAACTGTTCTAGAAAGGCCCAGGTAGTAAATATTTTCTACTTTTGCTGCCAATCGAGGCCTCTGCACATACTCAGCTCTGCCATTATAGTGAGAAAGCAGCCACAGATGTAAATGAATACATGTGACTATATTTTAATAAGACCTTTCGATTGATACCGATATTTGCATTTTATACTGTTTTTATATGACATTAGTTTTGAATTTTTTTCA
Source organism: Tupaia belangeri chinensis (assembly GCF_000334495.1). Classification (NCBI taxonomy): domain Eukaryota; kingdom Metazoa; phylum Chordata; class Mammalia; order Scandentia; family Tupaiidae; genus Tupaia; species Tupaia belangeri. The sequence continues at coordinate 1,356,192 of NW_006160083.1, read as the reverse complement.
ACCATTGTAAAGTGAAAACGTGATTCTTAACTCATAGTATGTACAGGCAGCAACTGGATTTGGCCTTTGGGCCATAGTCTGTGTTTTTGATATGGAGGCTGGGTTAAGCCTCCATCTCTCCTGACAGGATATACTCCAGCCAATAAGTTGTTATTAGTCAGTGTGTGGCCTTCCGTTCTTAGCCCATGCATTATTATACTGTGTCACTAATTAATGTTATTTATTGCTTAAAGTCTTCTCACCTTGTTCAGTTTTCCATGGAGCTGGGTGATTGAACTCTGTCATGTGTCATGGTTTTGAAGGGAATCAGTGCCTTCCCAGAGCTGTTTTATGTTTTAATGTTCCTGTTATCCTCCTGTGCCCCGGAGGGTGAGTAATTGATCCTGGTCCCTCAGGCTGCTAACTAGACACTTGTACCTTAAGGAAATCTGTATCCTGGCCTCTCCATCCCCTTTCTGCATGATATGTTTGGTTAAATAAAGCACACAAAGATTCCTCTTGTGTTGTAACCCCTGGAGATTAGCTCCAGGATTTGTGCATACAGCGCTTGTAGATATATATGTCTGTGTGTAATTTCATCTGACCATCACTGAGGCTCTGATGACCGCTTCTTTTAGTCTCACCTTTTCTCTCTCTTGACCCAACTTTCTTGGACATTGTATAGAGTGAACTGCTTTAATTGATTGGTTTATTTTTTGCCTCTTTTGCTGTATTGCAACATTCTCTACTGATGTGCTTATTTTGCAGCAAGTATGTTCTTTTTGAAGTTTGACTTTTTAAAACAGAATCATGATGAAAATAAAACTACTGGAAGCTTTAGGATGGTTCCCCCTTCCAGTATAAACCTAGGGCAATATCAGAGGCATGAGTTGCTATTTTAGATACTTATAGATAAATGCAATTTAAAAGAATTTAATCTAGATGTTAAAGATGTAAAAAGATATTATTAACTTAGCACGTCAAGTTTTCCTTTTTTAAAAGGTAAATGTGGTACAAATTTTTGCATGACAACTTGAGCAATCTGAATCTAAAGTCACTTTTATAAATGGCAAGCCCATAGATAGGAATTTAAAGAAATAGTTGATCAAATGTGCATAGATGTGTGTATCAGTTGCTAACTTCCCCAGTTTTATAATAACAAAGTGTAGAAAATAACCTACCTATTAATAAAGGATTAATTCATTCATTTAGGACTTAACCCACATAATGAAAGACCGTGCAGACTTTAAAAAGGATGATGGAGGTCAGTATTTATTGACCTGGAATGATGTTTAGAAAAGAGGAGAGCATAAGAGTATGTATAATGTGTTTGTTTTTAAGGCAGATAATACCAAAAAAGTAGATACATAAGAGAAATTATGTAAGCCATATGGGAGACCTAAGTTCAATTCCTGGACCAACCTAAGCAGGCCTGGTGTGGCAACACATGCTTGTCATCCTAGCTAACTGGGAGCTGAGGCAGAAGGATTATGGCATGGAAAGACCCTGTCAAAACAGAGACAGACTTCTTACTCTGTCTCCTCTTCTCACATGGTTTCTCTCTTACACATGGTTTCTCTCTTACACACACATATACACGCACAGAAATAAAGAAATTAATCTAAAAGGATATAGAGCAAATAGCAGGAACTCATTATCTAGATAATAAGATTATTGGTGATGTTTTTCCTTTATGTTTTCTTCAATTTTTTAAACTAGTATATACTTATATCAGGAAAAAACCAATAAAGTTATTAAAGAATAAGCACAGCAATTGAAAACATCTCCTATTTGTGTCTAAATGAGCCTTTATTCCCTGAGATGACTAATTCCCTTCACGGTCTGTACTATATTGAATGAAAAGTGAAATACTCTTCCTCATGTATCTTTAAAAATGCTTCCTGTATTACTAATAAGAAAGAGCATTTTCCTGACTCTTCCAACAGAAAAGAAAAATTCCATACAGGACCCAATAACAGTTTTTAGAAGAAACTCACTGAAAACATACATATATAGAGTTACCTTGATAAAGATAGTATGTCATGTCTGAATTTATGCTGTGTACTCTTTTTTTCCTGTGAAATCATAAGGAATTCATCTGTATGAAAGCAGTGTAGAGTAGCAACCTTTTTACTTTCATACAGTCAGGACCTCAGTTTCCTCGTTATTATTATTATTTTTTTTTGAGAGACTTTTTGCTATAGGGCACGTGCACTTGCCAGACAGACAGAGAGACAGAGAGACAGAAAGCGAGAAATCACCCCCCCCATGGGGGATGGCCACGCCTCAATCCCTTCTCCTCCATTCTCCTATTGGGATCTTGGGCACACACACATACGTGCCTGGCGTGCATTTTAAGTGGCTGGGTCCGGTCACGAACCGTGGCCGACTGCGTGGGAGTCCAGCGACATAGCCATTACGCTAACTGCTGGTCCCTGCATACATTATTTTTAAAAAATGAAAACGAAAACATGATTGGCTGGACCATAGGACAGAGGTAAAACACTCTGCTTTTGTGAGGCAGACCCAGTTGGGAGAGTTCCAGATTGTGTCTGGAGACTTCCCAAGGTACATGGCAGGTGCTTACCCATGGTCCAGTCTGGCTGAGCTGGAGGTGGATCATGGCATAAAGACCTTGTTGGAGGTTCTGTTTCTCTTTCCCACTCTCTCTGAATAAATAAGTAAACAAAAAATAAAAGCACTGGGGGCTGAAAAATCACTGGCATAGAGTTGGTGCTTCACAAATATTCTTTGGATGGTGAGCTAAAGCATTTCCTCTTGACAACAATAAATTTTTTTAAAACTATGTTTATTTATCATTTTTATTTTAAAATTTGTTACAGGGCACGTGCACCACCAGAGAGAAACAGAGAAAGAGAAAGCAAGCCACCATGTTGGACTTGAACTGTGGTTGGCCATGTAGGAACCCTGTGCCTCAACCACCATGTCACATGCTGGCCCCCAGTGAACTTTTTTTAAAAAGAGGGTTTGGGTCATCTTTGAAGCATATAGAAGAAAAATGCCAGTAACAAAAACTGTTAAATGGGATACTCTATTTTGATTTTTAGTTTTTGAAGGAATCTTGCCAATTTTGTTACACTGCTTTTCTTCTCTTGACCTGTTACCTTTAATTTCAATTCAACTGTGTTCGTACCTACATCTTTGTGGTTTAACTATGATAATGTTTGTACATTTTCACTTTAATTTCACTCAAGTCATTTTGGCTTTTTAGGATGTTCCATCCTTTATCCTGCAAGTTCTGACCAAGATAGAGTTCAGTGTTTATGTGGAGTTAGAGACATTGACCTAGCCATGATGAGTGATAAGTGTAACCAAATCTTGCTGTCACATGCTTACCCTTTTACGGTGGACATTTTACTGTGACAAACCTGACTTAGGGTTTGTCATGGAAAATTTTAAATACTGTATGGAATATGAAACATGGAAATGTTACAATAATTTGTGAAGCATGTCTGTTACTTTATCTGTCACTGAACAACAGCCCACTACAAAACTTTGTGGCTTAAAATAATTCTTCCACTGGTATTGCCTAGTCTGAGGTCACAAATGTGGGTGCAGTCATCTGAGGTTGAGTTGGGGGGCTGCTGCGGGGTGGGCTCTCTCAGCACCACATGAACTCATCTTTTTTTTTTTTTTGGAGAGGTTTTTGCTATAGGGCACATGTGCTCACCAGAAAGACAGAGAGAGACAGAGAGATAGAAAGCAAGAAATCACCCCCCAGGGGGGATGACCACACCGCAATCCCTTCTCTATTCTCCTCTCGGGATCTTAGGCACGCATGCACACGTGCCCGGTGTGAGTTTAAGCCACCAGGTCTAGGACTCGAACTGTAGTCAACTACTTGGGAGTCCAGTGACATAGCCATTACTCTAACTGCTGGTCCTCACATGAGCTCTTGAAGCCTATCCTTGAAGTCATACAGTGTCACACTGTCACCTTCTATGGATCGAAGCAAATCAGAGGCCAACTCAGATTCAAGGCATTGGAAATAGATAGTGATTCTTGATGAGAAATGCTACAAAGTCATTGTATTGGACTGCCTACCAAGATAAGGGGAATTGATTCAGCCATCTTTGCAAACAAGTCTGCCCGCTTGCTTGTGTTACATAGTAGTCCTCTTTTGTCTGCAGACCGTGTGTTCCAAGACCCCTGGTGGATGCCCGAAGCCACCAATAGTACCAAACCATACATATACTGTGGGTTTCATACATGTACATATCTAAGACAAAATTTAGTCTATAGGTTAGGCATAGTAAAAGATTAACAATACTAACTAATAATAGAACAATTATAACAATATATTGTAACAAAAGTTATGTGGATGTAGTCTAATTCTTTCAAAATGTCTTATTGTACCATACTCATCTATTTTGGGGCTGAGGTTGACCCTGAGTAACTGAAACCAGGGATAAGGGGAAATACAATTGTATTAGCCAAACTCTCTTGGCCTACTATGACTGTTAAAACTCTACTGTGAGGAACAGAGCAAAGGGCTTCCCTGTCTTATCTCTTGGGATAATAGCTCTATAGTTAGATACTACTATTATCCTATTTTAAAGGTGTGAGAAGTGAGCCTTAAGGAGGTGAAGCAACTTGCCCTAGAGCTTTTCTCTAGTTAGGGTTAGATCCTAATATTTAAGGAAAGTTTATGCTTCTACCATGCTTACTAAACTCATCAGTAAAGATCTTGTATAGCGGAGGTAGGGAGAGAACTGGGAGGAATCCTATCATCAAAATCTTCAAAAGAAAAATTTAGCATCTTAAATTTTAAAATGAATTTTATATTGTCCATGATACATCCGTTTGTTTTTCTTTCTTTTTACCACAAAATTAACAGTTTAATTCCTTGCCAATCAAATTTTACCCACCATATCTTCAATAGAATAGATTCTTTTAGAGTCAAAATAGTAGCTCATCAGCTAATGATCCTTGGTTACAAGCAGTGGAAACCAAATCTGATCAAAGAAAAATGAAGTTACTGGAAAGGTGTGGTGTAGCTTCCAGAATTGACAAGAACCAGGCCTCAGAATGCACCAGACCTACAGTCGCTTCAGGGTCCAGGTGGCAGGACTCAAGAGGCAGTCTTCTGGGACCAGCAGTTAGCATAGTGACTATGTCACTGGACTCCCATGTAGTCAGTCGTGGTTCGAGTCCCAGACCCAGTGGCTTAAATTCACACTGGACACGTGTTCGTGCGTGCCCAAGATCCCAAGGAGAATGGAGGAGAAGGGATTGTGGCTTGGCCATCCCCCCTAGGGGATGATTTCTCGCTTTCTGTCTCTCTGTCTCTCTCTGTCTTTCTGATGAGCGCACGCACGCTATAGTGAAAAACAAAAAGAAAAAAACCTCTCCAAGAGGCAGTCTTCTCAGGATGCTGAGAAACTCCCTTCTTCAACAGTTTTTAATCTCAATACCAACTGAGAGTCTGTTGCTCAGATCCAGTGGTCTTGACGGGTGCTTTGGTTATTGCTTCTCCAAGACAGTACTCACTGGGGGAGTTGTTTCTCTCTAGCACAGAGAGTGGAGACAGGGCAAGGAAAAGCCAGATAGTCAGATATCTACTGTCTGAATATTTGTGGACCACTACCAGTGAGCTGCTTTGTGTGCTGTCGATTGAATTTAGTATATGTAGCACCCTAATGGCCCTGGGTTCACCCTTCTCTCTTCCAATCCCACATGCCTCTATGAGTTTTTAAACCCCAGTTCAAGAAGCTTTCTTGTGACTTTATACCATTTATTTCCATTTCAATCTATAAGTGATAAGTCACACTTAGTACAGTAACACATTTGTCTTTTTTTTTACATGACAGTATTCCCTAAAACATATATTCTTTGAAAATTTCCCTAATTTTCAAAGAAAAACATAAACTCTCACTGAACCACTTATTAGTAGCACAGTCATTTAACATTTTACCCAATGCATAGTAATCCCCTAGGAACCCAGTGAGATAAATAACAGTTATAGGCCCCTGCACTAAATTTCCCCAGCCTGACCTGCATTTGCTTTTCTGTCTTCTTCTGGAATCAAGCTGCTTTCATTATAACCATGCTAATACTCCAAAATAGAAAGTTTAAACTTCATTACTCTTAGGCTAAAGGGAGAACCACATTTAGGTAGACTTTGTAAGTGTAACGTAAACTGTTTCCAATGTCAGAATGCTGTGCACATTTGCACTGATTTCATTCAGAGCATTTTCATGTGTATTGTCATGTTTTATTTTATACTCTAATCCTTTGAAGTCAGGTTAGAGGTATTTTATTTTTTAGCCAAGCGTACGGTTTAGTAAAGGTAAGTGATTTCTTCTGCAGTACACCACTGTTGGCAGAAGAATCCACGTGTTCTAACTCCTCGTGCCTTATTGAGGGTGATCTACAACAGTGGATTACCAGTTACCAAGTTCTTTTTCTAGATTCTCCTGGTCCCAGGCTGAACTGAAGATGGGTGAACCAGTGTTTGGCTTCATTTGAACAATGCCCACAAGTGTGGAGACATTGGCATGTGTCTTAGTCTATTTTGTAATTTTTGCTACAGGGTACATGCACTTGCCAAAGAGAAGCACAGGGAGTTGGGGAATAGAGAAAGAAAGTGACAAATCACCCTCCAGGGGAAATGAACACACAACAGTCCCTGCTCCAATTTCCTCTTGAGATTTTGGGCATGCACGCACACACACCTTGTGTGATTTTCAAGCCATCAGTTCCAGGACTCCAGCCACATGGAATCCAGTGCCATAACCTCCATGCCACCTACTGGCCCGGTCTGTTTAGGCTTCTATAACAAAATAACACATACTGGGTAGTTTTCAAAATAAAGAAATTTATGTCTCAGTCTGGAAGCTGGTCAGGCCAAGGTCAAGGCACCTATGGATTTGGTGTCTGGTGGGGGTAGTCTGTGGGCCATTGGTGGTGCCTTCTTGCTTCATCCTCACATGGTAGAAAGGGCAAAGAAGCTCCTTTGGGCCTCTTTCAAAGGGCACTAATCCCATGAATCCCTTCCCAAGGCCTCACTTCTGATGCCATCACCTGGGGGTTTAGGATTGGAATGTGAATTTTGGGTAGCACATAAGCATTCAGGCCATGGCTGGATATAATGGTAGTATCTAGGAGTCACCTTGGTAATTAGCAGCTGCTTTTGATTGTTCTTGCCTTGCAGGCCCAGCGTCTTTTTATTTCCCCACAGGTAGTTAGTTGAGCTGATCTACCCCATCTCTTCTTGACGTGATTAACTGGTTTTGAAGTACCTCTTGGAGCCCTTCAGTCTGGCCACTTTTGCTCCCCCACGTTGTAATTACCACCTTGTGGTGTCATCACTCAGCCCTCAGACTCTCAAATGGTACTGGCTCTTTCTGCCGTTTAGGTCTACCACTACAAGAGATTTTGAGAGGAGCACTTGACACTTTGGTTGAATTGAGGTCTCCAGACTGTGTTCTGCTAACAGTGAAGTTATATGTTAGGCCACTCCCTCCCATTACTTTTAAAGTTCCATTGTGGTCTGAACCATAAACTTGTCTGTAGTGGCATTAGGATGGTTCTTGTTTGACCAGACCTTTTTGTAAATAGAGACATACCAAGATTTTTCTATGACTTTTATACCCTTATTCTAACGTTTTACACTAGTTTTAAGATCATCTATTTCTAATTTGTTTCAAACACTGATTTCTACAGCTTCTACCCATGGTCTGTTAAGCACGAGGCAAAAATTGTCCTTTTTTTTTCTTTGTATTTTTAGTTTGTCTTTCAGTTATTACAGACAGTTTGAACCTTTAGAATTCTTTAAATTAATCCACAAAAGAATTTTGGTAAAGTTCTACATTGAAAAGGTACATCCTCGGGGTTGGCAGGTGGTGTGGTGGTTGAAGGCGCTGGATTCCGACGTGGCTGACCACAGTTTGAGTCCTGGACTGGTGGCTTGCTTTCTCACTTTCTCTTTTTCTTTCTCTCTCTGGTCAAATTAAAAACTAATAATAACAAGTGGAATTAAATAATTAATTCTTTTAAAAAATTAAAAGAAAAGGTATATACTTTTTGTCTCCTTATGCTTTATTCACTGGGGCTTTTAAGTTTTAGTGTACTGAACACAAAGGCATTTTTTTAAAAGAATTTATTTTATTTTTTTATTATTATCATCATCATCATCATTTTAATTTGCTACAGTGCACATGCATTCACCAGGGAGAGACAGAGGGGGAGAGAGAAAGTGAAAAAGCAAGCGTCCAGGTTTGGGACTTGAACCACAGTTGACCAAGTGGGAGTCCAGAGCCTTAACCTCCACACTGCCTGCTAGCCCCCACAAAGGCATTTTTAGTGTCCTGGATCACAACTCTTCTTAGCTGCTCTAAGAGAAGATCTTTAAGCCTCCATTCTTTGTGCTCTCCACTCCCACCCTGTTGATTAATTTTGTTCTGGTAGTTCTAACTATAAATCATTTGCAGATCGAAGTTAGAAAAGAGACCATTTGCCATTACATTAGGACAGTTTAAAGGAATCACTTGTTCCAATTTACTAGCTTCCTGAAGCTAGTAAAGATGTTTATGGTTTCCATCATTCCCTGTTAGTTTATTACAGCACTGTAAGACAGCGAATAACATATGCAGGTATTACAGATTATGACAAAGGCTATCTCCTAGAAAAGATATTCTAGTAGTACTGTAATAGTAATAGTACTAAAAAATCAATGGTCACAGTCAACAGCAGTCATGATCTGGTAGCAGGCAGAGTTTCTTAGTGTGTCTGCTTCTTTAGCTAATAGCCAACAACGATTAGCTTTCTTTTCCATAGATCTGGTATCAAGTATTAATCAGCAGTAGACTGGAAAGTTTTTATTGGCTAGCATTTGTAGTGGAAGAAACACCAGGCTCTTTTATCTGTAGTCTCAGCCGTATAACTGCATATGATATGATCTGTGTGACAAAGAGAAACAGCTGCATTCTTTTTCATTTGTTAAGAGGTGTACTTCAGAGTATGAAAATAGTGAACTATGACCTTAAAGAGTCTAAATTCTGTTAGTCAAGGCCATTATGTGTACAAAAAAATTAACACATTAAATTCAGTTTAGCAGGGCTGGCAGGTGGTGCGGTGGTTAAGGGTGTTGGACTCCCACATGGCCAACCACAGTTCAAGTCCCTGACCTGGTGGCTTGCTTTCTCACTTTTCCTCTATCTCTCTCTCACACTCTGTCCCTCTCTGGTCAAATTAAAATAAATACATGATCTGGTAGCAGGCAGAGTTTCTTAGTGTGTCTGCTTCTTTAGCTAATAGCCAACAACGATTAGCTTTCTTTTCCATAGATCTGGTATCAAGTATTAATCAGCAGTAGACTGGAAAGTTTTTATTGGCTAGCATTTGTAGTGGAAGAAACACCAGGCTCTTTTATCTGTAGTCTCAGCCGTATAACTGCATATGATATGATCTGTGTGACAAAGAGAAACAGCTGCATTCTTTTTCATTTGTTAAGAGGTGTACTTCAGAGTATGAAAATAGTGAACTATGACCTTAAAGAGTCTAAATTCTGTTAGTCAAGGCCATTATGTGTACAAAAAAATTAACACATTAAATTCAGTTTAGCAGGGCTGGCAGGTGGTGCGGTGGTTAAGGGTGTTGGACTCCCACATGGCCAACCACAGTTCAAGTCCCTGACCTGGTGGCTTGCTTTCTCACTTTTCCTCTATCTCTCTCTCACACTCTGTCCCTCTCTGGTCAAATTAAAATAAATAAAGTTAAATAAAATAATTTTTTAAAATTTGTTTTAGCATTCTTGTTTTTTACATTTTTAGTAGTTTCTGAATTTAAAACCAAAGCCCATAAAATGTACTATTGAGAAGTCTTAAAATACTAAGAAGTAGTCTTTGGATTTTGAGTTTTAGGGATTACATAAACTTGGTTCTTTTAGAAAATGGAAATCATGAATACTTATAGAGGCCATTGATTAATCATTTTCTCTGATTATTAAAGTCATTGGTGTTTCTTGGAAAATATGGAAATTTTTACAGATACACAGAAGAAAATACTAATTAATCATTCTTCTGCTACCCAGAGATACCACCATTCACATTTGATGTGTATCTATCTACCCAGCAGCTTGTAGAATTCCCCAATAAAGTATCTTTTGGAATACATGCTTAGAAATAAGGGTTAAGAGTAGTAGAAATGGGGCTAGTGCTGTGGCCTTGTGGTTAAGGGAGCCATATTCCATATGGCCATCCATGTGGATTGAATTCCAGTCCCAGTGGCTTGAAAACCACACTTGACATGTATATGTGTATGCCCCAAATCCCAACAAAATGGAGAAATGGAGGAGAAGGGGTTGCAGTATGGTCATTCCCTATTGAAGGGATGCTTTCTCTCTCCCCTCTGTCTCTTTGGTGAGTACACATATCCTCTGGCAAGTCGGAAAAAAAAAGAAAGTATTAAGGTGGTAAGGATACATAAATCCTGTAGCATACTTTCTGGCACATAACCAGTATTCAATAAAAATTAGTTTAAAAAAAAAAAGAGTGGTAGAAATGGATACATACTGTGAATCAAATCTTGTTCATCTCACTGCCTCTTAGGCTGCCTGCTAGACATTGATTTCATCCTGATGAGAGCAACTTCCTCACCAGGACAGGAGACGAGAGCTGTGCGACCCTTTGGCCAGCTTTGGCTGAAGTATAGCCAGCATCTTTTCTGCAGACTGCAGTGTATATCTGTGTGTCTTTATCTTAGCAGCTCTTTCAGTCAGCTCCAAATGCCTGCTTGTTGCAGAGGGAGACTGGAATCCCTGTTGGAGTGTCTTGTTGACATAAGCCACATCAGTTCTTTAAATCAGTTCTTGTTGAAAAGAATGCCACTATATTCAGGAATATAGTAATCTCCAGGTAACTTGCACCAAGTGTCAGTAAGGTAGAGTGGTTAGAGACTCCAGGTGGTTTCAGTTAACATCTAACCTCCAATCCAGTTTCCGTGGTTAGAGAAAAATCCAGAGAAGGAGCTCAGAACAGATTAAGGTATAAGCATATGCCAGTCCTCTCCTGTGGAAAAGAAAAGTGCTAATCTGGGCAGAACTGTTAAAGAGACAGGCAGGCTGAGCACAGCAGAATTTTCTTATCCTGCTCATCTTTTGCCTTAGTGCAGAAGGAAAATTTATCCTGGGATGAAACAGAGAAAGAAGGAAGGGTGGTGGGCAGGTAGCTAGTAATACAAGATGGTTGTCTCTCTTTCTGTCCGTTTTGGCTAGGGGTAAACAGATCCTCAAGGGTGAGAAACTAGCAAAGTGAAGTGGCACATAGGGCAGCTTCGCCAAGCAGTGATACAATGTCTGGTGTTCAGCATGAAAACAGTGCTGAATTTGATTCCTCACCCTCAGCAAGAGGAAACCCCAGGAGAAGCAGGAGGAAGTGGCATCTCTTTGTAAAGGTTTTATTCTTGATGTGTAACAGACTCCTGCCTAGAGGATTGTAAGTGTCAGCCCCTCCATTCTGCCAGCTGTCTTTCAGGAGCACCCTCCGTATTCTCCCGCAATGGCCAGTTTCAAAGGTGTTATTTCTACTGAGAAATGGAAGAGCTCATAGGCAGTGTCTGGTGTGAAGGAATTACTTTGGAAGATGAATAACCGTTGTGATAGCATGCAAAAGAGGGAGTTGTTGATTTTACAGGTCCGTGCTCTGAATTCTTAGGTCTGGAGAGTCCAACTCAGATGATTCATCAGGAGACTTTAATGAAGGGATTATTTTCAGAGGAGTGGGCAGAGTAAATGACATTCTGAGATTCTGTCACCCAGAATCTAATGGCAGTGGGGAGCTGTTATCCCTGCTAGGTCTGAAGGAGCAAAGAGAAGCAGTGTTACTGGAGTCCAGTGAGACAGCTAGAGCCATACAAGAGGGGCTGTCAGACAGGTGCTGTAGAGCTGGAGGGACACAGCCACTGCCAGAAAATGCAGCCCAGAGCAGGGTGGAAACAGGGAAGGCAAGACTCCCCTCCCTAATTTTCCTGCCTCCCTCTTTGATCTATTGCGGGTGCCTCCTATGGCCACACCTACCTGAAAGTCTGACAGCACATAACCCAGTGATGCTGCCCGTAGATGTCAGCCTCGTGGGGCATAGAGCAGAGTTCAAACTGGTGGAAACTTGGTCTGGAGATGGAAAGGGGATCGAACAAAATTACTCTCACATCTTAGTTGCACAGTTATAATTTCACCATCATTTTATTTCATCCTCTTCTCCTGAAATTAACCTTAAAATATGTGAACTATTGATTATGACTCAGTTCTGTCCTTTAGTATAATCAGTCTAAACATTTACCTTACTCTAATCAGAATAATTGAGTATTCAAAGAAAGCGTCCAAACTGTTCTCAGAAGAATTGGAAAAATCACTGAAAGACCTTCCATTTGGGCATTTTGTTCTTGGTTAAAATTAAACTAACATTTAAAAAAATTATGCATATGATCTATACATATGATTTATCCTAAAATAACAAAACTTGGACCTTTTTCTAATGATAGACATTGCCTGTGCCAGAGAGACAGAGACAGAGAAAGCACCCTCAACAGAGAGTCTTGTCACCCTTTTCCCCAGCTTTCCAGTTTCTCAGGATCAGCATGTTTTCAGGCCGACCTACAACCTGAACCAATAGTCAGCCATGTGACTTCCAGCCCTGCCATCTAGTACTTTTCGGACTGCACCCCCTAGATTGGGCTTAAAACTTGACCTCTAATGACACATTGGTGAAACTAGATTTTTTTTTTTTTTTGCTATTAAGGTACAAAAGAAAAGCCAAACTTTAAAAAAAAAAATTGTTGCATAATATCCCTTCAGATCTATTTAAGGTAGGATGAGTTAGCAAGAAGATTCTTACTCAGTCATTCTAGAAATATAAGAGATTTTTGCTTATCAGAAGAGTTGGTTTTAATCTATAACTTCGTTGAGGACTGGGCTTTGAGAGCTGGAAAGATACATATAATATTTACTCTGCTCTCTAGAAATGTATGACCACATAATGAAAAGAGGCCCACATCCAACTATAATAATCAGTGATATGTACCTTAATAAAAGCATCAGCTTTGGGGTTAAAAAGAGAGTAAGATGATTAAGTCTGTCTTTGCCAGAGATTCTTTCAGATGGCTCACAATTATTTATCAAAAGTCTACAGCTAGGGCTGGCCCCTTAGTGCAGCAGTTAAGATGCTATGCAGAGGAAGCCCGATCTCTCGTGGCTGAACAGGGTTTGAGTTCTGACCTCAGCAGCTTACTAGGTGCCCATGCCCAGAATCTTGATAGGATAAAGAATTGGAAGAAAGGGGATTGAAGTATGACTGGGCCCCAGTGGGGGATACCTTCTTTCGCTCCTCCCCATCTCTGGCTCTTAGGTACCTGTGCTCTACCAGAAAGACATATCTATCTACCTATCTTTCTAAGGCATGACACATATAACAATAAATTAAAAAAAAAACAAGTCTATAGTTGCCATGTCCTAGAATTCCAGAAGATAAAAAGATGCCATATGGCCTTGACTTCAGAGACTTGGGGTCAAAGTGAGTTTTTCACTACTGTTCATCAATTTTTTTTTTTTTTTTGGAGAGATTTTCACTGTAGGGCACGTGCGCTCGCCAGACAGACAGAGACAGACATAGAGACAGAAAGCGAGAAATCACCCCCCAGGGGGATGGTCATGCCGCAATCCCTTCTCCTCCATTCTCCTCTCGGGATCTTGGGCACGCATGCACACGCGCCCGGCGTGAGTTTTAAGCCATCAGGTCCGGGACACGAACCGCGGTCGACTACGTGGGAATCCAGCGACATAGCCATTACGCTAACTGCTGGTTCCCTCCTGTTCATCAATTTTGAAGCCTCCCATTGCTTCAGAGATGGATGACATCCTAAACTTTACCAGGATTCTTTGATCTGGCCCAGCTTATATCTCCAGCTTCATCAAGTGGTGTGGCCTTTTAGTTACATGGACTTGCTATGTTTCTTCAGAGTCTTTTTTTTCTTGTTATGCCCTTTTGTTTGGAGTGCTTTCAGTCATGCTCATCTCTCCAACACCTGTTCTCCCTCCTGGTCCTATTTTAAGTGCCACTTCTTCATAGAAACCTTCCCTAGTCTTCTAGGTAAGATCCATGATCTTGTTACTTGCTCCAAAACCCATAGGTAGCCAGGCACCCTGCCCTTCTCTTTTGTGGTTCATTTCAATTTACTTGTGTAAAGTTGTTTTTGTTTGTTTGTTTGTTTGTTTGTTTTTTAGAGAGGTTTTTGCTATAGGGCGCGTGTGCTCGCCAGACAGACAGAGACAGAGAGATAGAAAGCGAGAAATCAGTCCCCAGGGGAAATGGCCACTCCGCAATCCCTTCTCCTCCATTCTCCTCTCAGGATCTTGGGCACACATGCATATGCGCCCAGCGTGAGTTTTAAGCCACAGGGTCCGGGACACGAACCACGGTCGACTACGTGGGAGTCCAGCAACATAGCCATTATGCTAACTGCTGGTCCCAATTTGTGTAAGGTTTTGATAGCCGGTTTACTTATTACAATGTCAACAGCAAGAATAAAGTTTAGGTTTATTTCAAAGCTGTCTTCTCATTGCCAAGCGTGGTGCTCAAAAAAGAATTGGAAAAGGAAAAAAAAAGAACTGGTTTCAAGCCCTGATCCTTATCACTCCACAGCTCTGTGACCTTCAATGTTTCACTTGAAGGTTCAATTTTTTACTTGTAGAATGGGAATATTGAGGATGATGACTACCATTTATTGAGTACTCGGTATGTGTCAAATACTACTTTGGTTGTCTTCTCAATTAAACCTCATCATAGAGATGCTTGAGGTCATGCAGTTTGTAAAGACAATTTAAACTCTGGTCCATTTAATTTCAAAAACAGATTGCTTTTAAGCACGCCTTTTTGGGTGATTGTCTTGGAGTTAAAACCTGTATAAGAGAAGGTCTCTAAATCAGGGTAGCATGGAAGCCATGTTGAGAATGTTGATGTTGATGAGGGAAGCAGGTTAGAGATCTCTTACCCCAATTTTAGCAGAATTAACTCTACCTATATGAAGAGGTAGGAGACCTCTAAACTTATTCCAGAAGTTAATTGGGTCTAGAAGCAACCAGTAGTGCATGTGCTCTGAGGCAAGAGACCTTTTGAGTTTGCTGGAAACTTTTGAGTTTGTCTGCTCATTGTTATTGGGGCACTCCGCAGCTGTCAGCTAGGGGACAGAGTAAAGAGCCATTCTGGCTGGGTGAGGGGGTTGCCTTTTTTTTTTTTTTTTAAAGAGAGATTTTTGCTATTGAGCGCAGCATGCACTTGCCAGAGAGACAGTAAAAGACAGAGAAAAAGAAAGTGAGAAATCACCTCCCCCTTCTCTTCTTGGGATTTTAGGCATATACGCACATGTGCCCAGCATCAGTTTGAAGCCACTGGGTTCAGGACTCAAACCATAGTCGGCCGTGGGAAGTCAAGCAATGTAACCATTTCACCATCTGCTGGTCCCAGGGAGTTGCTACTTTATGCTAAATGCTGTGGGGAGACCTCGATGGGTCTTATTGAAAATATTTTCGAAGTAGAAAATCTCAATTTGGAGTACATTTTTGAGGTTGAAGTATCCAAAGCCCTTCAGTATCCATCAGTGGGCCAACTGATGGCATGGTGGTTAGGGCAGCTGGATCCCACGTGGACCATTGTGCAGTTTCAATCCAAGACCCAGCGGCAAGAAAAACATGCCAGGCACATGTGCATGAGTGTCCAAAGTCCTGAAAGGAGAAATGAACATGAGATTGACCATCCGCCCTGTTGGGGAGTGTGCTCTCTCTCTTTCTCTCTCTCTCTCTCTCTCTGCCCCTCTGTCTCTGGTGAGCGCACACAGTCTCTAGCAAGTTAAAAAAGAGGGGGGCAAATGAAAAGGAATCAGCATTGTGAAGTGAGGAATGGATTTTTATGGTCATTTGTTTAGTATAATACTGTTGTTTTTCTGTGAGGGTAGATTGCCTACCCCAGATAGATAGCCTACCCCAGGTAGATAGTACAAATTACTTCCATTCTATAGCCTGTTTCTTATCTGGAAATGGAGATAACCCAAATATCTAACTTCTCAGTTTGTTGTAGAACATCTACACATTTCCTAGTACAAAAATAAGCTTTCAGACAATGCTGGCTTTTGCTGTTTCTGTTAATGTTTGTCCATTCTTCTGATTCATGCCTCTGGAATGAATATACTCTGCTTTTCTAACAAAGACAGGTTAATTCAGACATAGGAAGTGACATTTTTTAAAGATTTTAATTTTAGGATTTACAAACACAGTAATATTGGCAATAATTTTTTTCACATGAAGCAGTAGACACCTTAGGAGGCAGTCCTAGTGTTTCCTAGATGTATTTATGATGAAATGCATAATGTGAACATGAGTCAGCACTTACGGAACCCTTGTGTACTCCAGGACAGTGCTTTCTGTGCATTCTTCCTGAGAAGTAAGTTTGATTATATCTGTTTTTCATATGAGGAAATCAATCCTTTATTAGATATTATCAAACAACTATAGACATGGATAGTAAACCTTGTGCTTCTGCAAACCATTTTGTATTTTCAACATTGTAAAAGCTTGTCTTATCTTCCTTGCAAAATCTGCCCCTTTGTGGGGAGGGGAAAAATGGGAACAGGAACCTTAATTTCTTACTAATTATTAGATTAGTAGAAGTACCAGATATATCAATAGCATGCTTCTGGTGCATAGTAGAGGCTCAATAAATATTGAGCCTTGAGTTTGCATCTTAATCAGATTGAGCATGAAAAGGATGGATAAAAGCATTACTAGATGTTAGCCTCATCTATTTTCTATTTTTAAAAAAATGTCAGAGGACACTAATGATTTTATTAGGAGACACCATTTAATACAGACTGATGACTGAAGTCTGAGGTGAAGAATTGCCCATTGTGTTTACATGGGATTAACTCCAGTTTGTTCAATTTAACTATTTCTGGAAATCTATTCACTCTCCACTAGGTAACCCAAAGTGCCCAAGAAGCTTCAGGCTGTATGATGCTATCTGTCTGATTATTTTTAATAAGGAAAAGCTAGTTGTAACATTAAATTATGCAAACCATAAGTAGGAAAGTGTAGCTGTCATAAGTCATCACTAGTGTATTTCAAAGTCAGATGCAACTGATATTTGTATTTCTTTTTGCTCAGGTAATTAAGAGTTGACATTAAGGAAATATCATTGAATGGTAATGGGGACGGGGGAGGAAATATCGCATAAACAGCAAGCAAGCTGGATTTGGTTCTAGATTTCCTCTTTTCTCCCCAAACAACAGAAAGAAGTCTGTATTCATTTTTTCTGAGGAAACTTCATGATGGCATTTTGGCTTTATCAAATCTGAAAAGTGACCAGTCAGTTGGTAGTTTGTTTAACAAGCATTCTCTTCATGACTTTTGTTATGCCATAGAATAAAGATACTTAAAAGGATAATTGTGTTAATTCATTATAGAGGTAGGTCATGTATAATAGAGATTCTTAAGTGTCAAACATTAAATGACTCTTAAGATCCAGTGTTGAATCTTAGTTTGTATAATACTATTTTCTAATAAAAGGAACCAGTTATACCTTGAGTCTATGTTTAGGACAAGGAATAAACAAGAAGAGCCTAAAGTATCTTCTAGTACCAGAAAACATCAATATATTAAAGACATAAACACACCCAGCAAAGGGACATAGGAGTCAACTGAAAGAGCTCCCAGTGGTCAAAGCAGGAATCATTTGAACAACTGAAAGACATAGTATAGATTATATCCTGAAATATAAAATAAATATGAATAAAATATACAACTTATATGTATATATAATAAGAACTAATATAGATATATAAACGTAAATAATATAATAATGATGTGGAAAACAAATCCATGAGTCCATACTGATATAAATACATGATTGAGTATATAAGAAAAAAGGAGAGAATTGATAAATCTTTCATGTAGAAGAATACAAGTGATTTATGCAAATAATTCCTTGTCAATAAGGTGAAACATAACTACATCCCTTACGTCTGAGTTCTGCATAGTGATTTTCTTCCAGAGAGTACTGTATGAAAAGAGAGGAAAGAGCTTCTTGAGCTTGGCCTGGACACTGATCTTTTGCACATTACCCCAGAAACACATGTAACAAAAGAAAAAATAAACAGATGCAGTTCCATCAAACTAAAAAGCTTCTCTACCACAAAGGAAACAATCAGTAGAGTGAAGAGACAACCTACAGGGTGGGAGTAAATACATGATTGAGTATATAAGAAAAAAGGAGAGAATTGATAAATCTTTCATGTAGAAGAATACAAGTGATTTATGCAAATAATTCCTTGTCAATAAGGTGAAACATAACTACATCCCTTACGTCTGAGTTCTGCATAGTGATTTTCTTCCAGAGAGTACTGTATGAAAAGAGAGGAAAGAGCTTCTTGAGCTTGGCCTGGACACTGATCTTTTGCACATTACCCCAGAAACACATGTAACAAAAGAAAAAATAAACAGATGCAGTTCCATCAAACTAAAAAGCTTCTCTACCACAAAGGAAACAATCAGTAGAGTGAAGAGACAACCTACAGGGTGGGAGAAAATATTTGCAAACCATACATCTGATAAGGTTATTATCTAAAATGTATATAAGGAACTCTTAACAACTTAATAGCAAACAAATAAATAAACCCAATTTTAAAAAATGTTAAGAGGGGGCCAGCAGATGGCATAATGGTAATGTTGCTGGATTCCTATGTAGTCAACTGTGGTCCTAGCCTCAGGGCTTAAAACTCTGGCGCATGTGTGTGCATGCCCAAAATCCCAAGAGGAGAATGTAGGAAGGGATTGTGGCACCACCCAGAGGGTGATTTCTTACTTTCTGTCTCTCTCTTGTCTCTCTGGTGAGGGCATGTGCTCTATAGCAAAAATCTCTTAAAATTTTCTTTTAAGAATTGTTTAATTTGGGATCAGCAGTTAACATAATGGCTATGTCGCTGGACTCCCATTTAGTCGATTGCGGTTCAAGTCCCGGACCCAGTGGCTTAAACTTATGCTGGCACGTGTGCATGAGTGCCCAAGATCCCGAGAGGAGAATGGAGGAGAAGGGATTGTGGCGTGGCCATCCACCCTGGCGGGTGATTTCTCGCTTTCTGTCTCTCTGTCTCTCTCTGTCTTTCTGGCGAGCGCATGCACCCTATAGCAAAAAACCTCTCCGAAAAAAAGAAAAGGATTATTTAATTTTTTATTATTACTATTGTCTTTCAATTTGCTACAGGACATGCACACCCACCAGAAAGAAACAGAGACAGAGAGAAATGAAAAGTGAGAAAGCAAGCTCCCAGGTCCAGGACTCAAACCACGGTCAGCCATGTGAG
Organism: Tupaia belangeri chinensis; assembly: GCF_000334495.1. Classification (NCBI taxonomy): domain Eukaryota; kingdom Metazoa; phylum Chordata; class Mammalia; order Scandentia; family Tupaiidae; genus Tupaia; species Tupaia belangeri. The sequence goes on along the minus strand of NW_006160083.1, from coordinate 1,336,848 downwards.
AATCCAGTGCCTTAACCACCACATCACCTGATGGCCCCGATAGCTCAGTTTATAAAATGAACCAAATTCAGGTGATTGTGCAGTGGTAACACACCTGAACCCTCATGGAAAAGGTCCTGGCTTTACATCTCAAGACCTCCCTGAGCACTCCAAGAGCATACATGCCCATGATCCAAACTGACTGAGACTGGGGATGGATCATGGCATGGAGACCCTGTTGTGGTTGTCTCCCCACCTCTGTTTCCCTCTGTTATGGAAGAAATAAATAATAACTAAATTTAAAAAGAAGAAAAAAAATGGACAAAAGACGTTAATGGAGATTTCTCAGAAGAAGAGAATATGACTAACAGATAAGTGAAAATATGCTCAATATGAGTAATCAAGGAAATACAAATTAAAACCACAATGAAATACCACTTCACACTTACTAAGATGGCTGTTACTAAAAAGATACAAGATAACAAGTGTTGGTGAGGATGTGGAGAATAGAGAACCACTGTATACTGTTGGTAGAATATAAATTAGTACAGCTGTTATAGAAAACAATATGGAGGTTCCTCAAAAAATTAAAAGTAGGGACCAGCAGATGGTATAATGGTTACATCACTGGACTACCACATAGTCGACCACAGTTTGAGTCCCTGACCCAGCGGCATAAACTCATGTCAGGCACATGTGCGCATGTGCCCAAGATCCTGAGAGGAGAATGAAGGAGAAGGGATTGTGGTGTGGCCATCCCTCCTTGGGGGTGATTTCTCACTTTCTGTCTCTCTGTCTCTGTCTTTTGGGTGAGCACATGTGCCCTATAGCAAAAAACTCTCTTTAAAAATTTTGTTTTTCAATGGAAGTATTATATGATTCAACATTCCTACTTCTTGGTATATATCCAGAAGAAATCAATTTGTGTCAAAGATGCCTGTACTCTCATGTTCATTGCAGAATTATTCAAAATAGCCCAGAGGAAGAATCAACTTTGGTGTCCATCAATGAGTGAATAGATAAAGAAATGTGGTATATGTACATAAGGAAGTACCATTAAACCTTTGAAAAGAAGGAAATACTGTCGTTTACAGCATTGATGAATGTGGAGGATATTACGTTAAGTAAAATAAGCCAGGGCAATGATGCCATTGAAATGTGCCATCTAAAAATGTTGCATTTGGCCCAGCCTCAGTGACGCGGGTGGTAGCATACGAATCTGCAGTGCTGGAGGCCATTTGGTGAACCACAGGTTTCCCTTTCAAGTCAACCTGAAACACCAAACCTGTGTGTCCAAGATCTTGACTAGCTGGAGGAATGGAGGAAGGGAGTCACAGTCCTATAAACCCTGCCAAGAGTGCTTATCTCTCTCTAACTCTGATTCTCATGAAAGAAATAAAGAAACTAAGATTGGAAATGTGAAACAAGGGACCTGCAGGTGACATACTGGTTAAGGCGTTATATTCCCACATGGCCTACCATGGTTTGAATCCTGGACTTAATGGCTTGCTTTCTTACTTTCCCTTTCTATCTCTCTGGTCAAATTGAAAAAATAAATAATAGCAATAAAAATAAATAATTTTTAAAAATAAATAAAAATGTAAAGAAGTTGAACTCATAAGAGAGTAGAGCAATGGCTGCCAGAGTCTGGGATTTGGGGTTGGGATAATAGGACAATATTGGTCAAAGAATACAAGTTTTAGTTAGGAAGAACTGGGATTTACTGTATAGCTTAGTTACTCTAGTTAATAATAATGTATACTTGAAATTTGCTAAGAGAGTAGTTCTTAAGTGTTTGCACAACAAAACAAAACAATGTGGGACCAGATGGTGGTAAAGTGACAAAACACATGAGAAGGTTTTGGTTCACATCCTGAGACCTCTCTAAGTTTGCCAGACACATGCGTGCCTATGATCCAGTACTGGATGAAGGCTAGGGTGGATAATAGCTTTGGGACCTTGTTGAAGGTGTTCTCTCTTTTTCTTGTTCACTTGCTCTTGGAAGAAGTAAGTAAAAGTATGTAAGGGATGAATGCTAATTAGCTTAATTTGATCATTTTACAATATATTCATTTATCAGGCCATCACATTTATACTGTAATATGTACAGTTTTTGTAACTTAAAGCTCAATAAGGCTTAAGAAAAATAAGTAACATGTTGATATTGGTTCATTACCTGTGAAAAATGTACCATGCTTATGTAAGAAGTTAATTATAGGGGCTGGAGGGTGGTGTGGTGGTTAAGAGCACTGGACTCCCACATGGCTGACCTTGGTTCAAGTCCTGGATTCGATGGCTTGCTTTCTCACTTTCTCTGTCTCTCTTGCTCTTGCTCTGCCCCTCTCTGGTAAAATTAAAATAAATAAATGAATAAATAAAGCTAAATAAAATAATTCTTTTTTTTAATAAAATAATTCTTTAAAAAAAGTTAATGATAGAGAAAATCGGGTGTGGGGTTTACAGGAACTTTCTGCATAATCTTTGCAACTTTTCTGTAAATTTTAAGCCTTTCTAATTTAAACACATTTTTAAAAAAATGATAGCAAAGGTACGAGTCTATAGTTCAGGTTTAATTTTTAGCATGCATGAATTCTGTAGTAATAAAATGTTCTTTGATTGATGCTGATTACGGTGTAAAGTGGGGCAATTCTTCCTCGCTGTTGTCTTATAAAGCCATGGCAGTTTGCAGAATCAGAGAATGCAGTATTTCTAAATGTCCTCCTGTGGAATTTCCTACTGGCATGACTTTTTTTTTTTTTTTCCCTTTTGCTTCTGCCCAGTAGCAGTCTCCTGAGTGGCATTTGCTGTCCTAGTTAATCAGAGGGTAGGAGAAATGAAAAACTCTCCTCTTCCCCCTCCCACGAAGTTTCAATGGGCACTGGAAATGTAGGTCAAATTGCATCACCACAGAAAGGAGCGAGCAGGAAGGTATTTGTGAAGTGCTGCCAACCTCTCTTTAGATTCCGAGTCATGATGCACTGGTGTTGAGCCCACTTAGGTGTGAGGTACAGGGAATCCAAGGGTTATGTGTGTGAACTAGTCCCAGGATGTCAGTTACCTTTCAGTCAGTGATAAAAGATCTATGCCTAAAACCCTGGCTTTTGTTTCATTTTTTATCTCCCAAATTTTGGAATTCTTTTTGTTTCTTATTTATTATTGGCATATTGCAGCAGTTTATATTAACTTAGCCAGAGAGATGTTTAAATTGTATGAATTATTGCCATGTGTACATTTTTAAAAAATCCATTGCTTGGTATCATATAAGTCTAATAATGTATTTTACAAATTACATATAATATGCTCAATGACATCTTGATTAATATACAGAACCACAAAATATGTGTTTTTAATTTTTGAGTCATGTTTAAAGTATGCTATTCTGGGACTAGCAAATGGTGTAATGCTTATGTTACTGGACTCCCACATAGTCGACTACAGTTTGAGTCCTGGGCCCCGTGACTTAAAACTCATGCTGAGTGCGTGCACCCAAGATCCCGAGAGAAGAAAGGAGGAGAGGGGATTGTGGCATGGCCATTCCTCTGGGGGAGGCGGGTAATTTCTTGCTTTCTGTCTCTCTGTTTCTCTCTCTCTGGTAAGCACACACACGCTATAGCAAAAATCTCTCAAAATAAATAAAATCATTCCATGACTTACTGTGTCTCTCACTTTCCGTGTTAGTGACATTGTCTTGAACAGTAAGCATCCTGACAGCAAAACTAACCTGAAACCTACTCTATCTCTACCCCCTCCTTGCTTCTCTCAAGACTATCAGTAGGTTTTTTAATGTATAAAATGAAAAGTCAGGTGATCAAAATATGTGTACGTACCCTTGGTTATTATTTAATCTTAAAAACTGAATAAGTGATTCTGTGAAATACGTTCATATTTTGACTTGTTTTTAGCTGGTTTTTTTTTTTTTTAACTTTTTCTTTTGAGATAATTAAAGATTCACAAGGAATTGCAAAGATGGTCCAGGAATGTCCTGGTTATTCTCCACTTGTTTTCTCCCATTGATAGCATTTTACCTGATTATTATACAGTATCAAACACTGTGAAAACCAGGAAACTGGCACTGGCATAAAGTGTGTGTGTTTTCTGTCATTTTCTCTCTCGTGTATTTTTGTGTAACCACAATCAAAATGCATAACTATTTCATTGCCACAAAAATCTCCCCTGTGCTGCCCTATTATAGTCATTCTTGTTACCCACACAATTCCTAAGTCTTGGCAACCATTAATCTATTCTCCAATTCTATAATGTTGTCTTTTTGGGTATGTCACATAAATGGGATCTTTTGAGATGGGCCTTTTTCACTCAGCATTAAAAAAATCATTTAAAAAAAGAACATCTATCATAAACATTATAAAAGAATATTTTCAGAAGTTGTTACCTAGAACTTGATTCACTAATTTTCAAAACCACGTTTTTCTAACTTGAATGTTCCATACTCTATGTTGTGCTGTTTAAATGGCAGCTAAAGTCAGATATGCTGATGTGCTGATGTAATACCTGATTATAGCATTAACCTTATTGCCTACTGTTAAGGATTATATTGTGAAGTTAAAGGGAGAGTTACCCCAGGAAAAGCTTATTTCATCAAAGGTAGATATTACAATTGATCAAAGCACAAAAATAAGTCTAAATGCATACTTTATGCCAAATAAAGTATCATCACATTTGGGTTTAATTTCATCTTGAACCCTTAAAGAGAGAGACGTGGCCAGCTGGTGGTGTGGTGGTTAAGGCAGCTGGATCTCATATGGTTGACTGCACAATTTGTGTCCTGGACCAGTGGCTTTAAGAACATGCCAGGCACAAGACCAGCAGATGACATGGTTATGGCACTGGACTCCCATGTAATTGACCAAGGTTCAAATCCTAGACCCAGCAGCTTAAACTCACGCAAGGTACATGTGAATGCGTGCCCAAGATCCCGAGAGGAAAATGGAGGAGAAGGGATTGCAGCCTGGTCATCTCCCAGGTGTTTGTGTGGGGGTGATTTCTTGCTTTCTGTCTCTCTGGCAAACGTATGCACCATATAGCAAAAATATCTCTTAAAACACACACACATACACACACACACACACACACACACACACACACACTGGGCACGTGTGAGTGCATGCCCAAAATACCGAGAGGAGAATGGAGAAGGAGGGCTTGTGGCAAGGCTATCCACCCTGAGGGCTGATTTCTTGCTTTCTGTCTTTCCCTGTCTTTCTTGAATAGGAAATGGGGTTCTGTGGATAGATTAGGACTGAGAACAAACTGTCTTAGAAAGCACAAATCTTTCTCAGATGCTATTGTATTATTTTCTAAGAAAATATTCTAGACCCTGGAGGTGGAGGGCACGTCACTGTTTGGCTACCTATGATGATACTATGGCTCTCAGGAATCCCCTGTGGCCAAACCTGTGGAACTTGAACAAGTAGAGGTGAGGCCTGAGGTACTGTTCTGCAGCTCACTAGCCATGAAGGCGAGGGTGTAAGCGCTGACTGCTTACTTAGCTTGTCCAGAATTCACTTCCTAAAGTTTGTGTTGGGGCCGAGTTTTATGAATAGGATGATATTGTAACTAACTGGCACTTGATCTTTGACTCTGGATCCTAGCATTTGCTCCCAGTTAGGAAAATAGTCTTTATAATTAAAATCATCCTCCACTTACCAGCTTAAATGTTTTTCTCTTAATCACCTTTGCTTTCTCTCTCTCTCTCTCTCTTTTTTTTTTTTTTGGAGAGGTTTTTGCTATAGGGCACATGTGCTCCCCAGAAAGACAGAGAGAGAGAGAGATAGAAAGTGAGAAATCCCCCCCCCGGGGGGATGGCCATGCCACAATTCCTTCTCTTCCATTCTCGGGATCTTGGGCACGCACACACACGTGCCTGGTGTGAGTTTAAGCCACAGGGTCCAGGACTCAAATCGCTGGTGGCTACATGGGAGTTCAGTGACATAGCCATTACTCTAACTGCTGGTCCTGATCACCTTTGTTTTCTTAAAGTAAGTATATGATTGTACTTGAAGTAGCTATTCAGTTGGAAGAGAAGGGAAATGACCATTTATTGACCATTAACTGTTTGGTAGTCACTGTGCTAAGTATGTACATTCACTCATGTAATTACGGTATTGAAAAATTGCATTGAATAATACTTAAGGGATGGATCTGAAATGAGCAGTGCACTGAACAACTCTAAATAGCAAATAAACCAACGTTCTTGGTCAGATTGACTTAAGAGGCCTGTGTTCCAAAACATCATGTATAGGGAGAGGAAAGTGAAGAGAGAGATGGAGAGGGAGAGAAAGAGTTTATATCTATCAAAATGTCTACGTGCGAGGCTATGTGCACAGTGTCGTGGAATACAGAGACGTAGTACACATCCCTCTTCTAGCTTTTATCCAGATGAGAGAAACATGTTATAAGTTCAAGAAAAATCAACTATCTGCGAGAGCAAAACCAGTGACTTCTTGATGTAACATGTAGAATGAGGCGTTACATAATTACTAAATAAATCTTTCAGATTGTAAATGCTGTAAATGTTCAAAGAAGGAAAAGATTATTGATCTCTTACCCTTGGTTTTGTCACCTGTAAAATGTAGATGATACCTAACTCATAGTGAAAAGTGAACAATGTGTATAAAAGACTTAAAAATTACCTATTGCTGGGAACCAGCAGTTAGCATAATGGCTATGTCGCTGGACTCCCATGTAGTCGACCGCGGTTCACGTCCCGGACCCAGTGGCTTAAAACTCACGCCGGGCGCATGTGCGTGCGTGCCGAGGATCCCGAGAGGAGAATGGAGGAGAAGGGACTGCGGCGTGACCATCCCCCCTGGGGGGGTGATTTCTCGCTTTCTGTCTCTAATGTCTCTCTCTGTCTGTCTGGCGAGCGCACGCGCCCTATAGCAAAAATCTCTCAAAAAAAAAAATTGCCTATTGCTTGGTATACTTTTAGTAAACTACAGCCACTGCTGTTGATAATGAAAATTACGATCTAACCCTTCTACTGTATTAGACTGCTATAACTACCCAAATCCCCAGTAGCTTGTCACAATACATGTTTATTTTTTGCCCAAATCACAATTCAGTGGAAGTTGGCAAGGAGGCTCTTGCTTCCCGTAGGCATTCAAGGACTACAACTTTGCAATTCAGCCCTCCTCTAGGTGCATGGGCATTCCATTTGACCAGCAGAGGGTATGAGAGACTGAGGATCAAACCAGGGAGGCTGGTATGAGCACAGGCTAGAAGGTGGTACCAGACATTTCTGCTCATATACCTTACAGAAATTAAAGATTGGTAAATATAGTCAAATCATGTGTTCAGATGAGAGAACGTGGATATAGGTGAGTACTAGCCAAATTGATCACAAGTAATGTTTAGAAAGGTTTAATAGAGAAGGACTTTCCCTTGATCTTTTAGAGAGGAGAAGGAAGTTTGCTATAGGTTGCCCGACCTGCCTTTAGGAAGCAATATTTAAAGAGGAGGGAGAGAAGAACAAAAAATCCTACAAACATTATTAATAAAAATTACACATTTATCCCACTAGCCACTGATTTACCGTAAGCTGGTTGGCAGTGACCTTACCAAGACCAAGACATTTATCTGCCATAGGCCTCCATTTCCCCACTTCATCGTATTTGTCATAAGGCCCTGATGAAGATTTAAATAAGACAGTGCATATAAAGAGCTTAGTACAAGGTTTCCCAGAATAAGCATTCATTGAAAGTTGTTATTATTGGTCCCGTTATTAAATGTGGCATCAGAGTGAAATGCTTGCTAGCTGTTCATTTATTTAACATCTTTTCCAAAGGACCATATTAGACTAGCAAAGAATGACTTGACTGAGAGCATGTTTATGAATTTTAGAATTCTGTAACCCCAGGTCAATGATAGAAGGTTAATATTCACCAGGCAGAATAGCAGAGAGATACCCTGTCTATACTATATGTCTCCCTTCCACCAGTCAGCTCTATGGACTTACCCTTGCTGTCAAGGAGACAAGAAAAGTACTAGACTTCAAG